>NC_056737.1:1119918589-1120218589 GCF_019279795.1 Protopterus annectens | reverse complement strand
TTCCTTGTTCTCAGAACATTCAGAATTTGTCAACATTTTCTGTTTTAACAGGGAAATTAAGTATTGCTGACATTTAAGCATATGAAACTGACAATTTAAAGCCCTTACAGCCAAGGTAGCAAAAGTGTAAACTTTTTTCCCCCCATCTGTCCAGTGCCCTAGAATCTCTATCTGAGGGAACAGGGTTTTTTGCAGTAGCAGCCTTGACCCCTTTGGGACCCTGAGAAATAGTTTCTGGGTCAGCAGCAGGGTTTTTATATAGAAATTTATGAGAATCTGGAACCCTGTAGTAACTGTCTGGCTTAACAGGAGCAGGAGGTAAAGTGTCGGGACACAGGCCGGACTCGGAAAATACATCATCTACAATGTCTAGAACAGGTGGAATAGCAAGAGGTCTGTGCTGCGGTAGTAGAAGAAAGTCTCTGAGCCTTTTCTTAGAATATGAATAATCTTGGCTCTCCCAGTGGAAATGCTCCCTCATGGTATGTAGGGTTTCCAGAAACGAGTAATCCTCAGGAGGTGAAGCTGAAGGAATAGATTCTTCAGCATCAGAATCCTCATAGGGAGGGAGTATCCCTGTTCTGAAGAGGAGTCAGAGGAAATGGAAACCTGATCAGAGGAATCATATTCAGTATCTTGCCTAGGCCTCATCAGGAGGGGGATGGGAACCCCTGATCAAAGTAATTAGATCTTCGGCCATTCTGAGCATCTGTTTCTTAGGCATGGAAGTCTGTCCTGGAGAATGCTGTACTTGTTTCCTTGTCTTTAAAACTGTTTTAGTCTTTGTCTTGGCTGAAGTTGGCTTGATATAAAGCTGTGTAGGTCTGAAACCACCCTCAGAAGCCGATGCCTGCTCAGCGGCTCCGGACCCATCTGAGGGATTAGTTTCCAAAAGGCCCAATACCTTGAGTATCCAGATGCCTAGCTGTCTCCACGTGGGAGTCGGAGGCGGCCTGTGGCTCTGAGGTAGCGGGTGTCACTGAGAACTGGCGACTGGCCTAGAAGAGGCTTTGTCGTCGGTTTTGGACCTCGGATGCCTGTCCTTTTCTTTTTCCTTGTGCTTTTTATGAATTCTGGTCATCGGTTGTTCCGACAGCATTATATAGTTAAACCTTCAGCCAAAGTAATGAAAAGCAAAATCGTACCGATGCTTAATAGAGCGTTGGTTAAATCTAGCACAAAACCGACAACTAGCTATGTCGTGGTCAGGGCCTAAGCAAGGAATACAGTAAGAATGAAAATTCTTATGAGGTATTTGCTTCCCACAAGAAATACAATTGTTAACTTTTTCTGACATCGGTCTGGAGCAAGAAACAAGTTTCCCCAACGGGGTACTTAGCTTTATAAAAGACTTCGGATCTGAAATTCAATTTCGAAAATTTCAGGAGTCGGCCGACCGGCACTTGTGAACTGCTTTTGCTTCGGGCACCGTGCAGCAAGAAAGACTGAAGAAAATGGCATCGGCTGTATCTTTTATACCCCTGGTGCACTGATGTCAGGGAAGAGGCGACAGCAACCGACGCCAGACCAGGACTTTGGAATTCAGGCCGACTGCGGGTAGCCTGCCAACAGGATAACCCTAGTGTAATGACTGCAACAGTAAAACACGATGAACATCATGCAGCCGATGCCATTTTCTTTAGTTTTTCTTGCCCACGATATCAGGTGCCTCCAAAAAGGTAGAAAAAATATAAATATATATATACATGCATCAATATAAACTTTACCTTCATCTACAAGCAAATACACCACATAGGTTGTAGAAGATAGAGAAGGAAAGATAAATTCCAGAATGACAGGGAGAATGGCGGGAGGGTAACCTGGACTGCAACAGTGAATACACTCGAACATCTACATTTATGGTAGGTACACAACTGTACTATGTTCTTCGTGTTTCACTGTTGCAGTCATTACATTTGAGTAGAATCCCAGAGCTATGGTTGGGGGGCTGGAGCTAAACAGCATTAGGAGCGGCTAAAAGGCCCTGCAGAACTGTAGTGGCAAAGTCTGCTCTGGATTTAGAATAAAGAGGCAAATGATAATGCTTTGTAAAGGTGTGAACAGAACTCCAAGAAGCAGCCTCTAGAATGTCTTTGGGTTGGTACTCCCCTCAGAAAGGCTGCTGAAGTAGCTGCAGCTCTGGCGGAATGAGACCTAATGCCCTTGGGCACAGGTTTACCATGGTGTAAGTAGCAGAAATGGATGCAGTGGCTTATCCACTTTGAAATTGTCTGCTTTGAAATAGCCTTGCCCTCTGATCCTGCAGCATATATTACTAGTAATTGCTCAGTTTTTCTTAGAGCTTTAGTCCTGCTTAAGTAGAATCTTAGTTGTCTGTGTACGTTCAAGGAATGCAGAATTCTCTCCCCCTTGTTCTGCAGATTTGGATAAAATGTTGGCAAATGAATTGTTTGGTTAAGAACCACACTGGAAACCACCTTAGGCATAAAAGTAGGATTTGTCTGTCTGGATAAAATATGATAAAAGGCTCTATAGCCATGAGGGCCTGTAGTTCTGATGATAAGAACTTTATATCAGCGGTAGCAGTTGGTTCAAATGGAGGCAGGGTGAGCTTTTCCAACACATAATTGAGGTCCCATGCAGGCAATGGTGATCTTCTAGGAGGCCGTAAATTTTTGGCTCCTCTAAGATACTGCTTTAGTAAAGGATGAGAAAAGTTTGGTGGCTCTGTATTGTAATGAGGTGAAATGGCAGAGGCATGGATTTTAATTGAGGAGAAAGATAGGCCCTTGTCAAGCACCTCAGTTAAGTATTGCAATATCTGAGGAATATTTGGTTCTGCTGTACCAGTTCCTTGTGCTCGATTCCAAGCACAGAATCTCTTCCATTTGTCAGCATAAGATTTTCTAGTACTAGGCCTTCTGGCTTCCAAAATGACATCCATCACAGCTTTACTGAGAGGTGTTGTTTGTATGACTACATGATTAGCCATGCTGCCAGGTTCAGTGTCTGTAGTTGATTGTGCAGGATCTGATTGTTTTGCTGGGACAGTAGATGTGGTCTTTGAGGCAAGGTCCAAGCTGGGTACTGAGACAAGTTCCTTATTATTGGGTACCAGTATTGGCGAGGCCAGTCCGGGGCAATTAGTATCATCTTTGGTTTCTCTTATCTGACTTTTAGTAGGACCTTGGGAAGAAGAGGCAGAGGAGGAAAGACGTAAACTGATAGGTTTTTCCAACTGAAGGATAGGGCGTCCACTTTCCATGCTTGTCTGTGATAAGTCCTTGTGCAGAACCTTTTCAACTTATAATTTTGAGAGGCAAATAGATCTATGTCTGGGCTCCCCCATTTCTCTGTTATCATGCTGAAGACTTGTGGATTTAGTTTCCACTCGTGAGGATCCATAAGGTTGCTGCTTAAATCGTCTGCCGGAGTGTTTTGTTTTCCTGGTAGGAATGGAGCTTGAAGATGTATTTGGTAGGTCAAAGCTGTGTTCCACAGTGCCATGGCTAATCTGCATAGGGGGTATGAGTGTGTGCCCCCTTGCTTGTTTAGATACCACATGACTGTGGTGTTGTCCGTCTTTATCAGTAGTTGTCCTGGATGAAGTAAGTCCTTGAAGGCTGTTAGGGCATTTTGAACAGCTAGCATCTCTTTCTGGTTGATATGCAGATGCATTTGTTTTGGTGACCATATGCCCTGAATGCATCTTCCCGCCATGTAGGCCCCCCAGGCATAATCTGATCCATCTGTTGTTATGGTTTGGCTGGCAGGGGGTAGAGTGAATGGCTGTCCCATGTTTTGGTGACATGCCTTTGCCCACCACAGAAACTCCAGTTGCAGGCAGGGAATGAGAGGAATCATTGTTTCTAGACTGTGAGAATGTTGATTCCATATACTTTTTAGGTACCACTGAAGTTTCCTCATATGCAGTCTTGCATATGGAATCAGTAGCATGCAGGATGCCATGAAGCCCAGAGCCTGCAGAATTTGTCTTGCAGAAGACTGGGTTTTTGTTGCCATCAGTTTGAAGTAAGAAGTCAGTTGCTTTTGCTTGTCTGGTGTGAGGTTAGCCATCTGGGCAGTTGTATTCAAGCTTGCACCCAGAAATGTTATCTTTTGAGAGGGTAACAGTTGTGATTTCTTTTCGTTTATTGTGTACCCAAGGCATGTTAGAAGCCTTTTCAAAAACGCCAGGTGTCGAAGAAGAGTGTCCTTGGTCTCTGCATGAATGAGACAGTCGTCCAAGTAAGGATATATCTGGATACTTCTCTGTCTGCAAAATGCAATTACTGGTGCCAGGCACTTTGTAAAGACCCTGGGCGCAGTAGATAAGCCAAAGGACAGTGCAGAGAATTGATAATGCATTAAGCTAGCCTTGAATCTGAGGTATTGTATGCACAATTGTCTTATTGGGACATGCAGGTATGCCTCTTTTAGGTCTAAAGTCACCAGCCAAGCATTCTTGCCCAGCATGGGCAGAAGCTGCTGCAATGTCAGCATTCTGAATTTTGGAATGCCAGGTATGTGTTCAAAATCGATAAATCCAGTATTGGCCACCAGGCCTTGCCCTTTCTGGGTACCAAGAACAGTCGAGTAAAAACCTTGTCTTTTTTCCTGCTCTGGTACTGTCTGAATGGCCCCCATATCCATGAGGGACATAACCTGTTTCTGTGCCTCTGCCCATTGATTTTTGGGCAGATCTGGCCAACCGTTTGCCACTGGCAGAGTGTGGAAATGGAATCTGTATCCCTGTGATACTATGTTTAGTACCCACTTGTCCTGGGTTATTAACTGCCAATTTTGAGCAAAAAGTGCTAATTTTCCCCCTAAGGGTGCTGTCAAAAGATAAGTGCTTGGTGTAGGCAGAGGGAAGTCAATGGGACTGTTTTCAGTAGGTTTGTGCTTTATCTCCCCCTGATTTGGAGGTAGATGTGCCCCACTGCCTTGACCTGTATGAATCTTGCACCTGGTATCTGGCACCCTTTGGGCGTCTGGATTTGCCCCTTTGAGCTCTGTCTGACACAGGAAATGGCCAATTTTTTGTAGGCCAGTGTCTACTGAATCTTGGTGGCTGCATTTGTAAGAAGTCTTTAACAGTTTGCATAGACTTAGTTTTGTCTTCCATTTTCTTTAAAACCTCTTCTGCTTTAACACCAAACAAAGAATCATGCTGTAAAGGTGCATCTAACAATTTAGCTTTAACATGATCAGGCAAATTTTGTTCCTTTAACCAGGCATGCCTCTTAATCACAGATCCAGTAACTGCGGCTAAGGAATCAAAACCACATTGCAAAGTATGCTTTCCAACTTGTTCAGCTGCATGCAATAATTCCTGCAATTCTTTATTTTCTGCACATTCTGAAATCAACATAATTTTCTGTTTCAGCAATCCCATAACATGCTGTTGGTACTTAAGCATGTGAAATTGACAGTTTAAGGCCCTTACTGCCAAGGTTGCAGATGTATAAACCTTTTTCCCCATCTGTCTAGTGCCCTTGAATCTCTGTCACAGGGGGTAGGTTTTTTTGCTGTTGAGGCCTTAGCTCCCTTTGGACCCTGTGAAATAGTTTTAGGGTCAGCAGCTGGTTTTCTAAATAAAAACTTATGTGAGTCAGGGACCCTGTAATATCTGTCAGGCTTACTGGGAGCCGGAGGTAAGGAGTCAGGGGTCAAGCTTGACTCAGAAAACACATCATCCACAATGTCTAAAACAGGGGGAATGGCTAAAGGCTTGTGCTGAGGAAGAAGAAGGAAATCCCTGAGCCACTTTTTTGATTCTGAGAAGTCTTGACTCTCCCAGTGAAAATGCTCCCTCAAAGTATGCAAGGTTTTTACAAATGAATAATCCTCTGGAGGAGATGCAGATGAAATAGACTCCTCAGCATCAGAATCCTCATAGGGAGGTATAGATAGTTCCTGATCAGAAGAGGAGTCAGAAGAAATAGAAACCTGATCTGAAGATTCATAGTCAGTGTCTTGCCTAGGCCTCTTATCTGGAGGGGGATGGGTACCTGATCAAGGTAATAAGGTCTTCAGCCATTTTGATCATCTGTTTTTTAGGCACAGAGGCCTGTGCACGTAGCTCAGGCATCATTTTTTTAGTTTTAAAAGTTATCTTTGCCTTTGGTTTTGCAGCTGTTGTCGGTTTGATATATAAATGTTGAGGTCTGTATACACCCTCAGAAGCCGGTGCCTGCTCAGCGGCTCTGGACCCATCAGAGGGAGATACAGCCGTCGGTCCAATACCTTGAGTATCTTGCGGCATGCCGGACTCCAGAGGGGTGTCAGTAGATGCCTGCGACTGGAAGGTAGTGGGTATCAGGGGCTGCAAAAGTGCCTCATGAGTACCTGTGAACCAGCGACTGGCTTAGGAGAAGCTTTGTCATTGGTTTTGGATCTCGACTGCCTTTCTCTGTCCTTTTCTTTGTGTTTTTATGTACTCTGGTAGTCGAGTTGCTATCCGATGACATTTCTAAGTAATTAAATCTGTTTCCAAAATACTTAGATGCAAAAATATACCGACGCTTAATAGTGCATTGGTTAAATCTAGTACAAAACTGACAGCCAGGCACATTGTGATGAGGGCCTAGGCAAGGAATACAGTATAAATGGAAATCCTTATGAGGTATTTGCTTCCCACAAGTAATACAATTATTAACTTTTTCTAACATCGGTAAGAAGCAAGAAAAAAGTTTCCCCAACGGGGTACTTAGCTGTAGTGAAGACTTCGGTTCTGAAACTCAAACTCGAACATTTCTGTAGTCGGCCGACCGGCACTTGCGAAATGCTTCTGCTTTGGGCACCGCGCAGCAAGAAAGACTAAAGAAAATGGTATGCATGTTTTATATCCCTGACGACCTGACGTCATGGAAGAGGAGACAGCAACCGACACAGGACCCAAGACTTTGGAATTCAGGCCGACTGAGGGCAACCTGCCAGCAGATTACCCAAATGTAATGACTGCAACAGTGAAACATGAAGAACATCTGTCAGGAATTCATCAAATGTGTGCACAAGACGGAATTCAGATATGCAACATGCATAACTGAATGAGCAAGTGGGCCAGCTGTCCAAACAGTGAAGAGTGTAATGAGAAAAGTACAGTTGTGTACACGTACCATAAATGTAGATGTTCGAGTGTATTCACTGTTGCAGCCATCACATTTGGGATATCCCTGCCAGGGTAGCCCTCGGCCGGCCCGAATACCACAGACTTAGTATTTCTGTCTCAGTTGCTGTCGCTTGAGGGCTGATGTCAGGTCGTCAGTAGTATAAAGTAAGGCAGCTGACGCCATTATATCAGTTTTTCTTGCCCTAACCTGTCAGGAGCTCCCAAAGTAGGAGGCCAGGTTCTGGTGGAAGAACCCCACCAGTGGAAAATAAATACCAATACATCCCTTGTAAGGAAAGGAGAACAACAAGGAAGAAAGGTAAGAAAAAGGGGGACGGAGGGAGGGAAACCAGGAGTGCAACAGTGAAGACACTCGAACATCTACATTTATGGTAAGTGTACACAACTGTACTATGTTCTTCGTGTTTCACTGTTGCAGTCATTACATGTGGGTAGATTCCCAAAGCTGAGAAAATGGGTGGAGGCAGTCAAGGAAACTAGGGGCTGGCTAGGATCCCCTGCAAGACTGCAGAGGCAAACCCTGCCCTGAATTTGGAGAAGAGAGGCAGGTGGTAATGCTTGGTAAAAGTGTGAACAGATGTCCAGGTGGCAGCGTCCAGGATGTCCCTGGTGTGGACTCCTCTGAGGAAAGCTGCAGAGGTGGAGGCTGCTCTGGTGGAGTGTGTCCTGACCCCCTTGGGGAGGCTTTCTATGCTGTTCATAGCCAAAATGGATGCAGTGTGCTATCCATTTTTAAATGGTTTGCTTGGAGATGGCTTTGCCTTATGCCCCTGTAGCAAAGCTAACCAGCAACTGATCAGACTTTCTGAAGGATTTATTCCTGTCCAGATAGAATCTGAGCTGTCTGTGCACATCTAGAGAATGCAGAATCCTTTTTCCCTTGTTCTGGGGATTAGGAAAGAAGGTGGGCAAATGAATGGAATGGTTGACAGTCACATTGGTCACCACTTTGTGCATGAAGGACAGATTAGTTCTGAGGGATACCCTGTCAGCATGGAAGACTCTTCTGGCTGAAGTGATGGCCAGAAGGAATGCTGTCTTCCAGTAGAGAAATTTTAGCTCTGCATAAAAAGATGGTTTGAAAGGGGGCAGGGTGAGCTTTTCCAAGACAAAGTTACGGTCCCATGCTGGTGTTGGCGCCCTTCTGGGGGGGGCCTCAAGTTGCTAGCCCCTCTGAGGAAGTGTTTGATCAAAGGGTGTGAGAAAAGGGGCTGCTCAGTGGGAAAATAAGCAGAAATAGCAGAGGCATGTATTTTTATAGAGGAGAAAGATAGACCACTGTGTAGCAGGTCAGCTCAGTAATCCAGGATGAGGGATGGAGGGCTGTGCTGTATTGGCTCCCTTAGCCTGGATCCAGGTGCAGAACCTTTTTCATTTATCTGCACAAGACTTTTTGGTGCTAGGACATCTGGCCTCAAGGAAACATCCAGAACCTGTTTACTGAGGAAGGCAGATTGGTTCGGGGTCAGGGAATACACCAAGCTGCCAAATTGAGTGTCTGCAATTGGGGATGCAAGAATTCCCCTTCCCTCTGGGTCAGGAGGTTTGGAATCTGAGGAAGATGCCATGGAGGCAGCAAAGATAGGCTGCGCAGCAAGGGGTATCAGTCTTGTTGGGGCCAGTCTGGAGCTATAATAATTGACCTTGGTTTTTCCTCCCTTATTTTGAGCAGTACCCTAGTGATGAGAGGTAGGGGGGAAAGGCATAGACCGATAGACTGACTCAGGGGAAGGACAGGGCATCCACTTTCCAAGCCATGCAGTGATGCTCCCTGGTGCAGAATTTGCTGAGTTGATGGTTGGTGTGGGAGGCAAAGAGGTCAACCTTTGGGGTTCCCCATTTCTGAGTTATTAGAGTGAAGGTACTTCTGTTGAGTTGCCAATCATGTGGGTCCAGAAAGTTTCTACTTAACTGGTCTGCCAGAGTTAAGAGAGCCTGGTAGGAATTGTGCTAACAGCTGCTGTTGCATGGAAGAGGCTGTGAGCCAAAGGGTCATGGCTAGCCTGCATAGAGTGTTGGAGTGAGTCCCTCCCTGCTTGATGATGTAGCACATCACAATGGTGTTGTCTGTTTTTATCAGGAGAACCCCTGGAGAGAGAGGGGGTTTAAAAGCTATCAAAGTGTGCTGTACAGATCTCTTTTTGATTGAAGTGCAGAGGGACTTACTGTGGGTTCCACTGGCCCTGTATGCACATGCCATCCAGGTGTGCACCCCAAGTGTAGTCTGACACGTCTGTGGTGAGGGTCTGGGTGGCAGGGGGTGGGAAGAAGGGCAGTCCTTTGTTGTGGGAGCATGGTGTTGCCCACCAAAGAAATTCCTTTCTGAGGCAAGGAAATATAGGTAGAAGAGTTTCTAGGTCTTGAGAGTGTTGACACCAAAGGCTTTTTAAGTACCACTGAAGTTTCCTCATATGCAGTCTGGCATATGGAATGAGTAGTACGTAAGATGCCATGAACCCCAGAGCTTTCAGGATTCCTTGCAGATAGCTGGGGCCTGGTGACTAGTTGAGAGAAGTAGGCTGTCAGGAAAATTTGTTTCTCTGGTGTAAGGTATGCCATCTAGGATGCTGTGTCCAGACTTGCTCCTAGGAAGATTATCCTTTGGGTGGGCACCTGTTTGGATTTCTTTTTGCTGACTGTGTGCCCTAGGGAGGTTAGTAGGGTCTTTACAAAGGCCAGGTGCTTGAGCAGCTTTTCCTGGCTGTCTGCTTGAATAAGTCAGTCATCTAAGTATGGGTAAATTTTAAAATTTCTTTGTCTGCAAAAGGCAATGGCCGGAGCCAGACATTTTGTGAAAACCCTGAGAGCAGTAGATAAGCCAAAGGGAAACACAGATAACTGAACATGTTGAGATCCTGCCCTGAAGCAGAGATATTTCCTGCATGATTCCCTGATAGGAATGTGGAGGTAGGCCTCTTTTAGATCTAGGGTGGCTAGCCAAGCTTCCTTGGAGAGCATGGGTAGCAGCTGCTGGAGGGTGAGCATTTTGAATTTGGGGATCACCAGGAAGGTGTTTAGAATGGATAGATCGAGGATGGGGTGCCAGGTGCCCTCTTTTCTGAGCACCAGAAAAAGTCTGGAGTAGAAGCCTTGGCCTATCTGTTCTGCAGGAATGTGCTCTACTGCCCTCACAGAGAGCAGGGATAGGATTTGCTTTTGAGCCTCTGCCCAATGATTTGATAGTAGATCTGGGAACTCTTTTGGAGTTGGAAGGGTGTGGAAGGAAAATCTGTATCCCTGAGACACAACACTCATAACCCATTGGTCCTTGGTAATGGTGGCCCAGGTGCTTGAGTGAAAGAAGAGTTTTCCTCCTAGGGGTAAGTGAAGGTGGGCAAAGAGGGGGGTGGAGGAGGTGAGTCATTGTGAGTTCTTACCATAAGGGGGTGGCGTAGAACTCCCTGGTTTTGAAGTGGAGGTAGTCCACTGCTTAGATCTCTGCATTCTCTGAGGCTGCCATCTGGGGGGGTCTGTTTCCACAGGGCCTATGCTGGGTCGGTTAACTCAGAGGAGGAAAGGACCAATGCCTGCTGAACCTAGGGGGATGGACCTGTAAGAAATCCTTAATTGTTTGCATAGATTTTTCTTTTTCTTCCATCTTTTTAAAACCTCTTCTGCCTTAGTGCCAAACAAGTTATCTTTGTGCAAGGGGGCATCCAACAATTTAGATTTGACATGATCTGGCAGAGGTTGTTCCTTAAGCCATGCATGCCTTCTAATGACAGATCCAGTGACTGCTGCTCTGCAAGAAGCTTCGAGGGCGTCAAAACCACAGTGCAAAATGTGTTTAGTTACTTGACTTGCAGAATGCATTAAGTCTTGTAAATCTTTAGATTCTGCCCAAGCAGGAAAGGAAGACATTTTTTGTTTAAGGAGTTCTAAGGTATGTTGCTGAAATTTCAGCATATGGAACTGACAATTTAGTGCCCTGAGAGCAAGAGTAGCTGAGGTGTATACTTTTTTCCCCATCTGTCCAATGCTCTGGAATCCCTGTGTGAGGGGGGTGGGATTCTTAACATAGGTTGCTTTGATCCCTTTTGGCCCTTGAGAAATGACCTCGGAGTCAGCTGTTGGATTTTTAAAAAGATATTTGTGTGAGTCAGGGACTCTATAGTACCTGTTTGGTTTTCTGGGAGCAGGGGGAAGGCTGTCAGGATTTAAGGAAAACATCCTCCACAACATCCAGGACTGGGGGGGAAGCCCAAGGGTTGTGTTGCAGAAGATCTAGGAATTCCTTGAGTCTCTTTTTAGACTGAGGGTAGTCCTGACTCTCCCGTTGGAAATGCTTCCTTAAAGTATGCAGGGTTTCCCCAAATGAAAAATTCTCTGGGGGAGAGAGCTGAAGGAATAGAGTCCTCTGCATCAGAATCCTCATAAGTGGAGAAGGATTGCATGTCTTCATAGTCATATGCATCAGATTCATCTGACTCTTGTTCAGACAAAACTACAATGGACAGATCTCTTTTCCTTTTTGAGAGGGTAGCTTGGCTTCCCCTGATCAGCATGATAAGGTCTTCTGCTATTTTAAGCATTTGAGACTGAGGCAAGGTAGCAGGCGCCTGAGAGTGGGTCGTCGGTTTCTTGGGTGTGGCTCGAACCTTGGGCCTAAGACACTCGGTCGTTTTTGAAAGAATGGTAGTCGCGAAAGAAGACGTCAGTTTGTGCCTAGATTTGGTAGTGCGAAGGACTTCCTTGGAAGCCAGTGCCTACTCAGTGGCTCTGGACCCATCCAAGGTAGAGACAATCGCAGGATCCTTAGTCGAAGAAGAGTTTTACGGCATACCGGACTCCGAAAAGGTCTCTCAACTGAAGCGGGCATCAGGGGCTGCGAAAGCACCTCACTGAGTAATGGAGGACTGATGACTAGCTTAACAGAAGCGTTGTCAGTAGGTTTGGACCTGTGCAGGTCTGTCTGTGTCTTTATCTTTATGTTTTTTCAGAAGATCTGCTGTCAGATGGCTTACTGAAGCCATATCAGAATTTGAGAACTTTAAACGAAAATATCTGGCTATAATAAGGGCCCGACGATGGATAGTTCTGGCACTGAACAAAGCACAGAAGCGACAACGGGGGATGCTGTGGTCTGGGCCTAAACAAGTTTCAAAATGGCCTTGCCCTCTGCCCCTGTAGCAAAGCTGACTAGCAGCTGGTCAGATTTTCTGAAAGGTTTAGTCCTGTCAAGGTAGAACCTGAGCTGTCTGTGCACATCCAAGGAGTGCAGGATCCTTTCCCCTTTATTCTGAGGATTAGGAAAAAAGGTTGGCAAATGGATGGATTGGTTTTAAGCCACACTGGATACCACCTTGGGCATAAAAGATGGGTTAGTCCTGAGAGAAACCCTGTCCGTATGGAAGATAATGAACGGTTCCACAGCCATAAGGGCCTGCTCAGACACTCTTCTTGCTGAAGTGATGGCTAGCAGTAAGGCTATTTTCTAAGAGAGGATTTTTAACTCTGCTGTAGCAACAGGCTCAAAAGGGAGAAGCGTGAGCTTCTCTAGTACAAATTTAAGGTCCCAGGCAGGAGTGGGAGCTCTCCTTGGGGGTCTTAAATTGTTAGCTCCCCTCAGGAACTGTTTGATCAGAGGGTGAGAGAACAGGGGTGGCTCAGTATTCTAATGAACTGAGATGGCAGAAGCATGAATCTTAATTGAAGAGAAGGATAGGCCTTTGTGGAGCAGCTCTGCTAGGTAATCTAGGATTTGAGGCAAGGAGGGCATGGCTGTGTCCTTCCCTTGAGACTGGCTCCAAGAACAGTATCTATTCCATTTTTCTGAATAGGATTTCCAAGTACTGGGGCTCCTGGCCTCAAGGATAACTTCCAGCACCTGTTTGCTGAGGGTTGCTGGTGATGTATTCAGGGAATAAGCCAAGCTGCCAAGTTCAGGGTTTGCAGCTGAGGATGCAAAATCTGTGCCTTCTCCTGGGACAGCAGAGAAGGCATCTGCTGTAGGTGCCAGACTGCATAGGAGTAGGTACCAGTGCTGACGTGGCCAGGCTGGTTGCAATAAGGATTGTCCTTGGCCTGTCCTGTTTGATCTTGAGGAGTACTTTTGGAAGGAGAGGAAGAGGGGAAAAGGTATAGATTGAGAGGTTTTTCCCCATGTGAAGGAGAGGGAATCCACTTTTCAAGCTTGGCTGTGGGGAATTCTGGTGCAAAACTTGTTTGGTTGATGGTTTTGGGGGGATGCAAAGAGGTCCACCTCTGGTGTTCCCCACCTGTGTATTAGACATTTGAATGAGTTTGGTTCCAGTTTCCCCTTGCGTGGGTCCATTAGATTTCTGCTTAAGTCATCTGTCAGTGAATTATGTTTGCCTGGCAGAAATTGAGCTTGCAGGTGCACTTGGTTGCTTAAGGCTTTGTTCCACAGAGCCATGGCTAACCTGCAGAGTGGGTAGGAGTGAGTTTCCCCCTGGTTGTTTATGTACCACAAAACTGTGGTGTTGTCTGTCTATCAGGAGTTATACTAGCAGGATAAGGTATTTGACGGCTGTCAGTGCATTCTGTACAGCTAACAATTCTTTTTGATTGATATGCAGGTGAATTTGTCCTGGGCTCCATTTGTCTTGAATGCATTTGTCTGCCATGTGAGCCCCCCATGCACAGTCTGATGCGTCTGTTGTCAGAGTTTGGATGGTGGGGTTTGTGAGAAAGGGAGTCCCTTGTTGTGGTTGCAAGCCTCTGCCCACCAAAGGAACTCTGTCCTTAGGCAAAGAATGATAGGAATCACTGCTTCCAGGTCCTGGGAATGTTGACACCAGAGACTTTTTAAGTACCACTGAAGTTTCCTCATATCAGTAGAATACATGAGGCCATGAACCCTATAGCTTGTAGTATTTTTCTTGCAGATAGCTGGGTTTGGGTGGCCAGTAGTTTGAAATAAGTTGCCAAATAAACCTGCTTTTCTGGAGTGAGGAATGCCATCTGGGAAGCTGTGTTCAAGCTTGCTCCCAGGAATACAATCTTTTGGCTGGTTTCCAGATGTGATTTATTTTCGTTGATGGTATACCCCAGAGAGGTTAGGAGTCTCTTTACAAACATCAGGTGCTGAAGTAGCAATTCCTGACTGTCCACCTGAATCAGGCAATCGTCCAAGTATGGGTAAATTTGACTATTTCTCTGCCTGCGGTAAGCAATGGCTGGAGCCAGGCACTTTGTGAATACCCTGGGCGCAGTATATAAGCCAAACGGAAGTGCAGAGAACTGACAGTGCACAGAGCCTGCTCTGAAATGTAGACATTTCCTGCAAGCTTTCCTTATGGGGGATGTGCAGATAAGCTTCTTTTAAGTCTAGGGTGACTAGCCAGGAGTCCTTGGCTAGCGATGGAAGGAGCTGCTGGAGTGTAACCATTTTGAATTTTGGTACCAACAGGAAGGTGTTTAGGGATGACAGATCCAGAATAAGGCACCAAGAGTTCTTTTTCCTTGGCACCAGGAACAGCCTGGAGTAGAAACCCTGTCCCCTTTGCTCTGTTGGCACAGGTTGAATAGTCCTGATACTGAGAAGAGAAAGTTCTTGTTTTTGGGCCTCTGTCCACTGGTTTGGAGGAAGGTCTGGCAATCCGTTTTGGGTTGGCAGAGAGTGGAAATAGAATCTGTATTCCTGGGATACAATGTTTAAGACACTTCAGTCCTGGGTAATATACTCCCAGATTTTTGCATGCAGGGCAAGTTTTCTTCCTAGGGTGCAAGTACTTGGGCATGGCTGGGAAGGATTAAGGACAAGCCACTGTGAAATGTTTCCATAGGCGGGTGGCTTACCACTCCCAGTTTTTGAGGAGGGAGCACTCCAATGTTCAGATATGCACATACCCTGAGACTGTAGTCTTTGTGGTCTGTTGCCCCTGGGTTTGGGCTGAGAAGGTCTGGAAGGGACTGGAAAGGACCAGTTTTTTGAAGGTCAATGCCTACTGAATCTAGGTGGCTGTACCTGTAAGAAATCTTTAATGGTTTGCATGGATTTAGCTTTTTCCTCCATCTTTTTAAGAATCTCTTCTGCTTTAGAGCCAAACATTCTTGGTTTAATGGAAAATCAAGTAATTTTGCCTTGACATGGTCCGGCAAGATTTGTTCCTTCAGCCAAGCATGCCTTCTCAGAACAGACCCAGTAACAGCAGCCCTGTATGATGCTTCTAAGGCATCAAAACCACACTGCAAAGTATGTTTACCAACTTGGTTTGCAGAATGCATTAAGTCTTGTAAGTCCTTATTTTCTGCCGAATCAGGAATCAACATTTTTTTGTTTAATTAGATCAACAATATGCTGCTGGTACTTCAAAATGTGAAACTGGCAATTTAAAGCCCTGATGGCAAGAGTTGCAGAGGTACATATCTTCTTAGTCCATCTGTCAAGAGCCCCAGAATCCCTGTCCGAAGAGGTAGTGTTTTTGGCTGTAGAAGTCTTAATACCTTTAGGTCCCTGGGAAATGGTCTCTGGATCCGCAGTGGGATTTTTAAAGAGAAATTTGTGAGAGTCAGGTACTCTGTAGTATCTGTCAGGCTTTCTAGGTGCAGGTGGTAAAGTATCAGAGGTAAGGCTAGATTCCATGAAGACATCATCTACAATATCCAGGACAGGGGGAATAGATAGAGGCCTATGTTGAGGCAAGTCTAAAAATTCCCCGAGTCTCTTTTTGGACTGTGGGTAGTCCTGGCATTCCCAGAGGAAATGCTCTCTTGGGGTATGCAAGGTTTCACAAAAAGAAAAGTCCTCGGGGGGGGGGGGGGGGGGCTGAGGGAATTGAATCCTCTGCATCTCATTCTTCACCACTATACTATTTTCTCTGACTACAAATGACTTAATGTCTTTCTAGATACTACTGTTCTCATATATGTAAAAAAAAAAAAAAATTTTTTTTAATCGTCTTTTATATTTATGTCTTATTTATTATATATTGAAGGTAGTTAATCCCTTACTTATTACTTTAGTTGGTTTTATTTGTTCTCTTTTTAGATTTGTATTACTTGTACTAAAATCTTCATATTTTTGCTCATTGCTTTTGAGCTAATTGTATATGTTTATTTTTATTATCTTGCTTTCATCATTGGAGCTTTTCTCCCCGGGCCTCCACTGAAAATGGAGATTGATCCAGCTGGACTAGCCCAGTCAACAAATGTAAAATAAAATAAATAAATAAAATAAATAAAATCTGAGTCCTCATAGGTAGATAAAGAGTATGTATTGGTAATCACAGGGGTCCAGAGTTATCAGACTCATGGTCTGAAGAATCAGAAGGAAAATCAATTCTTTGTCTTTTAGAGGAGGAAGGCTGGCCTCCCCTAATTAAAGTAATAAGGTCTTCAGCCATTCTTAGCATTTGTTTCTGTGGTATGGGATCTTAAGAATGTGCTTTGGTCGTCAGTTTCCTAGGCGTAGTGCGAACTCTGGGCCTGAGAAATTCGGTAAATTTAGTCATTAACAATGTAGTCAGTTTAATACAAACATCAGAAGGTCTGAATACACCCTCAGCAGCCAGTGCCTTCACAGCGGCTCTGGACCCATCCAAGGTAGAGACATCCGCAGGTTCCATAGTCAAAGAAGCATCTCGCGGCATACCGGACTCCGAATCGGTCTCAGTAGAGGCCTGCTAATCTGTAGAAGCGGGTAACAGGGTCTGCGAAAGTGCCTCACTGAGTACCGGCGGACTGGTGACTAGCTTAACGGAAGCGCTGTTGGCAATTTTGGACCTATGCGGTCTGTCTCTGTCTTTATCTTTGCATTTTTTCGGAAGATCGGTAGTCAGATGGCTTACCGAAGCCATTTTGGAATATAGAGAACGACAGCGAAAGAATTTAGAGACAAAAATAGCCCGACGATGAATAGTTCGGGCGTTGAACAAGGCACAAAACCGAGAGCGAGGAACGTCGTGATCTGGGCCTAAACAGGCGATGCAGCAAGAATGAAAATCTCTGTGAGGTATTTGCTTTCCACAGGCAAGACTATTGTTAACTTTTTCTGACATTGGCTAGAGCAAGAAAAAAGGATCCCCAATGGGGTACTTCGCTTTAGAAGACTTCAGGTTTGAAACTCGAAAAACAAAAATTTCAGGCAGCTGCCGACCGGCACTTGTGAACTGCTTCTGCTTTGGGCTCCCATGCAGCAAGAAAAGCTGATGTAATGGCGCCGGCTGCATGTTTTATACCCCTGATGACCCGACGTCATGGATGAGGCGACAGCATCCGATGCAGAAATCCCAAGACTCTGCTATTCGGGCCGACTGAGGGCTACCTGCAGGCAGATAACCCAAGTGTGATGACTGCAACAGTGAAACACGAAGAACATCATCAGTTGTATGAGCTATGAGGACTGTTCTCTTGCTGTTTTGTTGTACAGGAATAAGGTACACAATGTGACACTACGTTCAGCTATTAATGATCGGAAGGCTGAAAATTAAATTATCTGCTTCCGTTGCAGTACTTTGATGCAGAAGGTTGAGGGCTGTATTCCCACACCAGGTAGTTGTATTAGTTTTCTAATATTGACCATCACTGCAGTTTAAAGGGAGTGGTTGCACACCTGAGAATGCCATCTTTCTGAAGAGATGTTAAACCGAGGCCCATTCTGCCGGAGTTGGTAGTAGTTCAAGTGAATGTAAAAGATCTCATGGCAGTTATTAAAACAGTAAGGGTTGCTTTATTATATGAACACTTTTCCAACTGAAAAGAGTACGGGGAAGTTCAGTGGTGCCCTGTCCAAATTTCCCCAGTCAGTGTGAATACCACCTCTGATTTCCCCTGAAAAGAGGCCACTGACCTAGTGGGACTGACTCAATCAAGAAAGTGTAAATAAATTAAATAAAATAAAAACCTAGCAATTAAGAGTGCCACTCCATTAATAACTGTGCAAAAATCAAATCACTTAAACCGATCCACCTAACGAAGGACTTACCCAACGTTTAAACCGATCCACTTAACAAAGGAACTTAGCTAACATTTAAACCGATCCACATAACAAAGGAACTTAATTTAAACCGCTCCACCTGACAAAGGAACTTGCCCAATGTTTAAACTGATGCACCTAAAAAAGGAACTCACCTAACGTTTACTTATTTTGTTGGTAAGCGTAAGGAGAGTGTTCACCGGAGGTTTCCACTGGAACTGCCTGCTGCTGCCCACTTGGTTCCTTCACAAATAGAAAAATACGAATTACTCATCAGAAACTAATAAAAAAGTTAACAAAGCTGTAGGTGCATTATGTTTTCTGGTATCCGTTAAACCTTAACTTTTTATCAGGAAATACTTCACTATCCAAAAAAGAAAATACAAGTTCAAATTAGACCACAACGGTCAGGTGAATCACAATGAAAACTCCTGCACCATTAAAACTGAACATCAATTTTTTTTGTACTTTTAACATCTGATAATAAGTAAGACTTGTTTGATTTGTACTCCTTTTATGAGTAACAGCAGGAATGCAGACACCAAAAGATCAGATGTGCAGAAGTACAGCTAGAATAACAAAATCAGTTTGCAGTACGTTTAAAATGTACAGAAACTGAAAATATTTTGAAGTTTTCTCTGATGTTGGCAGTCTGCAAAATACATTTTGTAAATTTCACATTTTTCTTTCTGATAATTTAGTATGTGTTTTGCTATAAAACTGTGAATATTCAACTGTTTCTGACAAAAGAAAAAAAGAATTTAAGGAGTAGGCTGGGGGTGGCAATTTAAACCTTATCTCACTACAAAATACCACAATGGAAAATGCAAGGATGTTTGAGGTTTTTCAGCATCACAGCTATACCTCTAAACCGTACAGAATTCCTCTGTAAATACTGGTTTTGAGGGCAAAATATTGGGGTGCCACGAATTCTCGCATGGCCCCTTTAATTTCCAAATTGCCTGTTTTTTTTTTTTTTTACTTCTGATGTCATCACGTGCAGGGCGTGCATGATAACATCAGCTTCTGCAGACCGGTCTGTCAGTGCACAGCACATCTTTCTTCCCCGACTCGGCTCCGCTTCCAGGTAAAAAAATGTAATTGTAAATGTAAACCTATATATGCGTGGAAGACAAATGGCAGCTTCTTTTACTTATGTAATGACTGCAGGAGAAACTTTTTACTTATTTAAGGGCTGCAGCAGACAGGAGAATCTGTTTTTAATGTTTATATTTATGTGATTACCTTTACTGTGTGTGTGTGGAAGCTTCTTTTACCTATTTACCTACAGCTGCAAGCAGAAGAAATGTTTTAATGGTTGTAGGCAGAAGGTGTGTCTTTGTGTGTGTGTGTGTGTGTGTGTGTGTGTGTGTGTGTGTGTGTGTGTGTGTGTGTGTGTGTGTGTGTGTGTGTTTGTGAAAATGCCCCAGTTAGGTATAAAGTACAGTTGTGTACACTTACCATGAATGTAGATGTTCGAGTGCATTCACTGTTGCAGTCATTACATTTGGGTTATCTGCTTGCAGGTAGCCCTCAGTCGGCCTGATTAACAAAGTCTTGGGTCCTGCATCGGTTGCTGTCCCTTCTTCCATGACATTAGTTCGTCAGGGGTCTAAAACATGCAGCCAACACCATTACATCAGTTTTTCTTGCCCCAGATGTCAGGTGCCCCCCTAATGGGAAGCAATTAAATATAAAAGCACAAATAAATACCTCCAACAAAAAAGCAAACACACCAAAAAGGCTTTTAAGCATAGTAAAGGAAAGTAGAGGTATAGCCAAAAGAAGTTAGGGGGCTGGAGGGGGGGAAACCAGGACTGCAACAGTGAATACACTGGAACATCTATATTTATGGTAAGTGTACACAACTGTACTATGTTCTTCATGTTTCACTGTTGCAGTCATTACATTTGGGTAGATTCCCAAAGCTATGGTTGGGAGGAGGAATTTAGATAGCATTAGGGTCAGCAATAAGGCCCTGCAAGACTGCAGTGGCAAAGCCAGCTCTGGATTTAGAGAAAATTTGCAAATGATAATGCTTGGTGAAAGTATGTACAGAAATCCAGGTAGCAGCTTCTAGGATGTCCCTGGTAGGGACGCCTCTGAGAAAGGCTGTAGAGGTAGATGCATCCCTGGAGGATTGAGGTCTGATCCCCTGGGGGATAGGCTTTCCATGGTGCTTATAGCAGAAATGAATGCAATGGTTTATCCATTTAGAAACAGGTTGCTTTGAAATAGCCTTCCCCTCTGCCCCTGCAGCAAATGCCACCAGCAGTTGTTCAGATTTCCTTTGAGGTTTAGTCCTGTCCAAATAGAATCTAAGTTGTCTGTGCAGAACTAAGGAATACAGTATCCGTTCCCCTTTATTCTGTGGATTGGGAAAGAAGGTTGGCAAATGAATGGACTGACTAAGAGCCACACTGGATACCACTTTGGGCATGAAGGATGGATTGGTTCTGAGGGACACCCTGTCCGCATGAAAGATGATGAATGGCTCCACTGCCATAAGGGCCTGTAATTCAGATACCCTTCTAGCTGAAGTGATTGTTAAAAGGAAAGATGTTTTCCAAGAAAGATTGCTAAAATGAAAGATGTTTTCCAAGAAAGAAATTTTTAGGTCTGCAGTAGCAGCTGGCTCAAAAGGAGGTAGAGTGAGTTTCTCCAAGACAAAGTTAAGGTCCCAGGCTGGGGTTGGAGCTCTCCTGGGTGGTCTCAAATTTTTGGCCCCTCTGAGGAACTGCTTGAGCAGTGGATGAGAGAAGAGGGGAGGTTCTGTGTTATAATGAGCTGAAATGGCTGAGGCGTGGACTTTAATGGAGGAAAAAGACAGGCCCTTGTGAGGCATCTCAGTTAAATATTGTAAAATCTGAGGTATATTGGGCACTGCTGTGCTCATCTTCCCTTGAGACTGGTTCCAGGCACAGAATCTTTTCCATTTTTCAGCATAAGATTTTCTATTACTAGGCCTCCTTGCTTCTAAAATGATATCTATCACAGGTTTGCTGAGGGATGGCAAAGGAGAGATTAAGTAATTAGCCAGGCTGCAAGGTTCAGTGTTAGAAGCTGAGGGTGCAGAATCTGGTTCTCCTGCTGAGACAGCAGGGAAGGAGTCTGAGGCAGGTGCCATGGAGATAACTGTGACACATGGAGCAGGAGGGGGTACCAGTGTCGGCGTGGCCAGTCTGGAACAATCAAAATCATCCTTGGTTTGTCCTGTTTGATTTTTAGTAGTACTTTGGAGAGCAGAGGCAGGGTGGGAAGGCATAGACTGATAGTTTTTTTCAGCTGAAGGACAGAGCATCCACTTTCCAGGCTTGTTTGTGGGGAGTCCTTGTGCAAAATTTGTCCAACTGGTAGTTCTGGGGAGAGGCAAACAGGTCTATAGCTAGGCTCTCCCATTTGCTTGTCAACATGTTGAAAATCCTTGGTTCCAGTTTCCACTCGTGTGGGTCCATGAGGTTTCTGCTTAGTCCGTCTGCCAGTGTATTTAATTTTCCTGGCAGGAACTGACCTTGTAGGTGCACTTGGTAGCTCAAGGCTGTGTTCCACAATGCCATGGCTAGTCTGCAGAGGGGATAAGAATGTGTACCCCCCTGCTTGTTTATGTAACACATAAAGTACAGTTGTGTACACTTACCATAAATGTAGATGTTCGAGTGTATTCACTGTTGCAGTCATTACATTTGGGTAATCCTGCTGGCAGGTTGCCCTCAGCCGGCCTGAATTCCAAAGTCTTGGGTCCTGCGTCTGCTGATGTTGCCCCTTCCCTGATGTCAGGTCGTCAGGGGTATAAAAGATGCGGCAGATGCCATTTTCTTTAGTTTTTCTTGCCCCAGATGTCAGGTGCCCCCTAAAAGGGTAGCCAAAATGTGTATATATATATATATATATATATATATATATATATATATATATCTATAAATACATGCACCAATATAAACTTTACCTTCATCTAGAAGCAAACACACCACATAGGTTGTATAAATCAGAGAAGGAAAGATAGGTTCCATCAGAAGAAAGAGGGATGGCGGGTGGGTAACCTGGACTGCAACAGTGAATACACTCTAACATCTACATTTATGGTAAGTGTACACAACTGTACTATGTTCTTCGTGTTTCACTGTTGCAGTCATTACATTTGGGTAGAGTCCCAAAGCTAAGGTTGGGAGGCTGAAGCTAAACAGCATTAGGAGTGGCTATGAGGCCCTGCAGAACTGCAGTGGCAAAGCCTGCCCTGGATTTAGAGTAGAATGGCAGATGATAATGCTTTGTAAAGGTATGCACTGAACTCCAAGTAGCAGCCTCTAAAATGTCCTTTGTAGGTACTCTCCTGAGAAAGGCTGCTGAAGTGGCTGCAGCTCTGGTTGAGTGTGGCTTAATGCCCTTAGGTACTGGCTTGCTATGGTGTACATAGCAGAAACAAATGCAGTGGCCTATCCACTTTGAAATAGTCTGCTTTGAGATGGCCTTTCCTTGTGATGCTGCAGCACATGCCACTAGTAATTGCTCTTTCTGAAAACATTGGTTCTGTCCAAGTAGAATCTAAGCTGTCTGTGTACGTCCAAAGAATGCAGAATTCTCTCCCCCTTGTTCTGTGGATTTGGGTAAAAGGTTGGCAGGTGAATAGTTTGGTTGAGAGCCACACTGGACACCACCTTAGGCATAAATGTTGGGTTTGTCCTCAGAGAGACCCTGTCTGGATAAAAAATGATAAAAGGTTCCACAGCCATGAGTGCCTATAGCTCTGAAACTAGTCTTGCAGAAGTTATTGCTAGGAGCAGAGCTGTTTTCCAAGATAAAAACTTTATATCAGCAGAAGCCACTGGCTCAAAAGGAGGCAGGGTGAGTTTTTCCAAGACATAGTTGAGGTCCCATGCAGGCATAGGTGATCTCCTTGGAGGTCTTAAATTTTTGGCTCCTCTGAGGTACTGCTTTAATAAGGGATGAGAAAAGATTGGTGGCTCTACATTGTAATGAGCCGAAATGGCAGAGGCATGAATTTTAATAGATGAAAAAGATAGGCCTTTGTCCAGCATCTCAGTTAAGTATTGCAAAATCTGAGGAATATTTGGCACAGCTGTATCAGTTCCTTGTGCCTGGTTCCAAGCACAGAATCTCTTCCATTTTCCAGCATAAGATTTTCTAGTACTAGGCCTTCTGGCTTCCAAAATGACATCCATCACAGCTTTACTGAGAAGTGCGTTTTTGTATGACTACATTATTAGCCATGCTGTCAGGTTTAAAGTTCTGAGTTGGCTGTGTAGGATCTGACTATTTTGCTGGGACAGTAGCTGAGGTATTTGAGGTAAGGTCCAAGCTGGGCATTGAGACAAGCTCCTTAGACTTGGATACCAGTGCTGGCGGGGCCAGTCTGGGGCAATCACTATCATCCTTGGCTTCTCCTGTCTGACCTTTAGGAGTACCTTGGGAAGGAGAGGCAGAGGGGGAAATGCATATACTGATTTTTTTCCAGCTGAAAGATAGGGCGTCCACTTTCCATTCTTGTCTGTGACAAATCCTTGTGCAGAATCTTTTTAGTTGGTAGTTGTGAGGGGATGTAAACTGATCTATGTCCGGGCATCCCCATTTCCTTGTTATCATGCTGAAGACTTGTGGATCCAGCTGTCACTCGTGGGGATCCATGAGGTTTCTGCTTAGTC
This sequence comes from Protopterus annectens, assembly GCF_019279795.1. NCBI lineage: Eukaryota > Metazoa > Chordata > Ceratodontiformes > Protopteridae > Protopterus > Protopterus annectens. Next base: position 1,120,194,954 of record NC_056737.1, on the reverse strand, counting down.
CGTCTGCCAGAAGTGTTTTCCTTTCCTGGCAGGAATTGTGCCTGCAGATGTACTTGGTAAGTCAATGCTGTGTCCTACAAAGTCATGGCTAGTCTGCAAAGGGGGTAAGAATGTGTGCCCCCCTGCTTGTTTATATACCACATGACCATGGTGTTGTCTGTCTTTATCAGTAGTTGTCCTGGATGAAGTAGGTCCTTGAAGGCTGTCAGGGAATTTTGAACTGCTAGCATATCTTTTTGATTGCTATGTAGATGCATTTGGTTTGAGGTCCATGTGCCCTGAATGTATCTTCCTACCATGTGGGCCCCCCCAGGCTAATCTGATGCATCCGTTGTTAGTGTCTGCCTGGCTGGAGGTAATGTGAATGGCTGTCCCTTGTTCTGGTGACAAGCCTTTGCCCACCATCAAAACTCCTGTTGCAGGCAGGGAATGAGAGTAATAATAGTTTCCAGGCTGTGGCAATGTTGAGTCCAAACACTTTTTAGGTACCATTGAAGTTTCCTCATGCAGTCTTGCATATGGAATTAGTAGGATGTAGGATGCCATGAAGCCCAAAGCCTGCAGAATTTTTCTTGCAGATAAATGGGCCTTTGTTGCCAACATTTTGAAATAGGTAGTCAGTTGCCTTTGTTTGTCTGGCGTGAGATAAGCCATCTGGGCAGTTGTATTTAAGCTTGCACCCAGGAATATTATCTCTTGAGAGGGTACTAGTTTTGATTTCTTTTCATTGACTGTGTACCCTAGGCATGTTAGAAGTCTTTTCACAAACGCCAGATGCTGTAGAAGAATGTCCTTGTTCTCTGCTTGAATTAGACAGTCGTCCAAGTAAGGATATATTTGTATTCCTCTTTGTCTGCAGAATGCAATTACTGGTGCCAGACACTTTGTAAAGACCCTGGGCGCAGTAGATAAGCCAAAGGGCAGTGCAGAGAATTGGTAATGCATTGAGCCAGCCTTGAATCTGAGGTATCTTCTGCATATTTGTCTGTTTGGGACATGCAGGTATGCCTCTTTTAGGTCTAAAGTCACAAGCCAAGCGTTCTTGCCCAGCATGGGCAGAAGCTGTAGCAAAGTCAACATCTTGAATTTTGGTATATCCAGGAATGTGTTTAAAATAGATAGGTCCAGTATTGGCCTCCAGGCCTTGTCCTTTCTGGGTACCAAGAACAGTCTTGAGTAAAATCCTTGTCCCTGCTGTTGCTCTGGTACTTATTGAATGGCCCCCATGTCCATGAGGGATGACACTTGTTTTTTTGCCTCTGCCCATTGAATTTTCGGCAGATCTGGCCAGCCGTTTGCGTTGTGACACGATATTTAGGACCCATTTGTCCTTGGTTATAATGTGCCAATTTTGTGAAAAAAGTGTTAATTTTCCCCCTAAGGGTGCTGCCAGGAGATAAGTGCTTGGTGCAGGCAGGGGGAAGTCATTGAGACTGTTTCCTGTATGGTTGTGATTTGTCTTCTCCAACTTTGGAGGTAGAAGCCCCCCATTGCTTTGAGCGGTATGAACCTTGTGCCTGGGATCTGCCTCTAGGGCGTCTGGATCTGCCCCTTTGAGGTCTGTCTGACACAGGAAAGTACCAATTCTTTGTTGGCCAGTGTCTACTAAATCTAAGTGGCTGTACTTGTAAAAAAAATCTTTGACCGTTTGCATAGATTTAGCTTTGTCCTCCATTTTCTTTAACACCTCTTCTGCCTTAACACCAAACAAAGTATCATGTTGTAAAGGTGCATCTAATAATTTGACTTTAACATGATCAGGCAGATTTTGTTCCTTTATCCAAGCATGCCTCCTAATTACAGAACCTGTAACTGCGGCCCTGCAGGAGGCCTCTAAAGAATCAAATCCACATTGCAAAGTATGCTTTCCAACTTGTTCAGCTGCATGCAATAAATTCTGCATTTCCTTGTTTTTTGCACATTCAGTGTTTAACATTTTCTGTTTAAGCAATGCCATGACATGTTGCTGATATTTGAGCATATGAAACTGACAGTTTAAGGCCCTTATAGCCAAAGTAGCAGGTGTAAACCTTTTTCCCCCATCTATCCAGTGCCCTAGAATCTCTGTCAGAAGGGGTAGGGTTTTTTGCAGCGGAAGCCTTAACTCCTTTGGGACCCTGAGAAATAGTTTCTGGGTCTGCAGAAGGGTTTTTAAAAAGGAATTTATGAGAGTCAGGAACCCTGTAATATCTGTCAGGCATAACAGGCGCTGGAGGTAAGGACTCATTGGTAAGACTAGATTCCGAAAACACATAATCTACAATGTCTAGCACAGGTGGGATGGCTAGTGGCTTGTGTTGAGGTAGTAAAAGGAAATCCCAGAGCCTCTTTTTAGATTCTGAAAAATCTTGGCTCTCCCAGTGGAAATGCTCCCTCATGGTATGTAAGGTTTCCCCAAAAGAATAGTCCTCAGGAGGAGAAGATGAAGGTATAGATTCTTCAGCATCAGAATCCTCATAGGGAGGAAGAGAATATTCCTGATCAGAAGAGGAATCAGAAGAAATGGAAACCTGATCTGAAGATTCATAGTCAGTCTCCTGCCTAGGCCTCTTATCAGGAGGGGGATGGGAACCCCTGATCAAGGTAATCAAATCTTCGGCCATTTTGAGCATCTGTTTTTTGGGCATAGAGGCCTGACCACGTGGCTCTTGAGTTTGCTTCTTTTAGATACCACTGTAGTTTCCTCGTATGTAGTCTTACATACGAAATTAGACAAATGCAGGAGGCCATGAACCCCAAGGCTTGCAGTATTTGTCTTGCAGATATAGCAGGGTTTTTGTGGCCACTTGTTTGAAGTAGGTTGTCAAATGAATTTGTTTCTCTGGCGTGAGGTAAGCCATCTGGGAAGTTGTATTTAAACTTGCTCCCAGGAATAGAATTTGTTGACAGGGTACCAGGTGTGATTTATTTTCGTTTATGGTGTACCCCAGACAAGTTAGAACCCTTTGTACAAAGGCCAGATGATTCAAAAGTATGTCCTGGCTTTCTGCCTGAATTAGACAATCGTCCAGGTATGGGTATATTTGAATATTTCTTTGTCTGCAAAATGCAATAACTGGAGCTAGGCACTTTGTGAATACCCTGGGTGCAATAGATAAGCCAAAGGGCAGTGCAGAGAACTGATAGTGCGTGTAGCCTGCTTTGAAGCGTAGGTATCTTCTGCACGATTTCCTGATTGGCATGTGCAGGTATGCTTCTTTTAAATCTAGTGTTGCCACCCAGGCATCTTTGCCTAGCATAGGAAGTAATTGGTGAAGAGTCAGCATCTTGAATTTTGGAATCGCCAAAAAGTTGTTTAGAGTAGACAGGTCCAGGACAGGATGCCATGAATTGTCTTTTCTGGGTACCAGGAAAAGTCTTGAGTAAAAACCTTGTCCCTTTTCCTCTTCTAGTACTAGCTGAATAGCCCCCATGCTTAAGAGAGAAAGTACTTGTTTTTGGGCCTCTGCCCACTGATTTGGGGGTAGGTCCGGCCACCCGCTTGGTGTTAGCAACGTGTGGAACTGAAATCTGTATCCCTGGGACACTATTTAAAACCCATTTGTCCTGGGTAATGAGTTCCCAATTCTTTGCATGAAGAGCAATCTTTCCCCCCAAAGGGGCAGTCAATTGATAAGTGCTTGGAAATTTTAAAAGGAAGTCACTGAGACAGTTTACCATAGGGGGGAGTCATATTATTCCCAGATTTGGAAGTGGAGGCCCCCCACTGCTTAGTTCCGTGTGTCCCCTGGGACTGAAACCTGGGGATTTTGCTGAGTCTGGGTTTGGCTTGAGAAGACCTGGAAGGGGCTGGAAAGGACCAATTCTTAGAGGGCCAGTGCCTACTAAACCTAGGAGGCTGAACTTGTAAAAAAAATCTTTAACAGTTTGCATAGACTTAGCTTTATCTTTCATCTTTTTAAGAACTTCCTCAGCCTTGTTGCCAAACAGGTGGTCCTGATTTAAAGAAGCATCCAACAATTTAGCTTTAACATAAGGCAAAGATTGCTCCTTAAGACAAGCATGCCTTCTGAGCACAGACCCAGTAACAGCAGCCCTACAAGAGGCCTCTAATGAATCAAAACTATATTGCAAAGTATGTTTTCCAACTTGTTAAGCAGAATGCATTAAATCCTGTAATTCTTTATTTTCCACACAGTCAGGAATCAACATAATTTTCTGTTTAAGCAGTCCAATAATATGTTGCTGGTACATATGAAACTGGCAGTTTAAAGCTCTAATGGCCAAGGTTGCAGAAGTAAACCTTCTTACCCCATCTATCCAGCGCTCTGGAGTCTCTATCAGAAGGGATAGGATTTTTAGCAGTAGAAGCCTTAATGCCCTTGGGCCCCTGTGAAATAGTCTCTGGATCTGCAATAGGATTTCTAAAAAGGAACTTGTGGGACTCAGGGACCCTGTAGTATTCAGGATTTCTGGGAGCAGGAGGCAGGGAATCAGGGGCCAAACTAGATTCTGAAAAAGCATCCTCAACAATGTCTAGTACAGGAGGAATAGCTAAAGGCCTATGCTGAGGTAGGAGAAGGAAATCCCTAAGCCTCTTTTTTGAATCAGAAAAATCCTGGCTTTCCCAGTGGAAATGCTCCCTTAAGAGTATGTAAGGTTTCCTCAAAAGAAAAGTCCTCAGGAGGGGAAGCAGAGGGTATGGAGTCCTCTGCATCAGAATTTTCATAAGTAGATAAGGGCAAATCCAGATCATCAGAAGAATCAGAAAAAACAGAATCCTGATCAGAAGATTCATAATCAACTTCAGTCGTAGGCCTCTTAGAAGGGGGGGGGGGTGGCTACCCCTGATTAAAGTTATTAGATCTTCAGCCATTGTTATCATTTGTTTTATAGGCATAGAGGCCTGAGCATGTGGCCTGGGCGTCGTTTTTTTAGGCATGGATCGAGATTTAGGCCTAAGTAAAGAAGAAGGCATTGGTTTAATATGCAAGTCCGTAGGTCTGAATACACCCTCAGGAGCCAGTGCCTCCACAGCAGCTCTTGACCCATCCAAGGTAGAGGCATCCGCGGGTTCCATAGTTGAAGCATCTCGCGGCATACCGGACTTCGAATGGGTCTCAGTAGAGACCTGCGAATCAGAAGTAGTGGGTAACAGGGGCTGCGAAAGTGCCTCACTGAGTATCGGCACCTCGGTGGCCTGTATATCTTTGCGTTTTTTCAGACTCCCGGTAGTCGGATGGCTAACCGACGACATTTCTGGTTAATTAAACCGAAAACTGAAATATATTTGGGGTGAAAATATACCGACGACGGATAGTGCACTGATTAAATAAAACACAAAACCAACAGCAAGGTACGTCGTGGTCAGGGCCTAGGCAAGGAATACAGTACGAATTAAAATCTTTATGAGATATTTGCTTTCCACAAGTAATGCAATTATTAACTTTTACTGACATCGGTAAGGAGCAAGAAAAAGTTTCCCCAGTGGAGTACTTGGCTTTAGTTGAAGACTTCGGTTCTGAAACTTGAAAATTTCAGGAGTCGGCCGACCGGCACTTGCGAACTGCTTCTGCTTCGGGCACCACACAGCAAGAAAGACTGATGTAATCGTGTCGGCTGCATGTTTTATACCCCTGATGACCTGACGTCATGGAAGAAGGGACAGCAACCGATGCAGGACCCAAGACTTTGTTAATCAGGCCGACTGAGGGCTACCTGCAAGCATATAGCCCAAATGTAATGACTGCAACAGTGAAACACGAAGAACATCTGCTGGTTAGAGTTACTCAAAATGCCCCAGTTAGGTACAACTGCTGGTTACAGTTACTCAGACTCAAACCCTGTACCTTAACTACAAGGAGCAAGAGCCTAAATTCTCTACCCATATCGGAACCCCTTGTGATTCAAGAAACTAACCACAGTTCTCAACTGTCCACCATTTTACAGAATGTCTGGAATGTTTGGCTCATACTTTTGGTCTGTTCCTCTTAAAATTTGTGGTTTTCTGGTAAATCAGTGAGAAATGAATTCACTAAATAATGACATCCATTTAAGCTTCAGTCATCCTGTCTTTCAGGAAATGCATGGCAACACAAAACATTTTATTCTAGCAACTTTTCTAAGATTATACAAGCAATGTTTAAAATGTGTCCCTGGTTTTGGGCTTTTGCCCCCCCCCCCTCAACTAAATGTTGTTTTTTTCCAGATTTCTTGTGCTGCATAGTTCTTCAGGAGGAGCGGTTTAGTGCTGCCTATGCTAGGTCTTTGTTGTTAGTAGCACAACAGGTAGAATACTTGCTTTTGATGTAGAAGGCTGTGGGTTCTACTCCCGCAGTGTGTAGATGGATTGCTGAAACTGTACTATGTTGTACTTTTAAAGGGGGTGGATGCTGCAGTCCTGAGAATGACCTCTTTGGCAGAGACACCTAGAACTATGAACTTGTTATCAGCTTGCTATCCATTCCCTATTGCAATATTACTAGCTTACCATTTTTTAATGTAACATAGGCAACTTATTCCTCAAAGGCAACAGGCACTTTATTTGTAGAAAAAACAATGAAAATAGTGAGTTGTTTGCTAGCAGCAGCCTCTTCATTAGTTACGGATCTCTTTAATGTGGAATAATTTAGAGGACTTTTACTTCTGCAGAGATTGTGCATATTTACTGATAATGGTGGACTGTAGAAGTCTGAGTAGACTTTTATGATAGAAATGTTCTGAATTGGCCATTTTTGTCATTATTGGTTCATGCATTTTGTTTCATTGCTTACTAGAAAAATGTTCAAAACAATAAACTTAAAACAAGCTCTAAAAGTGTGTTGTATTGTACAAGTAATGTAATTTAATACACTCAAGAAGTTGTATCAAAGAGCACACTTATGTTTCGTGTGCAAGGGGACTATGACTTGAAAACAGCCCAAAGGTCATCTTTATCCGCCACTGGCCAGATGCACTTTCTTTGAATGTGGGTTTCAATGCTGTTTTAATGAATGTGAGCTTCAAGGGCAGAGAAGTTTTAATGCTAAGTCTATTTTCATTGTGAGACTGTATTGCTTTGTTCCCCAGATGTCTATTATTGTTTGTGCTATAAAATGTAAAATAAAAGTTTTAAATGAAATCCAAATAATCATCATAGAAGTAAAGCAGTATGCACATTAGAGTATTTATGGTAAATGGGGAGAAACAGCCAAGTAATGGGACATTATAATAGCAGCGGGGGGGGGGGGGCATTCAACCATGATTTTGTGAGGGGAGAAGGGCGGCAAACTCAAAGACAACCCTGGGAGGCACAAACTCAAGCTATGCCACTGATCAGTAGGCCATGGAGAATGACTATTGGTGTACTAGCAAACTATAATATACTATAATATTCTTTTGCCAAAACTAGAATATTGCCTAGATTAAATGCACTCCTTTTACCACAAAACACACATACTGAAAGTCACCAAAAACAAAATCTTAAGGTTCATCTTTTCCCTTCCCAGCGAACATCATTGCTACACATTTAAAAAAAACGGTTTTGAAAGTTGGTATCCCACAATTCCATTGGAGTGGGTGGGTTCACATAATTATGTATGCAGCTTTCATGTTAATCATCATACAGATATGTACCTATTTTTCATGGGCCTTTGTTCAGATTTTTGATGTTTCCAGATTGAGAGGTATGACCAAAGCACCGGCTGTGGTTCTGCATGTGCTCATTCCATTAGACTGGGGGAAAGAACACAACAGTTTTAAAAGGTGGTTGGGAAGGCTATGCTTTTACTGACCTTGAAACAATACACAGTTGAGGTAATATCCTCCTCTCTGTGTTTACCTGGAAGTCTCATAAATTTACTTTCATCATCATGATGTTTCTCCCTTCTTGCCTGTCCCCCTGTGCCTCCTGAACATCAGTCTCTTCCTGTAAGCTTTGCAGTCCAAATCTCCCAAAACATGGCACCCGTAGGGCAACCAAAAAGGGGGCAAAGCAATTCTGAATGGGGGGGAGGGCCCACTGTCAAAGCCACCAGAGAGAGTTTGCGCTCTTGCCTGTGGTAACCATTCGTGTATTACTTAAAACGCAATTAATATCCTTTTACAAAAGGCCTAAAGGTCTGGCTTCACCTCTGTAGACAAGACCACCTAAACATAGGTTTGAACTCGAACTAGTCTCGGGATGGGGAATTACCCCACCTCCACAGAAGTGGCTGCTTCAGACAGTTGCAGAAAATGAAGATGTTTCTGTTAAACGCCACCCTTTCCCACACAACTTCCCTATGCCCCTGTTCATTCTTATGCATCCACCAAAAAATGGCTACCATCACTAACTTGGCAGCACCAAGCCTATGATCCCGGTCCTGGTTAGTTACAGTGTTATTCATGCCTCTGGCTGCATGTTGACAGCCAGATAATTAGAAAGTACGGTTGTGTACACTTGTAGATGCTAAGAGTGCATTCACTGTTGCAATCCTGGCTTGTAGGATTTCCTGCTGTGGAAGGCCTTGGCCGGCCGGACTACCAGACTAAAAATCTCCCTCCTCCTAAGGGTGGTGGATGCCCTAACCTAATGTCAGCATGCTTGGGTATAAAGGCAGCCAGCCAATGCCATGACATCAGTTTTTTTCTTGCCCCTTAGAAGGCAGAAACCCCAGGATTAACCAAAAGTAAGGGACAAACGTAGAAAAAAGGGCCTGCAGGGTAAACACCCAGGGGGTTCTCTAGTTAGTGAATAAAAATAAAGCAGACTATTATTGTAGGCAAAAGGGGTAAAGGAGAGAGGGAAAGAAGACTGCATCAGTGAATACACGAGCATCTACATTTATTGTAAGTGTACACAACTGTACTATGTTCTTCGTGTTTCACTGCTGCAGTCTTCACTTGTGGGATGATTCCCAAAGCTGAGATGAGGGTGGAAGGTAGACTATGGAGAAGAGAGGATGCCTTGCAGAATAGCAGTGGCAAATCTTGCTTTAGACTTGGAGAAGGCTGACAAGTGGTAGTATTTGGTAAAGGTATGCACAGATGACCAGGTAGCAGCTTCCAAAATGTCTCTGGTAGGTACTCCTTTCAGGAAGGCAGCAGGGGTAGCAGTAGCCCTAGTAGGATGAGTCCTTACAGTTTCAGGAGGCTTTTTGCCATGGTGGCTGTAACAAAAGGAAATACAGTGGGAGATCCACTTGGAGATAGTCTGGTGACTGATTTTTCTTCAGACCCAATGGCAAAGGACATAAAGAGTTGGTTTGATTTTCTGACAGAGTTAGCTCTGTCAAGACAGCAGCAAAGCTGTCTGTGCACATCCAAGGAGTGAAGGATTCTCTCCCCCTGGTTCTGAGGTTTGGGGAAGAAGGTGGGCAAGTGTATGGCTTAATTTAAGGATGTGTCTGCGACCACCTTGGGCATAAAGGATGGATTAGTCCTGAGTGATACTCTGATAAGAAAAGGTTCCACTGTCATGTGACCTGGCAGTTCGGAAGCCCTCCTAGCTGAGGTAACAGACAGTAAAAGGGCAGTCTTTCAGGTTAAGATTTTTAAGTCAACAAAAGCTGCTGGTTCAAGGTGTGTGTGTGTGTGTGGGGGGGGTCAATGTTTCTAGAACAAAACTGGGGTCCTATGGAGGTGTGGCTTGCCTCCTGTTGTTTCATGGGAAAAGACAGGAGAAAGAGTAGGAATTTGGGCTGAAATGGCAGAGGTATGAATCTTCATAAAGAAAAGGATAGGCCTCTGTCCACCAGGGAAGCTAGATAATTTAAAATGGCAGACATACTGGCTAAGTTGGGACTGAGGCCTTGTTGACACCAAATGGATAATCTTTTCCACTTGACTGAGTACGATTTCCTAGTACTAGGCTGTCTAGCCTCTTTGAGAATGTTTTGAACGTATCTGCTTAGGGTGAACTCAGAGTACTATTCTGGAGAATTATCCAGGCTGAGAGGTTGAGAGTCTGTAGGTTGGGATGCACAAACCTCCCCCTTGTCCTAAGTGACAAGGTCTACTCTCTGAGGTAACTGCCATGATTTTTCATTGGTTAAACATAGTAGCAGAGGATACAAATGTTGCCTGGGCCAGTCTGGGGCTATCAGGATGACGCTAGGGCCGCCTTCCGTGATTTTTAGAAGGACCCTTGGAAGAAAAGTCAAGGGAGGAAACGCATAAAGGAACTGGTGGCTCCACAGAAAGGAGAAAGTATCTGTCCTCCAGACTGTGGGTAGTTTGCTCCGGAACAGAATCTATCACTGGAAGAAGTTTTTGAAGAGTCAATATTTTGAACTTTGGCACCGGCAGACACTGAGGGTGGACAGGTCTAGAATAATATGCCAAGAGCCTTCCTTTCTGGGAACCAGGAATAGCCTGGAGTAGAAACCTTTCCCTATTTGATGATCTGGCATTGGTTCCACTGAACATTGTGAGCACAGATTGTGAATCTGAGAAAGGGCCTCTGTTCTTTGATTTTGTGGAACATCCGGGTAACCCGAGTATCTTAATGGCTTTTTGAAAGTGAGCCTGTAACCATCTGAGATAACTTCCAGGACCCATATGTCTGAAGTAACGAGGGACCAGTTTTCTTTGAACAGGGATAGCCTTCCTTCTGTCTTTTCTGGAGAGGGTGGGGGAGGGGCGGGTAGGTGAAAGGAAGAGTCATTGCTGCTCTCTGCCAGGGCCCTGTGGCCTAGAACTCCACTGCCTGAATGTTCCTTAGGACCACTGCTTAGGCCTTTGTGATTGCTGCTGCCTTTGATGCTTTTCCCTCCTAGGCTTCCTCTGCCTGCCTTTTGATTGCGAGGTAAAGGACTAGTGTTTTTTGGGAAACTTCCCACTAAACCTAGGAAGCTGAGCTTGCAGGAAGTCCTTGACAGTTTGCATAGATTCTGCTTTACCTTAAATCTTTTTTAGCACAGCCTCCAGCTTTGGCCCAAAACAGATGTCCTTATCCAGGGGTGCATCTAAACATTTGGATTTGACATAGTCTGGTAGGGTTTGTTCCCTAAGCCAAGCATGTCTTCTACTGATAGTGCCAGATACAGCAGCTTGGCTAGAGGCCTCCATAGCATCACAGCTGCAGTGTAATAAGTGTCTAGCCACCTGGGAGTTGGAGTGGCAAAGGTCCAACAATTCTTTAGAAATGTTCCTGTCCTCCAGGGAGGATATCTTTTGCTTCATTTTAATCTAAAATAGTTTGTTGGTATTTTATCATATGAAAAGTACAGTTTTGTACCTACCATAAATGTAGATGTTCGAGTGTATACACTGCTGCAATCATTACACTTGGGTTATCCTGCCGTCAGGCGGTTCCCCAGTTGGCCCGAGTTCCAAAGTTTTGGTCCGGCGTCAGTTGCTGTCTCCTCCTCCCTGATGTCAGTGCAGCAGGGGTACACAAGATGCAGCCGACGCCATTTTCTTCAGTTTTTCTTGCCCCAGATGTCAGGTAACCCCAAATAGGTAGGCAATTCAAATTGCTAATAAAACATACATAATAAAAGCAAACAACAACTTTCAGCTACCAGCAAATACTCCCCATAGGTAGTAAAGGGTAGAAGACATAGGTACGTACCAGCAAGTAAGAGGGGAAGGAGGGAGGGTAACCTGGACTGCAGCAGTGTATACACTCGAGCATCTACATTTATGGTAGGTACAAAACTGTACTATGTTCATCGTGTTACACTGCTGCAGTCATTATAGTTGGGTAGAATCCCAAAGCTGAGGTAGGGTGGCTGGTTCTATAAGGTATTAGGGGTGGCTATAAGGCCCTGCAGCACAGCAGTGGTGAAGCCAGCTCTGGATTTAGAGTATAGAGGCAGATGGTAATGTTTGGTGAAGGTATGTACAGAACTCCAAGTTGCTGCTTCCAAAATATCCTTGGTAGGTACTCCCCTGAGGTAGGCAGTTGAAGTGGCTGTTGCCCTGGTGGAGTGAGATCTAATGCTGCTAGGTATAGGTTTCCCATGGTGTGTATAGCAGAAATGTATACAATGTCCTATCCCTTTTGAAATAGTCTGTTTTGAAATGGCTTTTCCCTGTGATCCTGCAGCATATGCTACCAATAATTGCTCAGATTTCCTGAAAGCTTTGGTTTTGTCCAAGTAGAAGCGTAACTGCCTATGAATGTCCAAGGAATGCAGTAGTCTCTCCCCTTTACTCTGTGGTTTTGGATAAAAAGTTGGCAAATGAATAGTTTGGTTTAGAGCCACACTGGATACCACCTTTGGCATAAATGTAGGGTTAGTTCTTAAAGACACCCTGTCCTGTTGGAAAATGAGGAAAGGTTCCACTGCCATTAGTGCCTGTAATTCTGAAACTCTTCGTGCTGATGTTATTGCCAGGAGTAGAGCAGTTTTCCAAGAGATATATTTTAATTCTGCTGTGTTAGCTGGCTCAAAAGGAGGTAAAGTCAATTTTTCCAAAACAAAATTGAGGTCCCAAGTTGGAGTAGGTGCTCTACGGGGCAGTCTTATGTTTTTAGCCCCTTCGAGGTGCTGTCTTAGCAAAGGATTAGAGAAAATTGGTGGATCCGTGTTGTAATGAGCAGAGATGGCAGAGGCGTGGATCTTGATGGATGAGAAGGAGAGTCCTTTGTCCAGCATCTCAGCTAAATATTGTAGTATCTGAGGAATGTTTGGAACATGAGGGTCCAGGCTGTGTGCTTGGTTCCAGGCACAGAATCTCTTCCATTTATCTGAATAGGCTTTCCTGGTACTAGGCCTTCTGGCCTCCAGAATGACAATCATAACAGCTTTGGAGAGCGGCATTGCCTGCTTGACTAAGGAATCTTCCATGCATCTAGGTTTAAGGTCTTTAGCTGGCTGTGTAGTATCTGACTGTTGTGCTGAGTCAGCAGATGTGGGATTTGAGGCAAAATCCAGGGTGGTCCTTGTGCTAAGTTCTTTAAGATTGGGTACCAGTGCTGGCGTGGCCAGTCTGGTGCAATCAGGATCATCTTTGGCTCTTCTTGCCTGGCTTTTATGACTACCTCTGGCAGGAGAGGTAGTGGTGAGAAAGCGTATACTTGTAGGTTTTTCAGCTGAATGAGAGGGCATCCACTTTCCATGCTTGTGGATGGTAACTCCTTGTGCAGAATTTCTGTAGCTGGCAGTTCATTGGGGATGCAAACAGATCTATGTCTGGGCTCCACCATTTCTGTGTTATCATTCTGAATATCTGTGGATTCAATTCCCATTCATGGAGATCCATGATGTTTCTGCTTGAGTCATCTGCCAGTGTGTTTTTCTCTCCTGGCAGGAAATGTGCTTGCAGATGAACTTGATAGTTTAGAGCTGTGTTCCACAAGGTCAAGGCTTGCCTGCAGAGGGGGTAGGAGTGAGTGCCCCCCTTGCTTGTTTATGTACCACATAACTGTAGTGTTGTCTGTCTTTAGGTAGTAGTTGTCCTGGATGCAGCAGGTCCTTGAAAGCTATAAGTGCATTTTGTACAGCTAGCATCTCTTTTTGATTGATGTGAAGATGCCTCTGTTCTGCGGGCCACTTGCCCTGAATACAGTTGCCTGCCATGTGTGCTCCCCAGGCGTAATCCGATGCATCTGTTGTCAGTGTTTGCCTGGCTGTGGGTTGAGTAAAAGGCTGTCCCTTGTTGAGGTGACAAGCTTAAGCCCACCATTGAAACTCCTGTTGAAAGCAAGGAATTAGTGGTATAACTGTTTCCAAACTTTGACAGTGTTGAGACCATACATTCTTTAGGTACCATTGTAGTTTTCTCATATGCAGTCTGGCATATGGAATTAGTGGTATGCAAGATGCCATGTAACCCAAGGCCTGCAGAATTTTTCTTGCAGGGAGCTGAGTCTTTGTTGCCATCAATTCAAAGTATTGAGTCAGTTGTCCTTGCTTGTCTGGCATGAGATAAGCCATCTGGGCCGTTGTGTTCAAGCTGGCAGCCAGGAAAATTATCACTTGTGAGGGCACTAGTTTTGATTTCTTTTTGTTTACTGTGTACCCCAGGCAACTTAATAACTTTTTTACAAATGCCAGATGCTTTAGAAGAATGTCCTTGCTCTCTGCTTGAATCAGGCAGTCATCCAGGTACGGATAAATTTGAATTCCTTTCTGTCTGCAAAATGCAACTACTGGTGCCAGGCACTTTGTGAAGACCCTGGGCGCAGTAGATAAGCCAAAAGGCAGTGCAGAGAATTGATAATGCATTGAACCAGCTATGAATCTGAGGTATCTTCTGCAGTTTTGTCTGATAGGGACATGCAGGTATGCCTCCTTGAGGTCCAATGTCACGAGCCAAGCTTTCTTGCCCAGCATGGGAAGAAGCTGCTGTAGTGTCAACATTTTGAATTTTGGAACAACCTTGAGATACAATGTTGAGAACCCATTTGTCTTTGGTGATCATATGCCAATTGTGATAAAAAAGTCCCAAGGGGGGCTGCCAAGAGAAAGTTGCTTGGCAGCTGTAGCGGGAAGTCATTGGGGCTGCATTTTATATGGTTGGGGCCTGTCTTCCCCTTCTTTCTGGCCTGATGCAACCCATTGTCTAGGCCTGTAAGGACCTTGTGGTTGACCTCTACCTCTTGGATGTCTGTATCTGCCCCTTTGAGGTCTGTCTGTAACTGGAAAGGACCAATTCTTAGTTGGCCAATTTCTGCTAAATCTAGGAGGCTGAACCTGTAAGAAATCTTTCACCGTTTGCATAGATTTTGCCTTATCCTCCATTTTCTTTAATACCTCTTCTGCCTTAACTCCAAATAACACATCCTGCTGCAAAGGTGCATCCAATAATTTTGCTTTAACATGGTCTGGTAACGTACGTTCTTTTAACCAAGCATGTCTTCTAATGACAGAGCCTGTAACGGCTGCTCTAACGGCTGCTCTACAGGAGGCCTCTAAAGAGTCAAAACCACATTGCAAAGTATGTTTTCCCACCTGTTCAGCTGCATGCAATAAATCCTGCATTTCTTTAAAAGTAGGAGGATCTGAATCTGGAAGCATTTTTTGTTTCAACTGAGACAGTAGAAATTGCTGATATTTTAGCATGTGAAACTGGCAATTTAAGGCTCTCATTGCTAAAGTTGCAGACGTATATACTTTCTTTCCCCATCTGTCTAATGCTCTGGAATCTCTGTCAGAGGGAACTGGATTCTTGGCTGATGAGGCCTTAACCCCTTTGGGTCCCTGGGAAATAGTTTCAAGGTCAGCAACAGGGCTTTTATACAGAAATTTGTGAGAGTCAGGGACTCTGTAGTATCTGTCAGGTTTAACTGGGGCTGGAGGCAATGAATCAGGATTTAGGCTGGATTCAGTATACACATCATCCACAATATCTAACACTGGCGGAATAGCAAGGGGTCTGTGTTGAGGTAATAAAAGGAAGTCTCTAAGCCTTTTCTTGGATTCTGAGTAATCCTGGCCTTCCCAATGGAAATGCTCCCTCATGGTATGCAAGGTTTCCCCAAAGGAGTAATCCTCAGACGAAAAGGCTGATGGAATTGACTCCTCAGCATCAGAATCCTCATAAGGGGGTAAGGAATATCCTAGGTCTGAGGATGAATCTGAAGAAATGGACACCTGGTCAGATGAGTCATAGTCTGCATCCTGTCTAGGCCTTTTATCAGGAGGGGGATGGGATCCCCTGATCAGAGTGATTAGGTCTTCGGCCATCTTGAGCATTTGTTTCTTAGGCATGGAGGCCTGTGTTGGAGAATGCTGTATTTGTTTCTTTGATTTTAAAGCTGGCTTAGACTTAGCAGAGGGTTTAATGCTTAACTGAGTAGGTCTGAAAACACCCTCTGAAGCTGCGGGTTGCTCAGCTACTCCGGATCCCTCTGAAGGGTTAGTTTCGGTAGGCTGAATAACTTGTTTGTCCGAAGGTCCAGCCATCTCCACGGAGGAGTCAGAGGCGGCCTGTGGTTCTACAGAAGCGGTCGTCAGGGGCTGCAAAGGCGCCTCGCTGAAAACCTGAGAACTGGCGACTGGCCTAGAAGAGGCTTCGTCGTCAGTTTTTGGCCTCGGATGCCTATCCTTGTCTTTGCGCTTTTTATGTATTCCAGTCGTCGGTAGTTCCAACGGCATGGTATAACTGAATTTTCTACCAAAATAATGTCGGGCAAAATCAAACCGACATTTAATAGTGCGTTTGTTAAACCTAGCACAAAACCGACAACCAGTGATGTCGTGGTCTGGGCCTAGGCATGGGATACAATAAGAATGGAAATCCTTATGAGGTATTTGCTTCCCACAAGAAATACAGTTATTAACTTTTACTGACATCGGTCTGAGGCAAGAAAAAGTTTCCCCAACGGGGTACTTAGCTTTGTAGAAGACTTCGGTTCTGGATTCGGAATGAAAATATCAGGAGAAGGCCGACCGGCACTTGTGAACTGCTTTTGCTTCGGGCACCGCATGGCAAGAAAGACTGAAGAAAATGGCGTCGGCTGCATCTTATATACCCCTGCCACACTGACGTCAGGGAGGAGGCGACAGCAACCGACGCCGGACCAAGACTTTGGAACTCGGGCTGACTGGGGAACTGCCTGACGGCAGGATAACCCAAGTGTAATGACTGCAGCAGTGTAACACGATGAACATCTGGCAGTTAAGGGCCCTCATGGCTAGGTCAGCAGAAGTGTACACTTTTTTTTACCAAACCTATGAAGGGCGCTGCTCTCTTTGTCAGCAGGTAAATGGTTATTTGAAGAACTGGTTATTGCTCTCTTGGGGACCTGGAGTGACAAACTCTGGGTCAGCTGAGGGGTTCTTGAAGAGATATTTAAGTGAGTATAGCACCATGTAAAACCTGTCTGGTTTTCGCGGGGCTTGAGGTACAGAGTCTGGGTTTAGGTAAGAGTCCGTAAAAACATCCTCTACTACCTCCAAAACAGGAGGCATAGCCAAGGGTTTGTGTTCTGGGAGGTCAAAGAACTCCCCATACCCTCTTTTTAGATTGTGGGCATTCCTGTGCCTCCCACTGGAAATGTTCCCCTCATGGCATGGAGTCTTTCCCCAAAAGTGATGTCTTCAGGAGGTGAAGCAGAAGGCAGATTCTCCTCAGAATCTGAAACTTCAAAAGAAGTAAGAAAGGGTCCCTCCTCAAAAACAGACTCCACCTGGTCAGAATCCTCATCTGAATCAGGAGGTTCAGAGAAAAAAATTTCATGAGTAGGAACCCTCTTTCTTTTCCCTGGGGAAGACTCCAAAGGGGGTTGCCTAGCTCTAAGGAGATAAGCTCTACAGCTAACCTGACCAGGTCTTGCTGATGACCTGCTGAGTGGGAGATGGTAGTCCTAGGTATAGGAACTGAAGTAGCTTTGGCCTTGAGCCTAGGTATGTTCGCCTTCCTGATGCCAGTCTCTTTGTAAGGCAGAACATATGCAGGCTGACACCTCTGAGGAACGTCACCAGTACAAGACTGCTCACTGGAAACTGAGGTCTGCTGAGCGACTATGGACCCTACCAATGAACTGAAAGTCAAGGCCTGTGCAGAAGGTGAGGGACCAGATAGCATGTCAGACTACCGTAACTGTCTCAAAAGAGGCCTGCACCATCATCTTGGCCGCAGAAGGGGACCTGCGAAACAGCCTCACCTTCCTCAGGGATAACGAGCCTTGGGGGACAGGCAGACAGTGAACGGTTGTCATCCGAGACCCTAAGCTTGGATCTTTTTTCCTTATCCTTCGTATGCTTAGGGAGCGCAACTTCAGGACAACTGGTGGATACCATCGAAAGATGTGAAGAACAACTGGTGGATACCATCGAAAGATGTGAAGAAGACTGCAGACTATGATGCCTAGCTAAGATTTTGGCCGCATGCCTAATAGTCCTAGAACTGAAATGGGCATAAAAACGGCAACTAGGGACATTGTGATCCAGATCTAGACAGGTGACACGCAAAGTATAAAAGTCTAGATGTGGGATTTGCTTACACAGCATAGACAATTGTTAACCTTGTTTGAGATGAGTTAAAAGCAAGAAAAAGAGTTCCCAATGGGCTACTTAGGCTATAGAACCGACTTCTCTCTGGTGCGGACCGACCAATGCACTGAAACACAGCTTCGGGCTCCAATGGCAAGAAAAAACTGATGTTGTGGGATCGGCTGGCTCCCTTTATACCAAAGCATACTGACATCAGAGTAGTACATCCGCCAGCCTTAGCAGGAGGGAGATTTTTACTCTGGCAGGTGGGCCAGCAAAGGGCTTTCACAGCAGGAAATCTCACAAGTCAGGACTGTAACAGTGAAACATGAACACCCACCTTTCTGTCAACCCAGGAAGGGCAATCCAGCATGAGGTGTTCATACCTATCTACCCAACCTAGCTCTTCCAACCACCCAAGCCGCTACTCAGACTTGTCCTCTGGGTCACAGTCAAGCCCCCCCATCTCTCTCTCTCTATGCCACAAAGCTGGGCCATACCATGAACGTAAACTTTGTCTAATTAAGCATGGTAAGATGGATGACACACAGTACATACACTACCAGTATTTCTCGTTAACTAATTTTTGTATCGTAACATCAGTCATTATGATTTCAGAATCTGTTCAAATTCTAAACACTATTTAGGTTTGCCATTCCACAGAAAACCAGACTTTCTTTGAATTGCTCATTATATGACCAGACAAGGCCTTCAATTTCATAGAATGCTGCTAAGTACACTACAGAAAGTACAGTTGTGTACAATTACCACAAATGTAGATGTTCGAGTGTATTCACTGTTGCAGTCATCACATTTGGGTTATCCCTACCAGGGTAGCCCTCAGTTGGCCCGAATACCAGAGGCTTAGTATTTCTGCATCGGTTGCCGTTGCTCCAGGACTGACGTCAGGTCATCAGTATTATAAAATAAGGCAGCCGATGCCATTACATCAGTTTTTCTTGTCTGTCAGGAGCCCCCAAGAGGGAGCTACATTACGGTGGAAGAACACCACCAGTAGAAAGTAAATACCAAAAGTTCCACAAAAGGTAGTACAGTTCGGTACCAATGAAGGCTGTCTTCCAAAACACAAAATCAAAGCCTCGTTCCACGAAATCAACTCACTGTTCCACAGATAAAACACAACATACAACATTGTATTGACACTTTCTGACTTCAACTGCATTTCACTATGTATTTATGGAATTACCATCTAATTGTCTAATTGTTTAATTATTACTCCCCAATGGATGTATAAAAGGAATGGGATAGGTGCTTTCAACTGATTCTGATGAGGTCTCCAGTGTGGAGACGAAAGCGCTAAATCCAATTTTGCTGAGTTCTATTTGTCTAATAAATAGTGTTTTATCTGTGGAACAGTGAGTTGATTTGTGGAACAAGGCTTTGATTTTGTGTTTTGGAAGACAGCCTTCATTGGTACCGAACTGTACTACCTTTTGTGGAAGTTTACTTTTTGTTAAATACCAAAAGTTCCTTGTAAGGAGAGAGAGAGAGAGACAAGGGGGATGGAGGAAGTGTACACTTACCATAAATGTAGCTGTTCGAGTGTATTCACTGTTGCAGTCATCACATTTGGGTTATCTGCCTGCAGGTAGCCCTAGGTCGGCCTGAATACCAGAGTCTTGGGATTTCCACGTCGGATGCTGTCGCTTTTTCCATGATGTCAGGACATCATGGATATAAAACATGCAGCCAACGCCATTACATCAGTTTTTCTTGCCCCAGATGTCAGAAGCCCCCTAAATAGGAAACAATTACATGGTGTGGAACACCCCCAGCAAAAAACAAATACCAATGCTATAAGGTATGCCAAACAAAAAGGATAGGTAGAAGTAAAGAGAAGTCAGGGGGCTGGAGGGAGGTTAACCTGGACTGCAACAGTGAATGCACTCGAACATTTACATTTATGGTAAGTACACACAACTGTACTATGTTCTTTGTGTTTCACTGTTGTAGTCATCACATTTGGGTTGATTCCCAAAGCTGAGGATGGGTGGAGGCAGTCAAGAAGCATTAGGGCTGGCAAGCAGGCCCTGTAAAACTGCTGTAGCAAATCCAGCTCTGGATTTATAAAAGATAGGTAAGTGGTAATGCTTGGTGAATGTGCGTATAGAGCTCCAGGTTGCAGCTTCCAGGATGTCCTTGGCAAGGACTCCCCTGAGAAATGCTGTAGAGGTTGACGTAGCCCTAGTGGAATGTGTTCTGATCCCCTATGGAGCAGGTTTCCCATGATGTTTCCAGCAGAAATGGATGTAGTGTGCTATCCATGTAGAAATGGTTTGCCTTCTGCCCCTGTAGCAAAACTGACTAGCAGCTGGTCAGATTTTCAGAAAGGTTTAGTCCTATCCAGATAGAACCTAAGCTGCCTGTGCACATCCAGGGAGTGCAGGATCCTTTCCCCTGTATTCTGAGGATTAGGAAAAAAATGGTTAAAAAAAAAGGATTGGTTTAAAGCCACACTAGATACCACCTTTGGCATAAATTATGGGTTAGTCCTGAGGAACCCTGTTGCATGGAAGATAATTGAAGGGTTCCAAGGCCATAAGGGCCTGCAATTCAGACACTCTTCTTGCTGAAGTGATGGCTAGGAGTAAAGCTGTTTTCCAGGAGAGGAATTTTAACTCTGCTGAAGCAGCAGGTTCAAAGGCTGGAAGCGTGTGTTTTTTCCCAATACAAAGTTAAGGACCCAGGCTGAAGTGGGAGCTCTCCTGGGGGCCTTAAATTTCTGGCTCCTCTCAAGAACTGTTTGACCACAGTATGAGAGAAGAGGGGTGGCTCAGTATTATAATGAGCTGAGATGGCAGAGGCATGAATCTTAACTGAAGAGAAGGATAGGCCTTTGTGGAACATTTCTGTTGAGTAATCTAGTATATGAGGTAAGCTGGGCACATTTGTGTCCATTCCTTGAGACTGGCTCCAAGAACAGTATCTTTTCCACTTTTCTGAATATGATTTTCTAGTAGTAGGCCTTTTTGCCTCTAGGAAGACATCCAGCACCTGTTTACTGAAGGTTCAGGGGATGAACCTGGCTAGGTTCAGGGTTTGTAACTGAGGATGCAAAATCTGGCCCTCCTGCTGGGACAAGCAGGGAGGGGGTCTGAGGCAGGTGCCAAGGTGGCAGTACTGTCAGACTGTGCAAAGGTGGGTACCAGTGCTGGCGTGGCTAGTCTGGTGTGGATTGTCCTTGGCTTGTCCTGTTTGATCTTTAGTAGAACCTTCGAGAGGAGGGGCATGATGGGAAAGGCATAGACTGAGAGGTTTTCCCATGTAAAGGACAGATCATCCACTTTCCATGGTTGACTGTGGGGAGGGAGTTCTGGTGCAATATTTGCTCAACTGAAAGTTCTGAGGGGAAGCGAAGAGGCCCACCTCTGGTGCCCCCCACCTGTGGATCAGCAGCTAGAATGATTTGGGTTCCAGTTTCCACTCGTGCAGGTCCATTAGATTTCTGCTTAAGTCTGCCAGTGAATTTAGCTTGCCTGACAGGAACTGAGCTTGTAGGTGCACTTGGTTGCTCAAGGCTGTGTGTCTCAGAGCCATGGCTAACCTGCAGAGTGGGTAGGAATGGATTTCCCCCTGTTTGTTCAAGTAACACATAACTGTGGTGTTGTCTGTCTTTATCAATAGTTGCCTTGGAAGAATAAGGCATAGGCTGTCAGAGCATTCTGTACAACTAACATTTCTTTTTGACTGATATGCAGGTGCATTTGCTTTGGGTTCCATTTGCCTTGAATACCTTGTCTTGCCATGTAAGCCCCCCATGCATAGTCTGTTGTTAGGGTTTGGGCGGCAGAGGGTAGAGTGACAGGGAGTCCTTTGTTGTGGTAGGAGGCCTCTGCCCACCAAAGAAACTTTGCCCTTAGGCAAGGAATGATAGGAATCATTGTTTCCAGGTCCTGTGAAAGTTGACACCAGAGACTTTTTAAGTACCATTGAAGTTTCCTCATATGCAGTCTTGCATATGGAATTAGTAGAATGCAAGAGGCCATGAACCCTAGGGCTTGCAGTATTTTTCTTGCAGATAGCTGGGTTTTGGTGGCCAGTAGATTGAAGTAGCTTGTCAAATACATTTGTTTTTCTGGAATGAGGAATGCCATCTGGAAAGTTGTGTTCAAGCTTGCTCCCATGAATAGAATCTGTTGGCTGGGTACCTGATGTGATTTATTTTCGTTGATGGTGTACCCCAGTGAAGTTAGAAGTCTCTTTACAAATGTCAGGTGCTGGAGTAGCAATTCCTGACTGCCCGCCTAAATCAGGCAATCGTGCAATCGTGCAAGTATGTGTAAATTTGAATTTTTCTCTGCCTGCAATATGCAATGGCTGGAGCTAGGCATTTTGTGAATACCCTAGGCGCAGTAGATAAGCCAAAGGGAAGTGCAGAGAATTGATAATGCATAGAGCCTGCTCTGAAATGTAGGTATTTCCTGCAAGATTCCCTTATGGGGATGTGCAAATAAGCTTCTTTTAAGTCTAGGGTGGCTAGCCAAGAGTCCTTCTTTCTATGCCTTTCAGTGTATTTTCGGAAGATACTGAAAGTGTGCATGTTTGTCGACAATCAAAGGATGATGTTTATACGCATTTGGGATTAGTAGCAGGGAATGAAGGTGAACATTCTAATGTATTTAATGCACTTAAAGTTTTGCATTGTGAGAAAGTCGCTAGTGACTTTGTTGGCAAATATAATGTTGAAAGTTTTGAAAATGTACAAGATGCTAATGAAAATGTTATAACAATGATGTGCAATGATACTTGTGAGCTTGAAATGTGTTCTGAAGATATAAGTAAGGATGCTAATAATATTTGTAGTGCTTACTATATTCAGTCGATCTGTTTTTGTTCAGAATGCTTATCAAGTTATACCAACAGTGTTGTCTGACCATGTTAATGATGCTGAACCATGTCTTGAAAATGCAACTTGCACTGATGGTGAATATGATGTGGGACTGAATGGTAGTTCCTTTAATAACACCGGTTTGAGTGTGATCAATCTCTCTGGTGTGTTTTTGTCTAATGAAATGTTGAGTGTTCTATCAAAGGGCACAAAATTTGTACCTACAAGAATACCTTCTTTTTCAGACATCTTTTTGGATGTGAAAGATTTCATTCGAAAGTTAAATCTGAAGGTCTATTTTCATGAGAAAGAAAAATGTTCTCTAACAAGAAGTGAAAGTTTGTTAGATGAGTCTCTCTTAAATTTGAGCATATATGATTATGAAGGTTTAACGTTGAATGAAAATGAGAATGTAGATGTATTTGAACTTCCTTTGGAATCAGATACTAATGTGGAGGGGGCTTATGGAGAGGGATATGGCCATATTGATGTCCCTTATTTTTCTGGTGACAGTAACTTTATACCTCCTAAAAAATCTCAGGCAATAAATGCTTTTGAGCATGTTATTCTCTCCAAATTAGAACAAGCACACAAATTTTTTTGTGTGAATGAAAAGGCTTTTAATTTAAGCAAGGATGAGTGGGCGGCTCTTAAGGATTTTAGGACGAAATTGGATAAGGTTACTGTTAAACCGGCTGATAAGGGGGGTAAATTGGGTGATTATGAACACTGACAAGTATGAGGATATTGTTAACAATCTACTACTGGAGGATACTTACAAAAAATTGAAAGGTAACCCTTTAACCTCATATTCTAATGAACTCACTGAGTTATTAGAAAGAGGGGAAAGATTAGGATTTTTAACAAGTAAGGATGTAAAAAATCTAGTAGTAAGAGAACCTCGTCACCCATATATTTATATCATACCTAAGATTCATAAAAATGTTGCCAATCCGCCTGGTAGGCCCATTATTTCAGGAATTGGTTCCTTTGTTGAGAGGGTCAATTGTTTCCTGGATTTTCATCTTAAGAAATTACTTCCAAAAGTACATTCTCATGTGAGAAACACTCAAGATGTTTGTTCAGCCTTAAAAGGGCTGAAATGGGAAAAGAATTATTACTGGGCCACTGTTGACGTTGTATCACTCTACACCAATATTAAAATAAGATGGGGTTTGGAAGCAATGTATAGGATGATGGGAGAAAGACCACGTACTAGATTTTTGTTAAGTTTGTTAGAATTTAGTTTAACACAATTATTTTTTGTGGAAAAATGAATATTTTTTTGCAAATAAATGGAACTGCAATGGGTGCAGCTTTTGCACCAACTTATGCAATAATCTATATGGGAGAATTTGAGAAGGAATTTATGTTTCAAAATACATTTTTTTGTTAATAATGTTGTATTTTTTAAACGTTACATAGATGATTTAATTTTTGTGTGTAGGGGTGATACATCTTTGTTTGATCAGTTTTTGGTGGATCTGAATAAGAACCATCATGGCTTAGAATTTGTAGCGCAAACATCACAATTTAAAATTCCTTTTCTTGATGTAGAGTTTTATGTAGGAATGGATGGTTTGGTTCAACATAGAACTTTTAGGAAACCTACATCGGTTAATAATTTTTTGCATGCCAGTAGTATGCACCCTCCACATCTAATCAAGGCTCTACCAGAAGGGGAATTTAAAAGGAATTTGAGAAACACCTCAGACAAAAAACTTTGGGAGGAAGTTTGTGATGGAATTCTGGACAGATTATTATCTCGTGGTTATGATCATGATCAACTTCTAGCTATAAAATGGAAGTTGTGTAAAGATCAGAAATTAAGGATGTGTAGATATGAGAACAAATACCATCCTGAAACCATCTCAGACTTGAATAAAATATTTTTCGTGTCTAGGTATTCCAGTTTTTCCATCACAATGGAGAGAATTATTAGAGGTTTGTGGCATGTGGTATGTGAAGATCCAATAATTGGTCATCTTTTTCCAAAGCACATTACTTTTTCTTATAAAAGGTATTCTAACAAAGGAAATATTAAATAGAAAACTGGAACCTATGGTAGATAGTAATGTTGGGATGTATAGCTGTGGCTGTTGCTCAGTTTGTAATAAAGTTAAGAATATGCATGGAACCAAAATAAATGGAAAGAAATATGTTGCTTTTGAGAGATTTGATTGTAGGTCATCTGGTGTAGTATATATTTTGGGATGTGATTGTGTCCCACCTATGTGGTATATTGGTCAGACTACTAGGAATATTAAGATTCGCATTTTGGAGCACTTGGGTGATATAAGGAGGGGTAATTTGGAAAGTCCGGTGGCTACTCACTTTTGTAATATACATAATGGTAAAAATGACAGTTTCAGATTTAGTGTACTTGCCAGACCCCATTTGTGTATAGGGAACTTTAAAACTGCTTTGAATAAACTTGAACAGAGAATGATTATAGGGTATCATACTTTATTTCCAAATGGAAAGAATTTAGAAAATTGATGAAATTTATTGAAGTTGTAATTTTGAATATCATAAAGTATTTATTTTATTTTTATATTTATATTTTTGTAATCATGTATAATAATTATGTCAAAAATGAATTAACTTATTCTTAAAAAATGGAAAAAATGTAAAAGAATATCATATTTGAAATTTTGTATAGAAATGTTTAGTGTTGAGGGGGTTAAAAATGTTTAAAATGTTTGAAATGATTAATTGCTTAATTGATTGATTGATGCATATATAAAAAGAACATTCAAAATGTCTAAATGTGTCCCATTGAAGGCGAACTGCTGAGGTACCAGGACTGAATAAAGATGGATTAAAGCCACTTCTGTGTTCCTTTCTCTGAATGTTCTACGTGGTGTATTCTGAAGAGGTGTTCAGAACAGACAGATCCAGGATAGGGCACCAAGAGTTTTCTTTCCTGGGGACCAGAAACAGTCTGGAGTAAGAAACCTTGTCCCCTATGCTCCGCTGGGACAGGTCAAATAGCCTTGATACTGAGAAGAGAAAGTACTTGCTTTTGGGCCTCTGCCCACTGGTTTGGGAGGAGGTCTGGCCATCCACTTGGGGTTGGCAGTAAGTGGAAGTAGAATCTGTATCCCTTGGATACAATGTTCAAGACTCATCTGCCCTGGGTGATGTACTCCCAGTTTTTTGCATGTAGGGCAAGCTTTCCTCCTAAGGGTGCAAGTACTTGGGCAAGGCTTGGAAGAATTAAGGATGAGTCATTGTGAGATTTTACCATAGGATGTTGGTTTACTACTCACTGTTTTAGAGGTGGGAGCACTCCATTACTTAGATCTGTGCATACCCTGAGACTGTAATCATGGTGGTATACTGCCTCTGGATTAGGACTGAGAAGGTCTGGGAGGGACTGGAAAGGACCAGTTTTTTTGAAGGCCAATGCCTGCTGAATCTAGGTGGCTGTACCTGTAGGAAATACTTAACAGTTTGCATAGATTTAGCTTTTTCCTCCATCTTTTTGAGGACGACTTCTGCTTTATTGCCAAACAGGCATTCTTGATTTAGTGGTGCATCTAGTAATTTTGCTTTGACATAGTCTGGCAAGATATGTTCCTTAAGCCAAGCATGTCTTCTAAGAACAGGCCCAGTGACAGCAGCATCAAAACCACATTGCAAAGTATGTTTTCCAATTTGGTTAGCAGAATGCATTAACTCTTGTAAATCTTTATGTTCTACACAATCAGGAATCAACATCATTTTCTGTTTAATTAGCTCCATAATATGTTGCTGACACTTTAACATATGAAACTGACAATTTAAAGACCTGATGTCAAGAGTAGCAGAGGTGTATATCTTCTTACCCCATCTATCTAAAGCCCTAGAGTCCCTGTCCGAAGGGACAGGGCTTTTGGCTATTGTAGCCTTAATGCCTTTAGGTCCCTGGGAAATGGTCTCTGAATCTGCAGTAAGATTCTTAAAGAGAAACGTGTGGGAGTCAGGTACTGTGTAGTACCTGTCAGGTTTCCTGGCCACTGGAGGCAAGGTATCAGGGGTAAGGCTGGATTCAAAGAAGACATCATCTATAATCTCCAGAACAGGGGGTATAGCTAGAGGCCTGTGCTGAAGCAAGTCTAAAAATTCTCTGAGTCTCTTTTTGGAATATGGGTAGCCCTGGCATTCTCAGCAGAAATGCTCTCTTAAGGTATGCAAGGTTTCACCAAAAGAAAAGTCCTTTGGAGGGGAGACAGAGGGGATGGAATCCTCTGCATCTGAATCCTCATAGCTAGATAAGAGAATGTTCTGGTAATCAGAGGGATCAGAGTTAGTAGGCTCACGGTCTGTAGAATCAGAAGGAAAATCAATCCTTTGTCTCATAGAGGGGGAAGGCTGGCTTCCCCTTATTAAAGTTATTAGGTCTTCAGCCATTCTAAGCATTTGTTTCCACGGCATGTGTGCTTGAGCATGCGTTTTGGTCATCAGTTTTCTAGGCGATGTGCGAACTCTGGGCCTGAGAACCTC
This sequence comes from Protopterus annectens, assembly GCF_019279795.1. Taxonomy (NCBI): domain Eukaryota; kingdom Metazoa; phylum Chordata; order Ceratodontiformes; family Protopteridae; genus Protopterus; species Protopterus annectens. The sequence goes on along the minus strand of NC_056737.1, from coordinate 1,120,167,831 downwards.
GGTAGTTTTAGTCAAAAACAAAGATGTTGGTTTAATACGAACATTGGAAGGTTGGAATACACCCTCAGAAGCCGGTGCCTGCACAGCGGCTCTGGACCCATCCAAGGTAGATACATCCACAGATTCCATAGTCGAAGAAGCAATTTGTGGCATACTAGACTCCGAAAGGGTCTCAGCAGGGGCTATAAGGCGCCTCACTGAGTACCGGCCTATGCGGTCTGTCTCTGTCTTTCTCCTTACGTTTTTACGTAAGATCAGTAGTTGGATGGCTTATCAAAACCATTTCGGAATACGGAGAACGAGAGCAAAAGAATTTAGTGACAAAAACAGCCAAATGACGAATAGTTCAGGCGTTGAACAAGGCACAAAACTGACAGCAAGGAACATCGTGGTCTGGGCCTAAACAGATGGCGCAGTAAGAATGAAAATCACTGTGAGGTATTTGCTTTCCACAGGCAAGACAATTATTAACTTTTTCTGATATCGGTTAGAGCAGGAAAAAAGGATCCCCAATGGGGTACTTATCTTTTAGAAGACTTCAGGTATGAAACTCAAAAAAACGAAAATTTCAGAAGGCGGCCGACCGGCACTTGCGAACTGCTTCTGCTTCGGACACTGCACGGCAAGAAAGACTGATTTAATGGCATTGGCTGCATGTTTTATACCCTTGACGTCCTGACTTCATGGAAGAAGCGACAGCATCCAACGTGGAAATCCCAAGACTCTGGTATTCAGGCTGACTGAGGGCTACCTGCAGGTAAAAATGTGATGACTGCAACAATGAAACATGAAGAACATCCAGGACTGCAACAGTGAATACACTCGAACATCTACATTTATGGTAAGTGTACACAACTGTATTATGTTCTTCGTGTTTCACTGTTGCAGTCATCACATTTGGGTTGATTCCCAAAGCTGAAGAAAAGGGTGGAGGCAGTCAAGAAGACTGGGGGCTGGCTAGGATGCCCTGCAAGAGTGTGGTGGCAAAGCCTGCCCTGGATTTGGAGAAGATAGGCAGGTGGTAATGCTTGGTGAAGTTATGAACTGCTGTCCATGTTGAAGCCTCAAGGATGTCCCTGGTGGAGACCCCTCTGAGGAAAGCAGAGGTGGAGGTTGCTCTGGTAGAATGTGTCCTGACCCCCTTAGGGGGAGGTTTCCCGAGTTGCTTGTAGCAGAAATGGATGCAGTGTGTTATCCATTTGGAAATGGTTTATTTGGATATGGCTCCTGCAGCAAAGCTGACTAACAATTGATCAGTATAAACACAAAAACTGCTACCTCCAAACTGGAAAAACATGAATACTCCTCAAAAAAACACATAGAGCACTGATGTAGCTGCCAAGTTTTCTTTATTAACATATTCTGGTACCTCGGCCCCACCGTCCTTCAATGGAATGAATAAATATAAATCAGGCAGCTTTTTATAGTCCATCACCACACTAAATTCCACCAATAAATTCATTAATCAATTAGAAAACATTAATTAACTTTGCTTAAATACACCATTATAAAACAGAGATGTGCCCCCCCACACACAGTATACACTCACACTTCATCATTAACAAAATAGCAAAAGTGAACTATATATACATTTTATACAGTGCATTACCAAAATTCCTATAATAAATTTATTTATTGAATAATTTCATCAATTTATTTATATTAAATACTGATAAAGACATACACTGTTCATAAGAAAATATATAAATTGCAACCTCCCTAAGCCCTATTATACTAAATAATAACTTGAATATTTTCTTTTGTAAACATGTTTGTATTAATAGATATGTTGTACTACTTCTCCTTAATACATTATTTCATTAATCTATATGTAAAATATTGTGCAATGAAATCCTAGTCATATCATAATTAACAAATAAATACTAAACACCCCACTCTATTTCTAGATTTAAACCTTTCGGGAACAAAGTGCCAAGATAAACTATTAATTTAGATTCCAACTGAACTAATTTCCTTTTAAATTCATCACCCCCCCCCAAATTTTGTTCAAAATATGGCTTTGCCAGTACACTAAAGAAAAAAATATCTATGTGACCTCCATGTGTACTGCAAAAGTGCTGTGCCACTGGACTATCCAGTCTCTTATTTCTAACATTCCCTAGATGTTCTAAGATTCTGAGTTTAACCTTTCTCTTTGTCTGTCCCACATACCATTTACATGGTGTGCATCTACATCCAATGATGTAGACCACACCACATGAATTACAATTAAACTCATTTTTTACAAAGAATTTCTTCCCATTGATAGTCCATCCATCCACATTTTTTATTTTTCTACACACCTTGCAACTCCCACAGGGAAATACACCCTTCCTTTCTGCTACCTCAGTTTTATTTTCGTCCTTAACAGTTCTCTCAAATTATTAAACCTCCCATATGAAAAAACAATCTTCTCAGGGAACAAATTGCCTACTACTTCATCACCACAAATGATGGGCCAAAGATCACTGACTGACCTTCTGAGTGCCCCAGACAAAGGGGAACATTTACTAACAAAAAACAGGGGTTCAGCTTTCAATTCATGCAAATTATTATCATCAATAACTTTCCTGCCTTGAACTGACTTTCCATTTAATCTCTCGAATCCCCTTTTACTTCCTAATTTTTCTAGGGCCTCATTAATACATTCCATGTTGTAACCACGTTTTAACAACCTATCCTTGACCAATACAAACTCCCTCTCTAAAATCTTTACATCAGAGGTATTAGTTTGTATTCTTTTGAATTCCCCATATGGTAGTGACTTGATCAAATGACCAGGATGAGTACTACTTGCTTCCAGAAAACTGTCTGCTGCAGTTTCCTTATGGAAAGGTTTGTACTGCAACAAGCCATTCCCATCAACATAAAATTCAACATCCAGGAATTGCATACATTTTCTGTTTACTCCATAGGTGAATTGTAAACCATATGTATTACGGCCTAACATATCCATAAACTGATCAAATTCACCAATATCTCCACTACATACAAAAATCAAATCATCTATAAATCTTTTAAACATAACAACATTGTTTTTGAAAAAAATCAGTTCCATAAATAAACATATTTTCAAAATATGACATGAATATGATTGCATATGAAGGGGCAAAGGCAGCCCCCATTGCTGTCCCTTCCAATTGTAAATAAAAATTTCCCTCAAAAACAAAATAATTAAGAATCAAAGCAAACTCTAAAAGTTGACAAATGTATGTAGTTTTGGGTCCTCCTCCCAACATTCTCATAACTGCTTCCAGATCCATTCTGATACTGACATTGGTGTATAATGAGTTTACATCCACACAGGCAAAGTACAGGAGAGGGTTCCATTGGATTTTCTTAACTTCTTCCAAAACATGAACCGTATTTTTAATGTAGGATTGTATCCTTGGGAGATATGGTTTTAACTGGGAATCCAGAAAAATCCCAACATTTTGTAAAAACGAACCCACCCCCAAGATTTCACATACAACTTTTTAACATCTCCACCAGAAAAAAATCCCAGTCTCTCTCCCCTTTCCAAAAGTTCTAACAAGGAACTATTAAATTCCTTTACTGGATTGCCGCTCAATTTCAGATACACCCTAACATCTGTTAACAAATCCAAGGCCATATTGCTGTAATCATTTTTATTCAAAATTACCCAGTTCCCTCCCTTATCTGCCTGTGTGAATGCAAACTGATCAGTCACAGCTCGAAGTTGTTTCAGAGCTAACCATTGAGCTTTATCCAAATTACATGATTTTGACCCATATAAACATCTGTTGTATGCAAATTCCACCTGTTTGCATAATACACTTTCAAAAACATTAATAACATGAATGCTTCTTGGAGGCATGAAAGGACTAACATATGGCACTTTAGGTACTGTAAATTTACTATACCCAGTTACAAAACCTTAATTTATATTACTTTCATCCTCTAAATCTTCACTTTCCTCATCCCAAAAAAAGTACAGTTGTGTACACTTACCATAAATGTAGATGTTCGAGTGTATTCACTGTTTCGCAGTCATTACATTTGGGTAATCCTACTGGCAGGTTGCCCTCAGCCACCTGAATTCCAAAGTCCTGGGTCCAGCGTCAGCTGCTGTTGCCCCTTCCCTGACGTCAGGTCATCAGGGGTATAAAAGAAGCAGCCAATGCCATTTCCTTTAGTTTTTCTTGCCCCAGATATCAGGTGCCCCCTAAAAGGGTTGCCAAAATTTATATATATGTATAATTACATGCACCAATATAAAATTTACCTTCATCTACAAGCAAATACACCACATAGGTTCATAGGTTCATACTAGGCTATCTGCCATAGGGCATTTATAAGCCTAGCCAGAATGTGTTTGGCTTTTGCCACCCATTTTAAATTTATTTTGCTATGCCCTTTTTCGAGGTTAGTATACTGTGCCTCTATCTAACAGTGACACAGAAGTGATACCCAGGGTAAACCTACGATCTCCCATCCACTCATCAAGATTCCTCTTGAAGAGAGTCAATGAGGGACTCTGCCTAACCTGGACTGGGATTTTATTCCAGAGTGAAGGGAGCCTTTGGGTTATGAATCTGTCCCTCCAGCATGTCTTATTTATTTCAGTGGTGAGGTTCAAGTCTCTCGAGTGCGTAGCTTGATGGGATTTGGATTTTCTGAGGTGCAGCATGTCCATTAATTCCGGGTTGGACATGGCTTTATACGTCAGGCACAGATCACCTCTGAACAGGTGGTATGCCACTGAGTAGAGCTGGAGTTTCTTTAACCGGGCAGCATATGCCATCTGTTTGAGCCCTGTGATCCTCTTGGTGAGGTACTTTTGGGGTCTTTCCAGTTGCTGCAGGTGTCTGGTAAGGTACATCCCAAAATGGGCATTGTACTCAATTATGGGCCTGATGAGGGATGAGTAAAGAGGCACGATGACCTCCCCTGATCTAGATGTGAATCTCTTCATGATTAGGTGGGCTATATAAAATGTTTTTCTAACCACTTTGGCTACGTGGTTGTCAAATGAGAGATTGCTATCAACTTGGGTCCCCAGGTCCCTAATTACTTCTTCTGTACTTAATGGATTACCACCTATGTGCTAATTTGTGGGCACTTTGTTTTTGCCAAAGGGGATGACTATACACTTTTTGGCATTTAGCTTGAGGCCATGGCTCTGGCACCAGTTGTCTGTTTCTATGAGGCCCTTTTGGAGGATGCTTGTGTCGGCTGGAGAGTCGATTACGGCGCTCAGTTTGCAGTCATCTGTGAACTTGGTCAGCCACAGTCCTTCCGTGTTGGCCTGTACCTCCGAGAAATATATACCGAACAAGAGAGGTCCCAGGACTGAGCCTTGTGGGACACCACTTGTAACTGGTTTGGAGTCTGACATGGCTCCAGCAATTCTAACCATGTGGGTTCTGTCCTTGAGCCAGTTTGCAATCCATCTAGTGACATAGGGGTTTATATTTAAGCTGGTGAGCTTATCTATAATGCCCGAGTGGGGTATTGTATCGAAGGCTTTTGCGAGGTCCAGGTAGGCTGTGTGGACCACCTTCCCGTCAATGGCCTTGGCGACTGTTTCAAAGAAATCAACCAGGTTTAAGAGGCAGGATCTGCCCTTAACAAAGCCGAACTGGGTAGGATCCAGTGTCTGTAGGTCCCCAATATCTTTATTTATGAGGTCCATGATGATCCTTTCCATAGCTTTGCAGACCAAGCTAGTCAGGCTTATGGGGCGATAGTTTCCAGGATCCGTTGAGGCACCACCTTTATGGAGAGGGACCACTGTTGCTGTATGCCACTCTTTGGGCACATATCCTGTAGTAAGGCTGAGATTGAACAGTAGTTTTATGTTTGGGTTTAGCTCTTCTTGGAGTTCATGTAGGGCAGCCGGGACACCGTCTGGTCCCACTGATGCTGTGTTTTTTGCTTTGGAGAGGGCGGCTCTTACCTGAGCATATGAGATGTCAGGGGGGCAGCACTCTGCTGGGATACATATTTGCCCTTTTGGTGGGGAGGGGGGGGGGTTTGCGCTGAACCTGTCAGCTAGGATGTTGGCAATGTCTGTGGGTCCAGTGTATTTTTTGTCATTTTGGACTAATTCTGAGCATATCTAGGAATTACCACCCAGGTTCCTAACATAACTAAAGAAAGCCTTGTGATTATCCTTAGTGTCCTGTGCAATTTTTCTCTCGAAGCTGGCCTTAGACAATTTTATGAGTGCCCGTAGTTTTTTGCTAATACTGATCAGTGATGCCTTCCCTTTTTGGGATTTTGCTCTATCATTTAGTAGCTTCCTCCTTCTATTGTATAGTTTGTTTATGGCTGGGGTCCACCAGACAGGACGTCTGCCTTTGGAAGATTGGGTCTTGGTTTTATTTGGGATCGCATGATCCATGCATTCCTGAAGGTGTTCATAGAATGCGTTTATAAAGGATTCCGCGGTCTGAGCCATATTTTCCACAGGCCCGGGGGCTTTGAAGGATTCCACCTCGGTTTTGAGGAGTATGAAATTTGCTTTAGAGAAGTTTTTCACTGTGGTTTTCTGGGCAGGGGGTGGGGTCGGGATGTGAATATCCAGTGAGATTAGTTTATGGTCTGATCTTACCAGTGAGGGATACACTTCTGGTCTGGAGCACAGAGTCCCCATGTTGGTGATGATCAGGTCCAGTATGTTTTCTCCTCTTGTGGGAGTGGTAACAAGTTGTTCCATAGCATTTGAGTTTATAAATTCTAGGAACCTTTGGCCTAGGGTGTTGGAGCTAGAGTAATGCTCCCAGTCTATGTTTGGGTAGTTGAAGTCGCCCAATATAATGGTGTTTGGAGAGACCTTCATATTTTCCAGTGTTCTCAGGAAGGCCGAGTGGGGTTCCTGGGTTTGGGAGGGTGGTCTGTAGCAGGCTATAAACTGAAAGGCAGTTTTACCCACTGTTAGTTGCACATGGATAGTCTCTGATGCTTCATGCTTTGCCACCAACCTGGAGGTGTGGGTATCTTTGATGAATATCGATACTCCCCCTCCTTTTGTGGTTCGGTCCAAGTTTTGGGGCCGAAAAGCATGGTATGAGGTATAATCTGGTAGTGCTGGGGTGCTCTCGGGAGCCTTGAACCAGGTTTCTGTTACTGCACAGATATCGATGTTCTCCATGCTAAGGAGAGTTTCGAGTGTGTGCATCTTGAGGTTTAGACTTCTGGCGTTGAGTAGCATTACTCTTAGTTTCGTATCCCTTGTGATACCTATGGAGGTGGGTTTGTCTTTTGAGCCTTGCCTAAAAAAGGCACTATGGGGGTAGCAAGAGCTTTTGCCAATATCCGAAAGCCCAGGGGTGACAGGTGCAAGCCGTCCCTAGTGAAGCATCGTGGCTTGTCGAGCATATCATCCCAAGCTGACAGACATTGGATCCCCTTTGAATGACACCAGTACTTAAGCCAATTGTTGAAATTGATCATCTTGTCTTCATATTGTGGCATCATTCTTGGTGAGGGTAAGATGCTACTCAAGGTCAGGGTCATACCGGCCTGGGCTACATGCTCAGAGAGCTCCTTTATGTCTCTTTTCATGTAATCCAGGGAGGTACGTCTCAGGTCATTCACACCAGCATGGACAATGACGGAGTCATATTTGTACTTGCCTTGGAGTGACCTGAGTGCTTGTGTTATGTGGCAGATCCTAGCGCCAGACATGCTGCTCACCGTGACCCTCTCCTTGTTCAGCCTGGTGAGCGGGATGTCAGTGTGCCTGATGATAGAGTCACCTATTACAAGTGTTTCAGGTGTGTTGTTTAGTCTTAAGGGCTGTGACTGTTCGGCACACTGGCTTTGTGAAATATGTGTTGCAGGTGTTTTGTTTTGGGGTAGCGATTGCTTGGGTGTCTGCTTTGGAGGTCTCTGCTGCTTAGGCAGATCTTTATTTAGAACCTCCGAGTATGTTTTTGTGTGATTATGAGTTTGGTTTGCTGTCGTGGTAGGTCTATGTGAGACTGGAATTGTATTGAGTGTGGTTTCCTTCTCCTCCTGACTGGTTATGCCAGTACTGAGTTGAGAGAGCTTAGCCTCCAGTTTGGCTATATGGTTGCATCTCTCACGTGTTGGAATTTGTTGGGAGGAGGAGAGGGTTGTCTGTGTACATGAGGCAGTTGTAACATTGCCTCAAGATTCCCAGATTCACCAGCTGGACCGGAGAGGAGATTGACAACTGACCTTTGGACATGCTTGAATAATATTGGGAATTTCTTAATAATTGAAAACAAGAGCCAGTGGGGAGTGAGGGTGTAGTGCTTTTAATTTTTAGTGCTGACTTATATAATTGCTTTAGTGAGCAAGTGCCAGCTAACTTGAGTGCAATGTGTTACAGGTAACTTAAATGCAAAAACAACAAACAGTAACTTTCTTTCAAGTGAAACAAGGAAATAAGTACAGTAAGCAATGCAGATATCACTAGTGATCCACAGAAGAGCTGAGAAGCTGTGTATTAGGTGGAATTAGCGTTCCAGGGAAATAACAAGCAAACAAACAACAAGCATATAAACAAAGCTAGATTCAGCAGGCCTGGATCTAGTCTATGCTACAGCAAACAAGGTGTACCAATTTCAGTAAGATACAGTTCAAATATTCAGGCACTATAAACCTTTAACCAGAAATTCCCAGCTCAGAAGGGCAGAGTCCAGCCTCTTCTCCCACAAGAGTGCAGACCACAAACCTTCTTAATGTAAAATAACTGGCCTGAAGCCCAAGTGCTTAAACCAGAACTAATACACTTTAAGAATAACAGACACTGGGCTCTCAATCAGCAGTTCCCAACTTAGAAGGATGAAAGCTACTTGTCCTGCCACAACAGTGCATGCCACAAACCTTCCTAATGTAAAACAACTGGTCTGAAGCCCAAGTGCTTAATCCAAAAGACTTAGAATGATAGCTACACTTTAATCAAGTTACTACCAAGCAGTAATAAATACAAGTGAATACTTTAGAGAATGCCTGGATTAGTGCTCAAGTTACACAAACAAAGCTAGATCCAGCAGGCCCGAATCCAGTCTATGCCACAGCAAACAAGGCGCACCAACTTCAGTAAGAAGCAGATCAGATATGCATGCACTATAAGCCTTTAACCAGAAATTCCCAGCTCAGAAGGGCAGAGTCCAGCCGCTCCTCCCACAAGAGTGCAGACCACGAACCCTCTTAATGTAAAATAACTGGCCTGAAAACCCAAGTGCTTAAACCAGAATTAATACACTTTTAGAATAACAGACACTGAGCCCTCAATCACCAGTTCCCAACCTAGAAGGATGTAAGCTAACTGTTCTGCCACTACAGTGCAGACCACAAACCCTCTCAGTGCAAAACAACTGGTCCGAAGCCCAAGTGTTTAAACCAGAAGGCTTAGAATGAGTTACACCAAGCAGTAATAAATACAACTGAGTACTTTTAAGATGATGCAAAAGTAAAATAAAGTAGGTAGAAACACAAGTACAGTAAAAGCAGATGAAATATATATATTTTTTTTCTGAACAAGTGCTGAGATCAAAGAAACAGATTTGAGTGCTGAAACTAGAAAACTGGCTAGTTATAAGAAAAAAAAAACTAAGCTAGAAGGCTTCCCTCCAACACAGAAGGGCTTGGGGGCTCAGAAGCCTACAAATAGTCTATACCACTTAACAGGAAAGGCAGGAAACAAGCTTACATTTTTTTTTTCTGTTTCCCAGATGCTCTTTTTGTACACAGTAGGAGTGCCAGAAATCAGAATATGATCTCACTGCACTCAGTTGAGTGAGCAAATGAGATAGGCCCAGAAGGAGTATCCAAACACAAATTTACAAGAGGGGCAGGCAGTTTCAAGGCCACTAAGATTAACACCAAAACAAAAACAGGGAGGGTGGCTGGGACTAACTGAAGAGCAGAGTCAAAACTTCCAGTTCAGTTAATATTCCTGCAACACAGTCAAAATCAATTTAAATACTGTATTTTTTTTAAAAAAAGTGCAGATAAAGGTACTTAAATTCTCTTATACATCCAGTAGAATACAGCAAGTTCTTAGCCGGCCAAAGATGAGGTTTTTAAGCAGAAAATATTTCACACTGTACCACTTAAATAGGCAAGGACAGGAAATCAAAGAATGTGGCTACCCCCACACCTGTAATTACTAGCAAATAACAAAATTCAGCAACATAGGTTGTATAAATTAGAGAAGGAAAAATAGGTTCCATCAGAAGAAAAAAGGGGGGCTGGTGGGTGGGTAACCTGGACTACAACAGTGAATACACTTGAATATCTACATTTATGGTAAGTGTACACAACTGTACTATATTCTTCGTGTTTCACTGTTGCAGTCATTACATTTGGGTACAGTCCCAAAGCTAAGGTTGGGAGGCTGGAGCTAAACAGCATTAGGTGCGGCTATGAGGCTCTGCAGAACTGCAGTGGCAAAGCCTGCCCTGGATTTAGAGTAGAATGGCAGATGATAGTGCTTTGTAAAGGTGTGCACTGAACTCCAAGTAGCAGCCTCTAAAATGTCCCTGGTAGGTACTCCCCTGAGAAAGGCTGCTGAAGTGGCTGCAGCTCTGGTTGAGTGTGGCCTAATGCCTTTAGGTACTGGCTTGCCATGGTGTACATAGCAGAAATGAATGCAGTGGCCTATCCACTTTGAAATAGTCTGCTTTGAGATAGCCTTTCCTTGTGATCCTGCAGCATATGTCACTAGTAATTGCTCTGTCTTTCTAAAAACTTTGGTCTGTCCAAGTAGAATCTAAGCTGTCTGTGTACGTCCAAAGAATGCAGAATTCTCTCCCCCTTGTTCTATGGATTTGGATAAAAGGTTGGCAGGTGAATAGTTTGGCTGAGAGCCACACTGGACACCACCTAAGGCATAAATGTTGGGTTTGTCCTCAGAGAGGCCCTGTCTGGATAACAAATGATAAAAGGTTCCACAGCCATGAGTGCCTGTAGCTCTGAAACTCGTCTTGCAGATGCTATTGCTAGCAGCAGAGTTGTTTTCCAAGATAAAAACTTTATATCAGTAGTAGCAGCTGGCTCAAAAGGAGGCAGGGTGAGTTTTTCCAAGACATAGTTGAGGTCCCATGCAGGCATTGGTGAGCTCCTTGGAGGTCTTAAATTTTTGGCTCCTCTGAGGTGCTGCTTTAATAAGGGATGAGAAAAGACTGGTGGCTCTACATTGTAATGAGCCAAAATGGCAGAGGCATGAATTTTAATAGATGAAAAAGATAGGCCTTTGTCCAGAATCTCAGTTAAGTATTGCAAAATCTGAGGAATATTTGGCACAGCTGTATGAGTTCCTTGTGCCTGGTTCCAAGCACAGAATCTCTTCCATTTTCCAGCATAAGATTTTCTAGTACTAGGCCTTCTGGCTTCCAAAACGACATCCATCACATCTTTACTGAGAAGTGTGTTTTGTATGACTACATTATTCGCCATGCTGTCAGGTTTTAAGTTCTGAGTTGGCTGTGCAAGATCTGACTGTTTTGCTGGGACAGTAGATGAGGTATTTGAGGTAAGCTGGGCATTGAGACAAGCTCCTTAGTACTGGGCGGGGCCAGTCTGGGGCAATCAGTATCATCTTTGGCTTCTCCTGTCTGACCTTTAGGAGTACGCTTGGGGAGGAGAGGCAGAGGGGGAAATGCATATACTGACAGCTTTTTTCCAGCTGAAACATAGGGCATCCACTTTCCATTCTTGTCTGTGATAAATCCTTGTGCAGAATCTTTTTGTTGGTAGTTGTGAGGGGAGGCAAACAGATCTATGTCCGGGCATCCCCATTTCCTTGTTATCATGCTGAAGACTTGTGGGTCCAGGTGCCACTCGTGGGGATCCATGAGGTTTCTGCATAGTTCGTCTGCCAGAGTATTTTTCTTTCCTGGCAGGAATTGTGCCTGCAAATGTACTTGGTAAGTCAATGCTGTGTCCCACAAAGTCATAGCTAGTCTGCAAAGGGGGTAAGAATGTGTGCCCCCCCTGCTTGTTTATATACCACATGACCGTGGTGTTGTCTGTCTTTATCAGTAGTTGTCCTAGATGAAGTAGGTCCTTGAAGGCTGTCAGGGCATTTTGAATTGCTAGCATCTCTTTTTGATTGATATGTAGATGCATTTGATTTGAGGTCCATGTGCCCTGAATGCATCTTTCTGTCATGTGGGCCACCCAGGCATAATCTGATGCATCCGTTGTTAGTGTCTGCCTGGCTGGGGGTAATGTGAATGGCTGTCCCTTGTTTTGGTGACAAGCCTTTGCCCACCATCAAAACTCCTGTTGCAGGTAGGGAATGAGAGTAATCATAGTTGCCAGGCTGTGGCAATGTTGAGCCCAAACGCTTTTTAGGTATATAAAACTATATACCTATGTAAAAATATATGATCATTTCAATCTAACTTCACTACTATAGTAAAAAAAAATGTTTAAAAAAAATAAAAATAATGAAATATTTAATATCAAACATAGTTAATTATCAATAACATCGTAGTATGAATAACGTCCTAAATTGAAAGGACAATATATTATTATATAATAATGCACTTTATAGGGATGTAGAGAAATCTGGAACAGAACACAAATTCACCTTTGGTATATTGGAGAGTATAACTCCTGATCCTAGAGGGGGGGGGTGTTAAAAATATTTTTAAAAATATTTTGGCTTGTAGAGAAGTATGGTGGCAGCTCTTTACTGATGCCACCCCCCCCCCCCCGGATTAAATGAGCACATATCAATTAAACCTCTTTTAGATAGAAGAAGATGAGTAGGTCTTGATATTTAATATAAAGTCCTTTCATTTTTATATAGGTGTAAATGTATTTGGTTTATGTGTATCATGTTGCTTTAAGAATGACAGCACTGATTTTAAATTTTGGCGCCAATTAGGTTATTTAAACTGTTTGAATACGAAAACATTTGTTCTGATGAAGCTCACATTTTAGTGAGTGAAAGCGCTTAACGTTGTGGAATAAATATTATTGCTGTTTTTACTTATAACAGTGGAACTTGTGTTTTTCTATCATTTGAGACAGTTGGATGTACATTTGCATTCTAGAGTGGTGATTAACACCAAACAAAGCATCATGCTTTAAAGGTGCATCTAATAATTTAACTTTAACATGATCAGGCAGACTTTGTTCCTTTAACCAAGCATGCCTCCTAATTACAGAACCTGTAACTGCGGCCCTGCAGGAGGCCTCTAAAGAATCAAAACCACATTGCAAAGTATGCTTTCCAACTTGTTCAGCTGCATGCAATAAATCCTGCATTTCCTTGTTTTCTGCACATTCAGTTTAACAACATTTTCAGTTTAAGCAATGCCATGACATGTTGCTGATATTTGAGCATATGAAACTGACAGTTTAAGGCCCTTATAGCCAAGGTAGCAGATGTGTAAACCTTTTTTCCCCATCTATCCAGTGCTCTAGAATCTCTGTCAGAGGGGGTCGAGTTTTTTGCAGCGGAAGCCTTAACTTCTTTGGGACCCTGAGAAATAGTTTCTGGGACTGCAGCAGGGTTTTTAAAAAGGAATTTATGACAGTCAGGAACCCTGTAATATCTGTCAGGTTTAACAGGAGCTGGAGGTAAGGAGTCGGGGGTAAAGCTAGACTCCAAAAACACATCTACAATGTCTAACAGATGGGATGGCTAGTGGCTTGTGCTGAGGTAGTAAAAGGAAATCCCTGAGCCTCTTTTTTGATTCTGAAAAATCTTGGCTCTCCCAGTGGAAATGCTCCCTCATGGTATGTAAGTTTTCCCCAAAAGAATAGTCCTCTGGAGGAGAAGCTGAAGGTATAGATTCTTCAGCATCAGAATCCTCATAGGGGGTAAGAGAATATTCCTGATCAGAAGAGGAATCAGAAGAAATGGAAACCTGATCTGAAGATTCATAGTCAGTTTCTTGCCTATGCCTCTTATCAGGAGGGGGATGGGAACACCTGATGAAGGTCATCAAGTTTTCGGCCATTTTGAGCATCTGCTTTTTGGGCATGGAGGCCTGTCCATGTAGCTCTAGAGTTTGTTTCTTTGCCTTTGAAGGTGCTTTAGTCATTGCCTTTGAAGTCAGTTTAATGTATAGATGTTTAGGTCTGAAAACACACTCAGAAGCTGGTGCCTGCTCAGCGGCTCTGGACCCATCTATAGGAATAGTGTCCGAGGCTCCAACACATTGAGTTTCCAGCGGCATAGCTGACTCCACGTAGGAGTCGGTAGCGGCCTGCGACTCTAAGGTAGTGGACGTCAGGGGCTGCGAAAGCACCTCACTGAGAACTGGCGACTGGCTTAGGAGAAGCTTTGTCATTGGTCTTAGGCCTCGGTTGTCTATCTTTTTATTTTTTTTTTGCGTTTTTTGTGAACTCCGGCAGTTGGATGGCTATCCGATGACATTTCTGGATAGTTAAACCTGCGTCCAAAATAGTTTATGCAAAATCATACAGACGCTTAATAGTGCGTTGGTTAAATCTAACACAAAACCAACAACCTGAAACGTTATGGTCAGGGCCTAGGCAAGGAATACAGTAAGAATGAAAGTCCTTATGAGGTATTTGCTTCCCACAAGAAATACAATTCTTAACTTTTTCTGACATCGGTCTGGAGCAAGAAAAAAGTTTCCCCAATGGGGTACTTAGCTTTATAGAAGACTTCGGATCTGAAATTCGAACACGAAAATCTCAGGAGTCGGCCAACCAGCACTTGCAAACTGCTTCTGCTTCAGGCACCGCGTGGCAAGAAAGACTAAAGAAAATGGCGTTGGCTGCTTCTTTTATACCCCTGACGACCTGACGTCAGGGAAGGGACGACAGCAGCCGATGCAGTACCCAGGACTTTGGAATTAAGGCCGGCTGAGGGCAACCTGCCAGCAGGATTATCCAAATGTAATGACTGCAACAGTGAAACACGAAGAACATCAAAAGGGTTTTCATGCACTGAAATATCTAACAAAAAATTATCCTCAGTTTCAATATTTACATCAGTTGATACACACACACATCACTTTCTAAACAAACATTTTGTTTTTTAACACCAAAAACAACCTCAGATTTAGCTTCCTACAGAAAACTTTGATCTCATTCATTATATTCACCAGTGAAGCAAAAAATGTAGGCACATATTTCGTGCCTTTGACAAAAACACTTTCCATTGCTTTAGTTAAAACTAAATCCGATAAATTAACAATTTCCAAGTTATTTCTTTCTTGATTCACATTTTCTAACATTACATCTGAATCAAATTGCTTAAACATAGAGCCAACAGGTTGGCTAAAATTAAAGTTAATCTTCCAATGTAAAGTGTAGGTGTCATGGTACTCGGGGAAATTCAAGTCTATTAAATGTTTAAAACATACCTCTGGCTGTCTCTCACGACAGTTTAGTTCTTTCTCCCCTTTCCCTGGAACCTTCTTCCCTTGCTCTTCCCTCGATTCTGGTCTTCCGTTGAGTCGCTCTCCGCCATGGATAAAACCTCCTCTGAAGCTTTTCTCACATCCTCAAAGGATACACTTTTCTGCCCATTAGATACGAACTCCACAGATGACGTAGAAGTCTCACGAGACGAAGGCCCCAAACGTGATCTTCCTCTTTTAAAGCCTTCTGGCTTGAAACGCCCCCTAGGCTGTTTGCGTTGCCAAGAAAAGATGATACCACTGCTGTAGTCCGTGACATCACGTGCTAGTTTGTGTTTCTTCCTAGCAACAACCTTGATCTTTATTTTGGCAACGCCCGCCTTGATTTCAAGCAATTTGTTTGAAAAGCTGGATTCGGAGGTGTCATTAATTAAAGTCTCTTGTAAAATCCATTATGTTGTTCCGTATTTTACTGTGAGCACGAGTATTTCTTTTGATAAGAATTTTTAACCAACTTAAAGTACAAGCAAGGGAAAGGTCTGTTTCATCCTCTGTAAATTCATAAGCTGGAAGCCTGTCAACTCTTAACCCCCTGGGCGTGATATTCATATCAACATACTTTTGTAACAGTTTTATGTCATAATATAATGACACCTCACACAAGGCACAAAACCGATAGCGAGGAACATCGTGGTCTGGGCCTAAACAGATGGTGCAGTAAGAATGAAAATCTCTGTGAGGTATTTGCTTTCCACAGGCAGGACAATTATTAACTTTTTCTGATATCGGTTAGAGCAGGAAAAAAGGATCCCCAATGGGGTACTTATCTTTTAGAAGACTTCAGGTATGAAACTCAAAAAAACGAAAATTTCAGGAGGCGGCCAACCGGCACTTGCAAACTGCTTCTGCTTCGGACACTGCACAGCAAGAAAGACTGATGTAATGACGTTGGCTGCATGTTTTATACCCATGATGTCCTGACGTCATGGAAGAAGTGACAGCATCCAATGTGGAAATCCCAAGACTCAGGTATTCAGGCCGACTAAGGGCTACCTGCAGGTAGATAATCCAAATGTGATGACTGCAACAGTGAAACACTCGAACATCTACATTTATGGTAAGTGTACACAACTGTATTATGTTCTTCATGTTTCACTGTTGCAGTCATCACATTTAGGTTGATTCCCAAAGCTGAAGAAAAGGGTGGAGGCAGTCAAGAAGACTGGGGGCTGGCTAGGATGCCCTGCAAAAGTGTGGTGGCAAAGCCTGCCCTGGATTTGAGGAAGATAGGCAGGTGGTAATGCTTGGTGAAGTTATGAACTGCTGTCCATGTTGCAGCCTCAAGGATGTCCCTGGTGGAGACCCCACTGAGGAAAGCTGCAGAGGTGGAGGTTGCTCTGGTAGAATGTGTCCTGACCCCCTTGGGGGGAGGTTTCCCAAGTTGCTTGTAGCAGAAATGGATGCAGTGTGTTATCCATTTGGAAATGGTTTGTTTGGATATGGCTTTGCCCTCTGCTCCTGCAGCAAAGCTGACTAACAATTGATCAGTCTTTCTAAATGATTTAGTCCTGTCTATATAGAATCTGAGCTGTCTGTGCACATCTGGGTGGTGTCAAGTTGTTAGCCCCTCTTAGGAACTGTTTGATGAGAGGGTATGAGAAAAGAGGTGGCTCTGTGCTGAAATGAGCAGAGATAGCAGAGGCATGAATTTTAGTAGAGGAAAAGGAGAGACCCCTGTGTAGTAGATGTCAACATGGTAATCCAGGATGAGAGGTAGGGAGGACTGTGCCTCCCCAGCTCCCTTAGCCTGGATCCAGGTGCAAAACCTTTTCCATTTGTCAGCATAAGACTTTCTAGTGCTAGGGCGTCTGGCCTCATGTATAACATCTACAACTTGTTTGCTGAGACTGGCAGCTTGTGCATAGGTCAGGGAATAAGCCAGGCTGCCAGACTGAGGGTCTGCAACTGGGGATGCATGAATTCTCCTTCCCTCTGGGTCAGGAGTGTTGGAATCTGAGGGAGATGCCATGGTGGCAGAGATGACAGGCTGCGCAGCAGTGGGTACCAGTGCTGGCGTGGCCAGTCTAGGGCAATCAGGATTGTCTGCTGTTTTTCCTCCCTTATTTTGAGCAGTACCCCTTGTAATGAGCGGTAGTGGGGGAAATGCATAGACTGAGAAATTGACCCACTGGAAGGATAGAGCATCCACTTTCCAGGCCTTGCAGTGAGGTTCCCTGGTGCAGAACTTGCTCAGCTGATGGTTGGAGTGAGAAGCAAAGAGGCCGACCTTCGGAGTGCCCCATTTCTGAGTTACAAGGGTGAAGGTTCCTTGGTCTAGCTGCCACTTATGTGGCTCCAAAAGATTTCTGCTTAAGTTGTCTGCCAGAGAGTTTAGAGAGCCTGGCAGGAATTGTGCTAACAAATGTAGTTGCATGGGTGAGGCCGTGTGACAAAGAGTCATGGTGTGCCTGCATAGAGGGTACGAGCGAGTCCCTCCCTGCTTGTTAACATATCACATCACAGTGGTGTTGTCTGTTTTGATCAGTAGAACCCCCGGGGAGAGTAAGGGTCTGAAAGCTGTCAGTGCAAGCTGGACAGCTAACATCTCTTTTTGGTTGATGCAGTAAGAAGTCTCGGTGTGGTATTTGCTTTCCACAGGCGAGACAATTGTTAACTTTTTCTGACTTAGGGACACAGGTGGACAGTGGTCTCACCTTCAAGAAAGTACAGTTTTGTACCTACCATAAATGTAGATATTCGAGTGCTCATACAGCTGCAGTCATTACAGATGGGTTATCCTGCCGTCAGGTGGGTCCTCGGTTGGCCGAATTCCAAAGTCTAGGTCCGGCGTCGGTTGTCGTCGCTTCTTCCCTGACATCAGTTTGGCAGGGGTATAAAAGAGGCAGCCGATGCCATTTTCTTCAGTTTTTCTTGCCCCAGATGTCAGATGCCCCCAGAAGGAAGGCAAAACATAATGTTATGCAAACATGCAAAATAGATAAATCAAAAAACAGTAGTTGCAAGCAAATACACCATAAAAGAATACCCCAAATAGGTTGTATGATAAAGGTGTTTGTCATAAGGCCTGTCCTAAGAGGGAACATAGGGGGGGTAACCTGGACTGCAGCTGTATGAGCACTTGAACATCTACATTTATGGTAGGTACAAAACTGTACTATGCTTGTGCATACAGCTGCAGTCATTACAGATGGGTAGAATCCCAAAGCTAAGTAAGGGTGGTAGGCACTAAATGGAACTAGGAGGAGCAAGGATGCCCTGCAGGACTGCTGTGGCAAAGCCCGCTCTAGATTTTGAGTATAGTGGAAGGTGGTAGTGCTTGGAGAAAGTGTGCACTGAACTCCAAGTAGCTGCTTCCAAAATGTCCTTGGTAGGGACCCCCCTGAGGAAAGCTGCAGAGGTAGCTGTGGCCCTGGTGGAGTGGGATCTGATGTATGCAGGCACAGATTTTCCATGAAATGAATAACAAAAGCGTATGCAGTGGGCTATCCATTTTGAAATTGTCTGTTTGGAAATGGCCTTTCCTTGAGCACCTGTAGCATAGGACACAAAGAGTTGCTCAGATTTCCTGAATGGCTTTGTTCTGTCCAAGTAATAACGAAGTTGTCTGTGAATGTCCAAGGAATGTAGTAGTCTCTCCCCTTTGTTCTGTGGATTTGGATAAAAGGTAGGTAAGTGGATAGTCTGATTCAAAGCTACACTGGATACTACCTTTGGCATGAAGGTAGGGTTGGTTCGTAAGGAAACTCTGTCCTGATGGAAAATGATGAACGGTTGCACAGCCATGAGGGCCTGCAGTTCCGAAACCCTGCGTGCTGAGGTGATAGCCAGAAGGAAGGCTGTTTTCCATCACAAGTATTGTAGCTCTGCTGAAGAAGCCGGCTCAAAGGGAGGCAGGGTCAGCTTTTCCAATACGAAGTTGAGGTCCCAAGCTGGAACTGGTGGTTTCCTTGGGGGTTTTATATTGAGGATGTGAGAATAGAGGAGGGTCTGTGTTGTATTGTGCAGAAATGGCTGAAGCGTGGATCTTGATGGAGGAGAAGGAAAGGCCACTGTTTAACATCTCAGCTAGGTACTGTAAAATTTGAGGTATATTTATTACCCAAGGATTCTGGCCCTTTTCTTGATTCCAGGAACAAAATCGTTTCCATTTGGCGGAGTAGGCTTTTCTAGTAGAAGGTCTTCTGGCCTCCAAGATGACATCCTGCACCTCCTTGGAGAGGAGAGCCTGTTGGGAAATTAAGGCATTCTCCATGCAGCTAGACTTAGGGTTTTGAGCTGGCTGTGCAGGGTTTTTTAGTTGTGCTGGGACAACAGAAGAGGGACTAGAGGTAGGATCCATGTTGGGGAGTGTGTCAGGCTCTTTAGGAGTGGATACCAGTGTTGTCGTGGCCAGTCTGGAGCAATGAGAATCATTTGTGGCCTCTCTGCTCTGGCTTTTAACAGAACTTTGGTCAGTAGAGGAAGAGGCGGGAAGGCATAGACTGTCAATGTTGTCCAATTGAAAGAGAGTGCGTCCACTTTCCAGGCCTGTGGATGATAGGTCCTTGAACAAAATTTCTTCAACTGGTAATTTCTGTGGGTAGCAAATAGATCTATGTCTGGCTGTCCCCATGCCTGAGTTATCTTTGAGAAAACTTGAGGATGCAACTTCCATTCATGTGGATCTGTCATATTTCTGCTTAGGTTGTCTGCCAGTGTGTTTTCCTTCCCTGGCAGGAATTGTGCCTGTAGTTAAATTTGCAATTCCAGTGCTGTGTTCCATAGGGTCACGGCTTGCCTGCACAGGGGGTATGAATGAGTTCCCCCTTGTTTGTTTATGTACCACATGACTGTGGTGTTGTCTGTCCTTATCAATAGATGGCCTGGATGCAGTAGGTCTTTGAAGGTCATAAGAGCATTTTGCACGGCTAGCATCTCCTTTTGGTTGATGTGTAGGTGCTTCTCTTTTTGGGACCATTTGCCCTGAATGCACTGATCTGCCATGTGTGCTCCCCAGGCGTAGTCTGAGGCGTCCGTTGTGATGATTTGAGTTGCTTGAGGTACACAAAAAGGGAGACCGGTGTTTCTTTGGCATGCTTGAGCCCACCACAAAAATTCCTTTTGAAGGCATGGAATGAGTGGTATAATTGTTTCCAAGCTGTGGCTGTGTTGAGACCATAAGTTTTTTAGGTACCATTGTAGTTTCCTCATATGCAGCTTTGCACATGGGATTAGTAGGATGCAAGATGCCATGAATCCCAGAGCCTGCAGGATTTTCCTTGCAGTTAGTCTGGTGAAAGTTGCCATTTTGCTGAAGTATTGAGACAGTTGCCCTTGTTTGTCTGGCATGAGGTAGGCCATCTGGGTGGTTATATTTAAGCTGGCACCCAGGAAAATTATCTGTTGAGAAGGTATTAGTTTTGATTTCTTTTTGTTCACTGTGTATCCCAGGAAGTTTAACAGATTTATTACAAATGCCAGATGCTGCAATAGAATGTCCTTGCTGTCCACTTGGATCAGGCAGTCGTCCAGATATGGGTAGATCTGTATTCCTTGTAGTCTGCAGAAGGCAATTACTGATGCCAGGCATTTCGTAAACACTCTGGGCGCAGTGGATAAGCCAAAGGGCAATGCAGAGAATTGGTAATGGGTTGAACCTGCAAGAATTCTGAGCTATCTCCTGCAATATTGTCTGATAGGGACATGCAGGTATGCCTCCTTGAGGTCCAATGTTACCAGCCAAGACTCCTTGCCCAGCATGGGAAGAAGCTGCTGTAATGTGAGCATCTTGAATTTTGGCACCTGTAGATATGTGTTTAGGATGGATAGGTCTAAGATAGGTCTCCAATCTTTGTCTTTCCTTGGTACCAGGAATAGTCTGGAATAAAAACCTTGACCTTGTTCTTTTGCAGGTACCTCTTGAATCGCTTTCACATCCATGAGAGAGGAAATTTGTCTTTGTGCCTCTGACTTTGATTTTGTGGCAGGTTTGGCATGCCTCTCATTTTTGGAAGGGTGTGAAAGTGGAACCTGTAGCCTCTGTCTATAATGTCCAGAATCCATTTGTCTTTTGTAATAATATGCCAGTTTTTTGAAAATAATGTCAGTTTTCCGCCCAAAGGTGCTGCCATTAAAGCTTTGCTTGGCAGGCATAGGGGGAAGTCATTGTCTCTGTTTTCTAAATGACTGTGCTCTATCTTCTCCACCTCTTGGGGTTGGTGCTTGCCACTGTCTTGCTCTGTAAGATCCTTGAGGTTGTCCTCTACCCCTTGGGCGTCTGTATCTGCCCCTTTGAGGTCTGTCCATGGCTGGAAAGGACCAATTTTTTGAAGGCCAGTTTCTGCTGAAGCGTGGAGGTTGTACCTGCAGGAAATCTTTCACTGTTTGCATAGATTTCGCTTTTTCCTCCATTTTCTTTAGTACCTCCTCAGCTTTAACACCAAACAATACATCTTTTTGAAGTGGTGCATCTAATAACTTTGCTTTGACATGATCTGGTAAGGTTTGCTCTTTGAGCCAAGCATGTCTACGTATAACAGACCCCGTGACAGCAGCTCTACATGAGGCCTCTAAAGCATCAAAACCACACTGCAAGGTATGTTTACCCACTTGCTCTGCACCATGCAACAAATCCTGCAACTCTTTCAAATCTGGTTGTTCTGTTTGTGTCATTTTGCTTTTTAACTGGGATAACAAAAACTGTTGGTACTTTAACATATGGAATTGACAGTTTAATGCCCTCATGGTTAAAGTGGCAGATGTATACACCTTTTTCCCCCCACTTTCTAATGCTCTGGAATCTCTCTCTGAAGGTAAAGGGTTTTTAGCAGTAGAGGCCTTTATTCCCTTGGGACCCTGTGAAATAGTTTCAGGGTCAGCAGTATGGCTTTTATAAAAGAACGGGTGAGAATCAGGGAGCCTAGCACAAAAACGGCAGGCCGAGACGTCGTGGTCTGAGCCTAAGCAAGGTATACAGAAAGAGTGGAAATCCTTATTCGGTATTTGCTTCCCACAAGAAATGCAATTATTAACTTTGTCTGACATCGGTCTGAGGCAAGAAAAGTTTCCCCAATGGGGTACTTAGCTTTAAAGAAGACTTCGGCTGAAATACTTTCGTAAATCTCAGGAGCTGGCCGACCGGCACTTGCGAACTGCTTCTGCTTCGGGCACCGCGCGGCCAGAAAGACTGAGGAAAATGGCGTCGGCTGCCTCTTTTATACCCCTGCTGCACTGACGTCAGGGAAGAAGTGACGACAACCGACGCCGGACCTAGACTTTGGAATTTGGCCGACCGAGGACCCGCCTGACGGCAGGATAACCCATCTGTAATGACTGCAGCTGTATGCACGATGAACATCCACATCGCCACAATAGTCAGGAAATCCTTCTATGTGGCACACCTCATCACTAAGGGCTTTTCATCCAGAAAAAAGGAGGTCATTGTCCCACTGTACTCATCCCTCATTAGACCCATTATAGAATACAATGCCCCATTTGGTATGTACCTCTCAAGACATCTGCAACAACTGGAAAGGCCGCAGAAATACCTCACTAAAAAAATTACAGGCCTAAAGCAGATGCCCTATGCTGACCGCCTTAAAAAACTCCAGCTATACTCTGTCACATATCGTCTACTCCGAGGAGATATCTGCTTAACATACAAGGCCATGTCAAACCCAGAGCTGTTGGACATACTACACTTAAAGAAATCCAAATCCCTCAGAGCCACACGCTCCAGGGATATAAACTTTGTCGTCACAATAAACAAAACATGCTGGAGGGATAGGTTCCTGACCCAGAAACTCCCCAGACTCTGGAATAGACTGCCCATACATGTCAAGCAGAGCGCTTCTTTGGCCCTCTTCAAAAGGAACCTTGATGATTGGATGGGAGAAAGGAAATTCACCCTAGGGATCACGTCAGTCGCCCTGCTAGACAGGGGTCCAGGGAAGCAAATAGTGTGGGAAGAAATAGCCAGGGAATTGTTATGGCTAGGCTTGTATAGGCCCTAGGGCCGACAGCCTAGTACCAACCTATGAACCTATGACATCGGTTAGAGCAAGAAAAAAGGATCCCCAATGGGGTACTTAGCTTTACAAGACTTCAACTTCAATTCAGAAAACTAAAACTCAGGTAGCTGCCGATCAGCACTCGTGCAAACTGCTTCTGCTTTGGGCTCCTCGGCAAGAAAGACCGATGTAATGGCGTCAGCTGCCTTATTTTATACTACTGACGACCTGACGTCAGTCCTGGAGCGACTTCAACTGATGCAGAAATACTAAGCCTCTAGTATTTGGGCAGACTGAGGGCTACCCTGGCAGGGATAACCCAAATGTGATGACTGCAACAGTGAAACACGCAGAACATCTTTCCGTTCTGAACATACAGATTAACACAAATTTTTTCAAACTCGCTTCATTTTTTTTTTTAAGTACAGACTATTCAGTTCTCTGCTACAAGCTTCAGAATCCTGGTTTATTAACAAAGTTTGCACAATTTATACACTATGGCAGACTTTTTCTGCACTTGCCTTGTAGCTAATTCCTGTAACCATGGGCGAGCTGTTAAAGTCTTGATGTGCAAACTAAATGAAAACAAATGAAAAAAATAAATAAACAGAGCTACAACAAAACCAGTTATCAGTAAGTATTCTTCAGAATGGAAGGAGTGCTGCTTTAACATACAAGCATAAATATACAGTAACCTGTTAATTATGTTACTGGTGATCTCGCAATGTATATACAACTTTATGAAAATCACAAACCTCGACTGGAACAGCCGTTGACTGAACGTGCGCATACTGTGGTATATAGGCTCCTTGCATAGCTGACGTGGCAGGCAAGTACTAAGGTAGAAAAAAATATGTGCAGTGAATAATACAGCCAGTCTCTTAAGGTCTACATTCAACATGTTGATACAGCAAGTTTTCAGTCATTTCTCTGAAAAATAGTTACTTCTTTCTTAAAAATCTAACCATATTTTTAAGCCACCTTGGTTTTAATTAGTAGTGCAAGCAAATGGTGTTTTTCAGTTACAATGATGGTTTTTAGATGGTCTACAAATGATTAACAAAGCACATCCAAGATCTTCTGAATTGATAAATGTTTTCCCACTGCCTATATTTTATTCATATCTGAGCTAAAGTCAGACAAAAATCACAAACTGAAGTCAACTTTAGATTAGAAAAATAACATCAAACCTGAAGCCTAGTAATTCTCACCGTGGTCACCTTCTCGTCCAAGTGCCTCCTTTAGCATAAACAGTCATAGGTTTTTAAAACTGCACATGTACGCACATGCATGCACACACACATTCTTCGCAGAAGAATACAGAAAGAAATGTCAATAGTGTACAGCACGATCAAACAGAAAATAAAGATTCTGTGTAGGGACAGAGTTCCAGTACAAAACACAGGCTATAGCAGAAAAGTACAGTTGTGTACACCTACCATAAATGTAGATGTTAGAGTGTATTCACTGTTGCAGTCATTACATTTTTGTTATCTGCTTGCAGGTAGCCCTCAGTCGGCCTAATTAACAAAGTCTTGGGTCCTGCGTTGGTTGCTGTCCCTTCTTCCATGATGTCAGGTCGTCAAGGGTATAAAATATGCAGCCGACGTCATTACATCAGTTTTTCTTGCCCCAGATGTCAGGCGCCCCCTAATGGGAAGCAATTAAATATAAAAGTACAATGATATACCTCCAACAAAAAAGCAAATACACCAAAAAGCTTTTAAGCATAGTAAAGGAAAGTAGTGGTATAACCAAAATAAGTTAGGGGGCTGGAGGGAGGGTAACCAGGACTGCTACAGTGAATACACTCGAACATCTACATTTATGGTAAGTGTACACAACTGTACTATGTTCTTCGTGTTTCACTGTTGCAGTCATTACATTTGGGTAGATTCCCAAAGCTATGGTTGGGAGGAGGAATTTAAATAGCATTAGGACCAGCTATAAGGCCCTGCAAGACTGCAGTGGCAAAGCCAGTTCTGGATTTAGAGAAAATCCGCAAATGATAATGCTTGGTGAAAGTATGTACAGAACTCCAGGTAGCAGCTTCTAGGATGTCCCTGGTAGGGACGCCTCTGAGAAAGGCTGTAGAGGTAGATGCAGCCCTAGTGGAGTGAGGTCTGATCCCCTGGGGGATAGGTTTTCCATGGTGCTTATAGCAGAAATTAATGCAATGGCCTATCCATTTAGAAATGGTTTGCTTTGAAATAGCCTTCCCCTCTGCCCCTGCAGCAAATGCCACCAGCAGTTGTTCAGATTTCCTTTGAGGTTTAGTCTTGTCCAAGTAGAATCTAAGTTGTCTGTGCACATCTAAGGAATGCAGTATCCATTCCCCTTTGTTCTGTGGACTGGGAAAGAAGGTTGGCAAATGAATAGACTGATTAAGAGCCACATTGGATACCACCTTGGGCATGCAGGATGGATTGGTTCTGAGGGACACCCTGTCCGCATGAAAGATGATGAAAGGCTCCACTGCCATAAGGGCCTGTAATTCAGATACCCTTCTAGCTGAAGTGATTGCTAAAAGGAAAGCTGTTTTCCAAGAAAGAAATTTTAAGTCCGCAGTAGCAGCTGGCTCGAAAGAAGGTACAGTGAGTTTCTCCAAAACAAAGTTAAGGTCCCAGGCAGGAGTTGGAGCTCTCCTGGGTGGTCTCAAATTTTTGGCCCTTCTGAGGAACTGCTTGAGCAGTGAATGAGAGAAGAGGGGAGGTTCTGTGTTATACTGAGCTGAAATGGCTAAGGCTTGAATTTTAATGGAGGAAAAAGACAGGCCCTTGTGAAGCATCTCAGTTAAGTATTGTAAAATCTGAGGTAAATTAGGCACTGCTGTGCTCATCCCTTGAGATTGGTTCCAGGCACAGAATCTTTTCCATTTTGCAGCATAAGATTTTCTAGTACTAGGCCTCCTTGCCATTAAAATGATATCCATGACAGGTTTACTGAGGGATGGTAAAGGAGAGATTAGGTAATTAGCCAGGCTGCAAGTTTCAGTGTTAGAAGCTGAGGGTGCAGAATCTGTTTCTCATGCTGAGACAACAGGGAAGGAGTCTGAGGCAGGTGCCATGGGGATAACCATGACACACTGCACAGGTGGGGGTACCAGTGTTGGCCTATATCTGGGCTCCCCCATTTGCTTGTCAACATGTTGAACATCCTTGGTTCCAGTTTCCACTCGTATGGGTCCATGAGGTTTCTGCTTAGTCCGTCTGCCAGTGTATTAAAATTTCCTGGCAGGAATTGAGCTTGTAGGTACATGGTAGCTCAAGGCTGTGTTCCACAATGCCATGGCTAGTCTGCAGAAGGGGTAAGAATGTGTACCCCCCCTGCTTGTTTATGTACCACATAACAATGGTGTTGTCCGTCTTTACCATTAGTTGTCCTGGAAGAATGTGGTCCTTGAAGGCTGTCAGAGCATTCTGTACAGGATGGTAAAGGAGAGATTAGGTAATTAGCCAGGCTGCAAGGTTCAGTGTTAGAAGCTGAGGGTGCAGAATCTGGTTCTCATGCTGGGACAACAGGGAAGGAGTCTGAGGCAGGTGCCATGGGGATAACCGTGACACACTGCGCAGGTGGGGGTACCAGTGTTGGCCTATATCTGGGCTCCCCCATTTGCTTGTCAACATGTTGAAAACCCTTGGTTCCAGTTTCCACTCGTATGGGTCCATGAGGTTTCTGCTTAGTCCGTCTGCCAGTGTATTAAATTTTCCTGGCAGGAACTGAGCTTGTAGGTACCAGGTAGCTCAAGGCTGTATTCCACAATGCCTGCAGAAGGGGTAAGAATGTGTACCCCCCTGCTTGTTTATGTACCACATAACAATGGTGTTGTCCATCTTTACCATTAGTTGTCCTGGAAGAATATGGTCCTTGAAGGCTGTCAGAGCATTCTGTACAGCTAACATTTCTTTTTGATTGATATGCAGGTGCATTTGACTTGGGTTCCATTTGCCCTGAATGCACTTCCCTGCCAGGTGAGCCCCCCATGCATAGTCTGATATGTCTGTTGTTAGGGTTTGGGCGGCAGGGGGTGGCGTGAAAGGTAGTCCCTTGTTTTGGTGGCAGTCCTCTGCCCACCAAAGGAACTCTAAGCATAGGCAAGGTATGATAGGAATCATTGCTTCTAGATCCTGGGAATGTTGACACCATAGGCTTTTTAGATATTTTATTTATTTGTTTTATTTATTTGAAGTCTGTTTGCCAGGTTGGTCCATTGGGCCGAATGAGCCCATTTTCAATGGAGTCCTGGGGAGAAAAGCTCCATATATACAATATCAAGTATAAAAGTATAAAATAAAAGTAAATACAATAAAATAATATAACAGTTTGTCAAAATATCAGAACAGTACATATAAGCACAAGTAAATGTTAATACAACTGGAAAACACAGAAGAGCAAATGCAACAATTCATATCAGTTTACAATTTTTAGTCTCTATGCTCACTAGAAAAAAAGAAAAAAGAAAAAATGTTAAAATAAAGACAATAGTTAGTAGGTATGTGCAGAAGATATTAACATGAGGTTATTTACAATGTGTATGTTCCCATAGGGGGGATGTGACTGTACACTAAGGGGGTAAGGTAGTAGCTGGGGATGTTATGCAGGATGGGAACATGAGCATTCCCAGAGAGATGATAAATGTGAATGGAGGAGTTTTAAAGATGGGGAGGCTGTTGGTGCTGCGGATATGAGGTGGGAGGGAGTTCCAGAGACGGGCTGGGGAAAAAGAGAGTAAGAGTTTGCCTGCTGGACGGGCAGGTTTGTGGAGTTCAATTAGGTTCTGAGTGCTGGTTCTTAGGGGTCTGCTAGGTTGGTGCATGGTGAAGGTTGAGGTGAGTGAGGGGCAGAGTGAGGGCTTGAAAATGAGCTTATGTGCATGAGTTAGTTGAGTGTAGGTAAGGTAGTTTGGGAGCTCTAGCCAGTTTAGTTTGTGGAGGGCAGTACAGTGATGGGAGGAGGATCTGTGCCCAGTGGTGATATCACTGTAGTTTCCTCATATGCAGTCTTGCATATGGAATTAGAAGAATGCAGGAGACCATGAACCCAAGGCTTGCAGTATTTGTCTTGCAGATAGCAGGATTTTTGTGGCCAACTATTTGAAGTAGGTTGTCAAATGAATTTGTTTCTCTGGCGTGAGGTAAGCCACCTGAGAAGTTGTATTCAAGCTTGCTCCCAGGAATATAATTTGTTGACATGGTACCAGGTGAGATTTCTTTTCGTTTACAGTGTACCCCAGACAGGTTAGAACCCTTTGTACAAAGGCCAGATGATTCAAAAGTATGTCTTGGCTTTCTGCCTGAATTAAACAATCGTCCAGGTATGGGTATATTTGAATATTTCTTTGTCTGCAAAATGCAATAACTAGAGCTAGGCACTTTGTGAATACCATGGGCGCAGTAGATAAGCCAAAGGGCAGTGCAGAGAACTGATAGTGTCTTTAGCCTGCTTTGAAGCAAAGGTATCTTCTGCAAGATTCCCTGATTGGGGTGTGCAGGTATGCTTCTTTTAAATCTAGTGTTGCCAACCAGGTGTCTTTGCCCAGCATAGGAAGCAACTGGTGAAGAGTCAGCATCTTGAATTTTGGAATCTCCAAAAAGGTGTTTAGAGTGGACAGGTCCAGGATAGGATGCCATGAACTGTCTTTTCTGGGTACCAGGAAAAGTCTCGAGTAGAAACCTTGTCCCTTTTCCTCTTCTGGTACCAACTGAATAGCCCCCATGCTTAAAAGAGAAAGCACTCATTTTGGGGCCTCTGCCCACTGATATGGGGGTAGGTCCTGCCACCCGTTTGGTGTTGGCAACGTGTGGAAGTGAAATTTGTATCCCTGGGACACTACATTTAAAACCCATTTGTCCTGGTTAATGAGTTCCCAATTCTTTGCATGAAGAGCAATCTTTCCCCCCAAAGGGGCAGTCAGTTGATAAGTGCTTGGAAATTTTAAAAGGAAGTCATTGAGACAGTTTACTATACAAGGGAGTCTTATTACTCCCAGATTTGGAAGTGGAGGCCCCCCACTGCTTAGTCCTGTGTGTTCCCTGGGACTGAAACTTGGGGTTTCTGCTGTTTCTGGGTTTGGCTTGAGAAGACCTGGAAGGGGCTGGAAAGACCAATTTTTAGAGGGCCAGTGCCTACTAAATCTAGGAGGCTGAACTTGTAAGAAATCTTTAACAGTTTGCATAGATTTATCTTTATCTTCCATCATTTTAAGAACTTCCTCTGCCTTGTTGCCAAACAGGCAGTCCTGATTTAAGGGAGCATCCAACAATTTAGCCTTAACATGATCAGGTAAAGATTGCTCCTTAAGCCAAGCATGCCTTCTGAACACAGACCCAGTAACAGCAGCCCTGCAAGGCTTCTAATAAATCAAAACCACATTGCAATGTATGTTTTCCAACCTGTTCAGCAGAATGCATTAAATCCAGTAATTCTTTATTTTACACACAATCAGGAATCAACATCATTTTCTGTTTAAGCAATCCAATAATATGTTGCTGATACTTTAACATATGAAACTGGCAGTTTAAAGCCCTAATGGCCAAGGTTGCAGAAGTGTAAACCTTCTTACCCCATCTATCCAGCGCCCTGGAGTCTCTATCAGAAGTTGTAGATTTTTAGCAATAGAAGCCTTAATGCCCTTGGGCTCCTAAGAAAGAGTCGCTGGATCCGCAATAGGACTTGTAAAAAGGAACTTGTGTGACTCAGGGACCCTGTCGTATCTGTCAGATTTTCTGGGAGCAGGAGGCAAGGAATCAGGGGCCAAACTAGATTCCGAAAAAGCATTATCAACAATGTCTAATACAGGATGAATAGCTAAAGGCCTATGCTGAGGCAGGAGTAAGAAATCCCTGAGCCTCTTTTTTGAATACGAAAAATCCCGTCTTTCCCAGTGGAAATGCTCCCTATGAGTATGTAAGGTTTCACCAAAAGAAAAATCATCTGGAGGGAAAGCAGAGGGAACAGAGTCCTCTGCTTCAGAATCTTCATAAGTAGATAAGGGCAAATCCAGATCATCAGAAGAATCAGAAAAAAAACAGAATCCTGGTCAGAAGACTCATAAACAACTTCAGTCCTAGGCCTCTTAGAAGGGGGTGGTTGGCTACCCCTGGTTAGAGTTATTAGATCTTCAGCCATTCTTATCATTTGTTTTTTAGGCATAGAGGTCTGAGCATGTGGCCTGGGTGTCGTTTTTTTTAGGCATGGTTTGAGATTTAGGCCTAAGTGAAGAAGGAGGCTTCGATTTAATATGCAAGTCTGTAGGCCTGAATACACCCTCAGACGCTGGTGCCTGCACAGCGGCTCCGGACCCATCCAAGGTAGAGACATCCGCGGGTTCCATAGTTGAGGCATCTAGCGGCATACTGGAATTCGAATGGGTCTCAGTAGAGGCCTGCGAATCAGAAGTAGCGGGTATCAGGGGCTGCGAAAGCACCTCACTGAGTACCGGCAAACTGGCAACTGGCTTAGGAGAAGCGTCGTCGGCCGTTTTGGACCTCGGTGGTCTGTCTCTGTCTTTATCTTTGCGTTTTTTCGGAATCCCGGTAGTCGGATGGCTAACCGACGACATTTCTGGATAATTAAACCGAGAACCAAAATATTTAGAGGCGAAAATATACAGACGACGGATAGTGCGCTGATTAAATAAAGCACAAAACCGACAGCAAGGTACGTCGTGGTCAGGGCCTAGCCAAGGAATAGAGTACGAATGAAAATCTATTTGAGGTATTTGCTTTCCACGAGTAATGCAATTATTAACTTTTACTGACATCGGTAAGGAGCAAGAAAAAGTTTCCCCAATGGGATACTTAGCTTTAGTTGAAGACTTCGGTTCTGAAAATTTCAGGAGTCGGCTGACCAGCACTTGCGAACTGCTTCTGCTTTGGGCACCGCACTGATGTAATGGCGTCGGCTGCATGTTTTATACCCCTGACGACCTGACGTCATGGAAGAAGGGACAGCAACCGACGCAGGACCCAAGACTTTGTTAATCAGGCTGACTGAGGGTTGCTACCTGCAAGCAGATAACCCAAATGTTATGACTGCAACAGTGAAACACGAACATCTTTTATGTTCTGCTACAGGAGGCATATGTTGTAATCTTTCACAGACTGAACAGAACAGTGATATGTGAATCCGGCTTCATTTACAAAAATGTTATGGTGCAAAATCAAGAACAGCTTTAGCATTACAGCTTTCACAGGACCCAACTGCACTTCTACTGTTATAAGTGCCAAAGTGCTGTATCAGCACTTTTTTTTTTTTTAACTGGACAATGTGAAGCTGAAGACCTTGGTATGGAAGACGGAGATACAGACCATTAGGAAGTAGATGCACAAGCATGCTCACTGTGACAACAGGTGTTAGAGCATATGAATTTGATTACACTGGTGGACATCTGACCATCCAGCCTGACTTCTAGAACTCTGGATTTCCCCTGTGTGGGGATGGACTCTCCCAATGCCATAGAATCCAAAAGAATACATATTATAAAGGTAGCTAATGCCATCTACCTTCAGACCTTTATTTAGGTGGCATAAACAACTTCAGTCCTAGGCCTCTTAGAAGGGGTGGTTGGCTACCCCTGGTTAGAGTTATTAGATCTTCAGCCATTCTTATCATTTGTTTTTTAGGCATAGAGGTCTGAGCATGTGGCCTGGGTGTCGGTTTTTTTAGGCATGGTTTGAGATTGAGGCCTAAGTGAAGAAGGAGGCTTCGGTTTAATATGCAAGTCTGTAGGCCTGAATACACCCTCAGACGCTGGTGCCTGCACAGCAGCTCCGGACCCATCCAAGGTAGAGACATCCGCGGGTTCCATAGTTGAGGCATCTAGCGGCATACTGGAATTCGAATGGGTCTCAGTAGAGGCCTGCGAATCAGAAGTAGCAGGTATCAGGGGCTGCGAAAGCACCTCACTGAGTACCGGCAAACTGGCAACTGGCTTAGGAGAAGCGTCGTCGGCCGTTTTGGGCCTCGGTGGTCTGTCTCTGTCTTTATCTTTGCGTTTTTTCGGAATCCCGGTAGTCGGATGGCTAACCGACGACATTTCTGGATAATTAAACTGAGAACCAAAATATTTAGAGGCGAAAATATACCGACGACGGATAGTGCGCTGATTAAATAAAGCACAAAACCGACAGCAAGGTACGTCGTGGTCAGGGCCTAGTCAAGGAATAGAGTACGAATGAAAATCTTTATGAGGTAGTTGCTTTCCACGAGTAATGCAATTATTAACTTTTACTGACATCGGTAAGGAGCAAGAAAAAGTTTCCCCAATGGGATACTTAGCTTTAGTTGAAAACTTCGGTTCTGAAACTCGAAAACAAAAATTTCAGGAGTCGGCTGACCAGCACTTGCGAACTGCTTCTGCTTTGGGCACCGCACTGATGTAATGGCGTCGGCTGCATGTTTTATACCCCTGACGACCTGACGTCATGGAAGAAGGGACAGCAACCGACGCAGGACCCAAGACTTTGTTAATCAGGCTGACTGAGGGTTGCTACCTGCAAGCAGATAACCCAAATGTTATGACTGCAACAGTGAAACACGAACATCTTTTATGTTCTGCTACAGGAGGCATATGTTGTAATCTTTCACAGACTGAACAGAACAGTGATATGTGAACCCGGCTTCATTTACAAAAATGTTATGGTGCAAAATCAAGAACAGCTTTAGCATTACAGCTTTCACAGGACCCAACTGCACTTCTACTGTTATAAGTGCCAAAGTGCTGTATCAGCACTTTTTTTTTTTTTTTAACTGGACAATGTGAAGCTGAAGACCTTGGTATGGAAGACGGAGATACAGACCATTAGGAAGTAGATGCACAAGCATGCTCACTGTGACAACAGGTGTTAGAGCATATGAATTTGATTACACTGGTGGACATCTGACCATCCAGCCTGACTTCTAGAACTCTGGATTTCCCCTGTGTGGGGATGGACTCTCCCTATGCCATATAATCCAAAAGAATACATATTATAAAGGTAGCTAATGCCATCTACCTTCAGACCTTTATTTAGGTGGCAGAGGTGGTCACACTTGCACCTACAGAGCCTAGATATCAGTTCAGTACTGCTCAGAGGCTCACAGACTCAGATGAAGAAGTTGGATGGCACCTCTAAACTCAGGGTGGGTAGTTTTCCAACTACATGAAAGAAAACAAATGTGTCAGGGGAAGAAAGAAGGGAATCTAAACTGCAGCAGTGATCCTTGTACTTGGAACATCTACGGTAATGGTGAGAATGTTAATGTAATTGTGCTACAGTCACCTTAAGGACCACCAATATCAGTCATAATGACAGGAAAATGAGTAAGGCACTACGGCCTCAAACAGCTAGGGTGCTGGAAAATACCTGTATTGCACAAATTAAGTGGCAAAGTCTACTCTGCTTCTGGAAAGAATAAACAGTTTATAATGTCTGCAGAAAATGGTGAACAGAGGGATCAGGCAAGCTGTCTCGCATCATCTCTGAGATGAAATATTACTGGAAAAGGCTGCTGTAGTGGCAGTTGAACTTCCCGAGTGAACTTCAATGTGTCTTTCTCTGTTTTTTTTTTTTACGTTGTTTATAACGATTCAATGAACTAGCCACTTGGAGAGTGTTTAGACATTGGTCTGCCCAAAGAACGGGCCTGTTTGCCTGAAGCCCTTAGTTCTGTCAAATACTTCAAAATTTCTATGGACATTCATTAGGTTTAAAACTCTCTCCTTTTTCCCCCATTTTTGAAGATTACAGCAGAGGATTGGGATATGAAAGGTTTACGGCCTGTCTGAAGACTACCTAGACTATAACAGGATTCAAGCCCAAGGCCCACCCCATCTCAGTACTGTGTGAGGCCCTCTATATACAATGGCCTTGAAGGCCTGTACTTTTTCAATTGTCTGGGCTGAGTAACAGCCATCAGTGAAAGAGTGCTCCTGGACAAGAATCTGACTGGTGCAGAGCAGGCTAGCTGAAACAAAAGAAGAATTAGCATCCCTAAGTTGAGATCCAGTGGGGCACTCATAGGAGCGGCCTTAGGTCAACTGGTGCCCTAGGCAGAAGGGCTCCATGACGTCCCCCACCACACTACCCAGTGC
This sequence comes from Protopterus annectens, assembly GCF_019279795.1. NCBI lineage: Eukaryota > Metazoa > Chordata > Ceratodontiformes > Protopteridae > Protopterus > Protopterus annectens. The sequence continues at coordinate 1,120,133,458 of NC_056737.1, read as the reverse complement.
CCCCATCTTGGTTTACCTACACCAAATAAATATTGAAAAAGCTCCCCTACTAGAGCGGTGCCCTAGGCGGCCGCCTAGTTGGCCTATGCCTAAGGCCAGCTATGGGCACTGGTTTCCATGGGGGCCCAAAAGGAAGGACCCCTCCCCCTTTTAACAACTGCTTGACTCCAGAGAGAAATGCTAATGTAGGCACCAGGAGCAACATAGCAAACAACAGCCAAAGGTGTACCCTAAGCAAGGCACAAGATAAGCGCTCTGACAAACAGGCAAATTAAGTAAAGTGGGCTTAGCGAACAGATGTCGTCCAGGACTATACGCCACACTCCTTCAATGATAAGCGCTCTGACAAACAGGCAAATTAAGTAAAGTAGGGCTTAGCATACAGATGTCGTCCTGGATTATACGCCACACTCCTTCAACGATAAGCGCTCTGACAAACAGGCAAATTAAGTAAAGTAGGGCTTAGCGAACAGATGTCATCCTGGATTATATGCCACACTCCTTCAAGGATAAGCGCTCTGACAAACAGGCAAATTAAGTAAAGTAGGGCTTAGCGAACAGATGTCCTGTATTATACGCCACACTCTTTCAACCAAAGAGAAAATATGTTCGACATAGTCATGTCGGAATTCCAAGTAGCAGGTTACTTGGCTTCCTTCAGTATACCCAGCATCTCAGCATGAAATGAGGGAACACTTGCACTTTTAAGATGAAGCTTTTTAATGTTTGGGTGGGCCAACATCCCAATCTGTTGGGTCAGTGCCAGCTTGAACATTCTCCTCAGGACAGGCACACCCATTTCTCTTGCCAGCTCTGCCAGATGCCCAAGGTGATAATCAAACTTATGTCACCTTGGCTACAGTTGGGGCTTTATCCCTCTATGTCTCCAGGATGGCTCACTCAGTGTGGTCAGCAGGATGGGCTTCAGTGAGGCTGTCTGCAGTAAGTCGATGTAGATTCCTGAGACGGTAAGCATAGGAGGCCATAGACCTTCCTGTGATTTGTTTTGGTTTAAAAACAATGCCAATGTCACCATATTCACTTCCTAAATACTCCGTACAAGCACTGGAGCTGGGGGGGGGGGGGTCATCCTTTTTATGAAGGCCAGGTTAGCCTCTGTTCTGGGGGGTGGGAATGGGACAAAAAGTAAGTTTACCCAAACTTAGCTTACAGGGAAAGGCTGTAATCTTTAGGATAGACCTAATGTTTATGGATTTCAACCCTTGCTTTGTTTTGTGAATATAGGTTGAAATGGCTTCAGCACAGAAACTAAAGTAACTAGCCAGCTTTTTCATTTTTAACTTACAGAGTTTCTTTTTATGCTCAGACTGAGTGACACAACAATTTTACAACAAGACCAAGCCTGATTGCTATGACATCTTCAACAATAAAGTTTTTTTCTTTTCTGCTGAAGATGTTACACTTTCACTGTATAATATCTCTAAATTTGAACTACGTTTTATGCAGTTATCTGTGAATTTGAACTATGTCATATGTTAAGTACAGTTAAATGCTAAATAAATAATAAAATGAACATTTTACTGTGGTCCCACTTCAGTGTCATGCCTTCCAGATACACACACACACACACCTATGCACTCTCTTGCCTACAATGACAAACACATCGAAAGATGACAATATTAATATGAATCTTTAAAAAACATTGAAAAATACTAGTCTAATTGTGGGGGCTACCATCTACTCACTGGATTGCTGAATTCTGTAAATGTTTCAACCACTGGCATATAAAAAGACGTGAGACAGGCCATGAGCTTCATATTGTTGTGTCATCAGGTAGCCTAGCTGAAATACTCCACTCCCAAACAGCAAACACAAGGGTGTTGTGGGATTTGAACTTTGACTGGGCATTCGCATGACTACTTCAATGGCTTAACATTTTTAAGCACAGAACATGGAAGCTTCTCCAAGAGGAACAGCAAGATCAACATCAGAACTGTGCGTGGCAGAATATAACTGATGATTGCAGGGCTTGGAGTGATCTTAGTGTGGTACCTATCACCATAACGTGGGTTGGTGATGGGCACATGCAGAACCCTTAAGACAAAGGTGTCAATACAGCTGTACCTGGAAATGAAGGGAGGAGACTTCCTATCTTAAATCTTAAGAAGAGGGTCTCCGATATCCACATCCATGTAATTACAAGGCACAGTCATCTCAGAGTTTGTAAAGTATTAACAACAATGAAAATGTTAATCAATACTCTATAAATTCACATTTGGGATTCCCTGCACAAACTGACACTTAAGTACACTTCTGATTTCTTGCAAGGGAACCAAAGGGAGTCATTTCGTATTTTGAATTTTCCTGCATCAAGATGTCATACTGTCGACTACCGTTTATTCAAGGTGAGAAATTTTCACTATCCAGATTTACTGGTGCATTCAGAGTTTGTCCCTTTTACCCAACAAGCAGCAAACTTACAGTTCTAAGTGATGGGACATGGTGCTGAGCTCCTGTATATGGAGTGGTGGGGGTTCTTGCACCAAGTAAAACACTTTACAGCATTATTATGCATCTTCACCACAGACCATTTCAATCTAAGTTTTCTGTGAATGCCATTTTGTGAAAAAATAACCACAACATAGTGTCTTTGTAGAACTTACATACAAAACCTGCAGAGAATACATTAAGTAATAGTGAAATAATATGACCCGTTTATAGTACTCTGCTTATGTACATTTAAATAGACTAGCTAAGCAAAGTCAATATTCTGAAAGCTGCAACTTCTTTAACATTGTTCTGAGTATACTCAGAGAACCATGTATGCAGAGAAGGTTCTCCTGAGTAAAGTGAATGGTAGCCTTCCTCATATGAAACAGATACGATGCTTAAAATGGAACATGACTTTAGAACGGGCTTCATTATGGTCTCCTGTTAATTTATACATAATCTTTCATCATAACATGATTTCCTGCCATGACAAATCAGTGACCTGATAAGTCTATTCAGACACAGGGCAAGTTTCAGCGGGAAAAAAAAGGTGAAAAAGCTAGTGTCAATTCTATGTAGGGATTTGTTAACCTGCTAAAAGCTGTACTTGAAAAGAAGGGTTCTGTCTGGAACCTCCATAATCAGTAGTTAGGGATTTCCAAATACTGCGATACGCCAGTACTGTATCACTGACTGAGACAATATCTCAGTAAACTTACGTAGTTTCTGACATCGCATCGGACTTGCAAAATACATTTGTGAATGGGAGGGGGGGGGGTGCAGAAGTCTTGTGTTAAGCAGTCTGTGCCCAGTTTTCTGCTGCTTATGCTTAACAACATTTTTGTGAATTATTGTCTGTCCATATCCTTTGATCTATAGTCAAAAGTATCCCTTGTACCAATAAAATGTTTTGTGAGAATGATCCAGAATGTTTCAGAAAAGGGACTCATCAGATGAAATTCATACTAGAGAACACATTTCACGCAGTGCTCTATATTCTAAGGACTCATCAAGCCTTTGACAATGCTGTCTTTAAAAATGACAATGGTTTTAAGTAACTTCAACTACAATTCAAAAATGTAACTGGTTGATCAGCTGTATGTTCTAATTATACAAACTCTATTCTTTGAACACACACACACACACACACACACACACACACACACACACACACACACATATGCACATACACGCACACATATGCGCACACACACACACACACATGCACACACACTCGCACACAGACGCACATACATGCACACACACACTCACAGACGCACATACACACGCACACACACACACACAGACACACACACGCGTGTGCATACACACATGCACACACGCACACACAAGGCACACATGCACACACACACCCCGTGACACACACACACACACACACACACACACACACACACACACACACACGCTAACAACTTTACTCATCGATTACTCTGTAGCTTACCGTTGCAGTACTACCTAATGAAAGGTGACTCATTTGCTGTGTCAGTGGCGTTATCATGGATGCTGGCTGCAATGACATGGTGTGGTCCATAGAGGGCGAAATTACTGCGCTCTGAAAGAAAAAATAATGTTAAAAATACTAAAAGCATATTTGTTTTAGACACCAATCCTTTCAAAACCTAGAACGAGCATTTTACTGATGCAAAAAATCCTAAGCACAACATGGCTTAATATGGATGAAGCACAACCAACCACTTGCAAACACTGAAATGTGACAAATGCACATCTTTATTTGCATGTACAGCACCAATCTACTTCATCCTTTTAAGAAGTAAACAGGAAGGGAGACTTTCTTAATCCCAGCAACGTACCAATAATGTAATTGATAACTATGCTGAAACCTTAAGTGTTATACCAATGTCCTCCACTACCACAATGTGTGACTGCAGACAAGTTGTGTGCTTCTTCACTTGCAAAATAATAAACAACAGGTGCCATGAGGCTTACAACTAAGAATGAAGTTGCTTTACTTAATTTAAGTCTGTAAGAGTCTTATAAGAACAGCCTTATTATGCAGTTTTAACTGCCTCTCCTACCACACTACCAGTGCCTTAAACAATGGGCTCCATACGCCTACATTAACCAATGTTAGAGTGACTACGCAGAACATCATCTTCTAACTGACTAAGCAGAACATCACCTTCTAATCAACACTTGGGAATTTCTATGCAGAGGCATTAGAAATGTTTTTCTCTAGTCATGTTGCATAGCGACAGAAACTACTTTCTCAACAAAAGTGGAAAACTTGAAGACCTTTTGCAGAGTCGTATACCTTCCTTGCCCAAATGTGGAGAACGGGAACACCCAAATAAGGAGCCACCAGGAAGGGACACTATCACATAGCAGACTGTGTCTTTGTAGAATCTGAGAATAGTGTCTTTACTTATGACTGCTTGTAATTCTGACGTCCTACCAGCTAATGTGACGGCTACTAAGAAAGTGTTTTTTCATCAAGTGGAAAAGGTGATGCCTGATGAGACTGCAGGCTCAAATGATGGAAGGCTACGTTTCTCCAATACAAAATGGGAGATCCCAAGGAGGAGAAAGAGCCCTTCCAGGAGGCCTTAGGTGGATGATACCCCTTAGGAACAGTTTTACTCTTAGTTCTGAAAATAAGGGTGTCTGAAGATGGGGGCAAGGCAGATACAGTGGAGGCATGGATCTTAACTGAAGAGTGAGAATGTCCTTTGGGGAGAACGTCCACCAGACAGATTAGTACTAGAGGAATATTAGCTAGTGATGGTTATTGGCCCTAAGACTAACACTATGCAGTGACTCTCTTCCATTCTGACATGCATGATTTTCTGGTAATAGGTTTCCTGGGCTCTTTCAAGATAATCAAGACGTCCTTATTAAAGAGCTGGCCCTGTGTAATAAGGAATATATTATCCAGGCCACCTATTGTGGCAACAACCGGTTTTAATATACAGGGGAAATCAGTGTTGTTTTGGGGCAGAAAGGTGCTACCAGACTCACACTCAGCCCTTCTTCCCTGATCTTTATTAGTACCCTGGAGATGAGGGGTATGAGAGGAAAGGCATGCAGAAATAGATCTGCCCGTGGGAAGGAGACAACACCTGCCCTCCAGGCCCTGTGCTCGGAGGCCCTTGAAAGTACTATTTTGCTTGCTTGTTTTCTTTTGAAAGGTGAAAAATCTACTTGTGCTGCACCAACGTTTCTGTGCTTTCCTTGAAGATGAGCTTTTTAAACATCCATTCATGAGGATTTAACAGTGACCTGCTCAGACGATCTGCCAGGTCACTAGAATAAACCCATCTTCCAAGGTGCTTCCCAAAGCTGAATGGTTGTACAACAGAGAGGGTAGGAGTGGGCCACCCTGCTTGTTTTGTACCACACCACTGTGGTGTTGACGGTCTTTTATCAACAGAGTACCTGGTTTCCATTTTTGTTTGAATGTTATTATGCCCCTATGTACTGTTCTTCACTTGCTATTGATATGGCACTTTATAAAACTGCTGTCCCACCTGCCTTGCACCTGGAATTTGTCTGTGTAGGTGCCCCAAGAAAGATCTGAGGCATCTGTTTTGGTCACTTTGTGACCCAACTACCAGCAGAAGGCTACTCTTTAGTTCTATCTACAAGCATCTATCCACAATAACAACTCTCTTTTATGTAAGGAAATCGCTTGATGCTGAAGCTCTGGGGGGGAGGGGTGCCGGCACCCCCTCATTTTTCATGTACCTCTGTATTTTCCTCATGCAAAGCTTGCTAAGGGTATCATCAAAATCCATGGCACAATGTAACTGAGGGCTCTCAGACGTTCCCTGGTAAAAAAGAGTAACCTTCTGGAATAATGGGTCAGAAAATTGATATTTTCCTGAGGAATAAAAGCCATTTGCTTGCTGGGGTTTAATGGACCCCCAAGAAAACCAGCCTGTTTGTGAGTATGAGGTTGAGTTATTTTAGATTTTAACTGAACTCCAAAATGTTTTTTAACTCTCTTGGAGAGACTGGTTGTACTTATTTTTATTTATTTTATAGTTTAGTACTAGGCTAGTTGTCCTTGCAAGCCATTTTAAGCCTAGCCAGTTTTCCCAAAGGTGAGAATCAAACCCTGTATCTTGTGTTTGTGAGATAAACACCTTAACCATTATGCCAACCCCATCTACACAGCCTTGAGCCTGTGGAGATCCTACCTGAGCCTGCAAGTCTCCAAGCTGTCCTTTTGGAATAGAGTGAAGGCCTGTGAATTCTGGAAGAGAAGTGGACAGCAGATTGTAACCTGTCCTTGTGACTTGAAGCACACATCTGTCTTGAATGATGCTTTGCCACCATGTTATAAAAAGGGAAAGTCTGCCTCACTGCTTTACAGTTGGGAAAAAGGGCTGGGAATGGGGTGGGAGAGCTACAGTGGAATGCTCTTCTGAATCATAGCTGCTCCCTGCCGGATCCCTGGGACTGGGATCTACTATTTCTATGCTCAACTTGCCATCTTCTTTGTTGTCTTTCTCTCCTGGTATTTCTGCTCTTTTGTCTGGACTGTGGGCCAAGAAAGGACCAGGACTTTGTACAGTAACTTAAAGTGAACCCCGGAGGCTGCATTTGTAAGAATTTTTAACAGTTTGCAAGGACTTAGCCTGGTCCTCCATTCTTTGAAATACACTGAGTACTGTTTCAAACATAAAATTCTTTGTCTAAGGCACATCAATGATTTGTCTTAACAAGATCAGACAAGGACTATACTCTTAACCAGGCATGCCCGCCAATAACAGATCCTGAAACAGCTGACATTCTAGAAACTTCTGCAGCATAAATGAACTCTAAAACTCTAAAAACATAAGGTAAGTTTCTGCGGGGGGGGGGGGGGGGGAGACAGAACAGATGAAAATTGTACTGTATTTTTTTGCCAGTTGCTTAAGTTCCATTTAACTGAGCGTTTACCCTACAATATATATAAAAAAAGTTACCCAATGGGGTACTTAGCTTGTGGTGCTCGGTCTCAGACTTTGGACCAACTGAAATGCTACACGAAAGCTGGATCAGGCTTTGACAGCAAGAAAGAACTGAGGAAATGGAGCCAGCTGATAACACTTTATGTCCCAATATCCTGACTTTGAAGGGGAGGGCATCTGCTGGGTCTGGAGGAGAGGATCAAATCTCTGGTATTCAAGCCACAGAAGGGTTTCCATAGCAGGAAATCCTAATTATTATTATTGTAACAGTGAAACATGATGAGCATCATTAATTCTAAGCCCACACAAGGTAAAAAACATTTCAATACCTCACATTCAGTCCAGCTGCAACGCAGGACCCCACACAAGGCAGAAAAATTTCAACACCTCGTATTCAGTCCAGCTGCAACGCAGAACTCCCATACAAGGCACAAAACATTTTAACACCTCGCATTCAGTCCAGCTCCAATGCAAGACTCCACACAAGGCACAAAACATTTCAACACCTCGCATTCAGTCCAGCTGCAACGCAGAACTCCCATACAAGGCACAAAACATTTTAACACCTCGCATTCAGTCCAGCTCCAATGCAAGACTCCACACAAGGCACAAAACATTTCAACACCTCGCATTCAGTCCAGCTGCAACGCAGGACTCCCACGCAATGCAGGACCCCCACACAAGGCACAAAACTTTTCAACACCTCACATTCAGTCCAGATACAATGCAGGACCCCACACAAGGCACAAAACATTTCAACACCTCGTATTCAGTGCAGCTGCAATGCAGGACCCCCACACAAGGCACAAAACATTTCAACACCTTGCATTCAGTCCAGCTGCAATGCAAGACCCCAAACAAGGCACAAAACATTTCAACACCTCACATTCAGTCCAGCTGCAATGCAGGACCCCCACATAAGGCACAAAACATTTCAACACCTCACATTCAGTCCAGCTGCAACACAGGACCCCCACACAAGGCACAAAACATTTCAACACCTCGCATTCAGTCCAGCTGCAATTCAAGACCCCCACACAAGGCGCAACACATTTCAACACCTCGCATTCAGTCCAGATGCAACACATGACCCCCGCACAAGGCACAAAACATTTCAACACCTCGCATTCAGTGCAGCTGCAATGCAAGATCCCATACAAGGCACAAAACATTTCAACACCTTGCATTCAGTCCAGATACAATGCAGGGCCCCCACCACGCAAGGCACAAAACATTTCAACATCTCGCATTCAGTCCAGCTGCAACACAGGAAGAGGGGGAGCTCATGTTTCCCCAAATGCAAAAAGGATCCACAGAGGCTCAGTACTGACTTGGCTTTTGTGCAAGCCTCCAGCCCACACCTCAAGAAAACCTAAGCCGATGATCACAGGATCTCATTCAACAGAATAAGAACTATTATGGTAATCCAGGTCAGAAGATCTAGCCTTAAAGGAAATGGGGGGGGGGACTCCCTGTAAGGCAAGGGTCTCAATCTCCGGTGGCCATGAAGGCAATTATTAGCACATACAGACAAGGATTATCTCTAGAACAAAAATGACTGCTAGCGAAGCTGAGAAAGTAGTACGGTAACTTCCCCCAACCAGCAATTTGTCAGATACAAGTTTCAGTCCCCTGTTTGATGGGTGGGTCGCTCCAGTGCACCCACTAAAACAGGAAGCTATTAGATCTTTACATACATACATGGAATATCCCAAAAAATGTGCACAAACAAAAATGATACATGGGGATTCACTAAGAAACATCATCTCAACCTTAAATGAAATGAAATACAAAACACTGCAACTACAACACCTAAACCTAAACTCAAACACAACAAATCAATGTACGAAGCAGTGCAAAACACTAAAGAGCAATCATTTCTGTTCAGGGGCTGTGTCTCCTGCATACATCAGTGTAAGGGCTCTGACGACCTCACCCCTAATCTTTATGCACAACACCTCTGAGGTTTCACAAATAAGAGCAAAAGAAAAAGAAAAAAAAAAACTTTTTCCTCTTCTTGTACATTATAAGTTGTGTGACCTCAAAACACCTGCAACAAAGCAAACTTCAGTTTTCTAAGACACTGCCAGCGCACAGCAGTGATTTAACAGAAGCAATAATTTGAGACTGGGGTAAGTAGAACATGAAAAAGAGTCGTGCTCTTAAACGTAATGCTAAGTCAAGTATGGAGGAATATGCTGTGTGTCCTAAAGTAAGGGAAACCACGTGTAGATCGGAGATGGCCAGTGCAAATCACACCTAGAAGAAAGAGGGAAAAAAAAGAACGTACATTACTGGAAATATAACATATGGAAGCTGGACGAGGACAACAGAAATACAATGTGATTTCCAAATTTCCAGTCTACCTTTTAAGCCGAAAATCCATTACATGGAAAATTAAGGACACAGGAGTTTGGAAAGAGACAAAAAATAAGTAAAGACAGGAGAAATAAAGGAACAGGCAGGGTAAAGATCAAACATTAGCTCTAGGAGGGGAACTTGTGGCACTAAAAACTTTAACTAAAGGAAAACATTTGGGGCTACGGTAGTACAGGAAGGGAAAAGACTAGCATTCCTGTCTGGTGAGAAGAAGATGATGATGAAAGTTCCTAAAAACACGACGCGAGTACACTTTGGCACAACTGTCAAGGGACTTAAGAAATGACAGACAATTAGATCAGAAGGTCAGGAAAGAATTTCTATTTTAAATGCAACAGCTCACTGCTAAAGCATGGCAGCCTGTGGGCATACATAAAAGCAGAAGGCTGGAGAGGAATGTTACAAACAGGAGTAAATGTAGCAAAAGGAAATACAAAACGTTGAAGAAATAAGTAAGGTGATTCCCTCTCCTCTTGTCCAGTTCAAAAACAGACATCAGCGCTAAGTTAAGAAAAAAATGACTCTTGCCATATAAATTCTATGAAGAAAATATCAAATATTGTGAAAACTATGTTAAAGGTGTCAGAAAAAGGAATAGCCAAGAGGTGAAAGGTTCTAAGTCTGCGAAGCATTTATAATAACAGATACAGAACTGAGAGCAGGTATAGAAATGATTTAACACGAGAAAGCAAACTTCCCTCTGAGAGGGTCATCTCTATTGCCAGACACTCGTTTACCTTACTCTATCTACCTTACTATGTTTCTAGTCACCCGTTTTAACACTCCTGCAGTACATTTCTGCCAAATGAAGGGGACCTGTAAATTGTCTGATGTGCTTGCAACACTTACGTTTGTAAATTAGAACTTCCAAGAAATTCCACTGCAAAAGCCAAGTGGAAAACGTCACATCCCAAAATTTGAACAATGACAAATCTTCAGCAGGTGGTGACTGTAATACCAAAAAAGTTGTACAAAGGGTCGTGTGCAATGACAGCCCCTCATTTTATGTGGGTAAGACTATGAATAAATTGAAAAAGGAGGATTTCAGGTCATCTTTCTGATGAGACATAAATGCCAAAGGAACGCCTTATCCGAACACCCCATACATTCTGGTTTAAATTCATTATTCTGGACTGTGTGGAGATGGGTGAGCTTGATAGGGACGTCAATGGTGTTTTGGAGAAAAAGGAATTATGCTGGCAGTTGAAATTAAATGCACTCAGGAAATCAGAACTTTATTATTGCTCTAGTAAGAGTGTATTCAATTTAGGCAAGCTACCACACAGTCTGTAAAGGTTTTTTAGGGAATTTTTTCAGGAAATATTTTTTTCAACTAAAAATATACTAAACAATAACAAAAATTATGTGCAGAACATATATAACTGTATATATGTTTAGTTACTTTAGCCTCAATTCTGCTTTGATAAGATTTATTGCATGACACAAGATTTAAATGGTAAATTTAAAACACACATTTTTCATGCCATTATTACCATGTAGTACTGGTATAATTCCCCCATTTACCATACTGGTGGACACTAATGCACAATTTTATACATTACTAGTTTACTTCATCCACACTGCAGTGGTGGTGCTGCGGTAGCGTTGTCGCCTCACAGAAAGACGTTGTCCTGTTCGATTCTCAGCTAGAGCATCTTCTGTGTGGAGACATGCATGAATGGGCGTACCTTAGCTGAAGGTTGTACGTCAGAGCTGGCAACTCGGCACATAAAAATCTACTGCCAATCATTAGCGGACCGGAGTTCCGCTGTGGCGACCCCTAACCGGGAAAAGCCGAAAGACACAACAACTAGTTTATTTCATCCACTGTTTTATGTATTTTTGTGTGTTTTTTTTTCCTACTAGTTTTTCATTGTATAAATGTTTGGGGCTGTAAACATGAAAACTGTCATGACAGTTTTTTTTTTTGTAAAGCACTAACACTTTTTCTGAGCTATTAATTACTTATTTTTTATGCACACTAATACACATGGATGGGTATTTACTAGATAACATTCATTAGACAGATGTATGTTTTAGTTAAGATTACATTTATGGCTAGATAGTTGTGATTTTTCTCTTAATTTTAATTCTTCTTAAAGACCTGATGAAAGCTTTACTGTATTGGGTAGCCAAAAGCAATTTTAGTTAAAAGTCTTTTTATGTGATTTCCCGCTTTTCGTAATACCCAATTTTGGAATGTGGGTTGCAAACAGATAGGGAGTATTTTCCTTAACTAGGATTTAGTTTGATCTAATCAGCAGCAACGTGTGGGGTGGGTACTTGTTACTCTAAAATGCACTTTTATGGCCTTGTTTAAGCTGTCTGCCGTGAACAGGCTGGTTTAAAATTAAACAATACGTACATTTTCCACACCTACTTTTACGTATATAAAAGCTGATATGTTTAACATTGTTAAAATACTTCTGATTTTTTGTTACTGAGGATCGCTTGTCTGTGATGAATAAAGGCTTGTTGCTTTGGAACACTACCTGGGTTTCATGGCTTTTGATAATTATAGTGACTGAGCTCATCAACGAAGTTTTAAGGCCACTAGTTTATTTTTTTAATTTTACATTTAAAATAGACTACACCTGCAAACTACACATCTTCCACTAGATGGCAGAGAATACAAAGGAAGCTAAAAAGGCTGTTTCTTTAAGTACACCGCAGTTCACACAGACCTTGACAGGAACATTAATCTATGGTTAGTTCACACAAGGAGGTACCTTCTGCAAGTAACAAACCTCCTACTGTTCCCTTTTTACCTGCAGTAATCAACGGGGAGGTGATGGGCTTGGACAATATAATATCCCACAGATGTACTGCAAAATGAATAGTACAGAAATGCCCACTCTGAGTATCACCTGGAGTCTTTCCTGTAGACAGAAGAGATAGCCATACTTCAATATTATCCACTAAAATGGTTTTATTAAGGAAGGAAAGAAAGAAGAAGCATTACTGCTTTTCACTTTATCTCATATGTAAAACCAGGCTCACGTCTGTGCTGTACGTTTTAAGGCTGTACAAATGTGAAGGTTTGCACATTTCCCTGACAGCTGGTAGAGCGTGCAGACAACAGGGAAATGCCCAAGCAGTAAAAACAGTGCACATAGGAACAGAGTGGCAATTTACTGATGGTTTCAAAACAAACGCCTACCTTGCCTTCTTGGACACCTGCCAACTGCAGGCATATGAGCTTGAAAGCATATGACTTTCAGAAGGACAAGTAACTGTGACATCAAAGGCATAAAGTAATAGTAAACAGCAAAAGAAAAGACATTTTTTTCCTCGAGTAATACCAGCTTCCACAGCAGCCCATCAATGGGTAATTTCTTATAAGGGTATTAACCTGGCTTTACAAATGCCATACAAGCAATGCTGCAAGCACCCAGGAGCTTTTACTCCACTATTTCCTGACATCACTGCGCCTAGCAGCTGAGAAAATAAATAGCTCTCTGCACAGCAATGTAATTCCCTGTGCTCCAAAGCATGCAAAGCTTAAACTATGAAACACTGTTTAGCTGTGATATGAACAAGAGTTTATATGATATTGCAATGTATTTATAAACTCTATCAGGGCCTGTTTTAGCTGCAGCACTTTACACTGCAGCCAAACAGAAAGAAGGAAAACAACAGAAAAAAGACTTGGAAACTCGCACCTTATTCATGTTTTACAAGGTAATATCAGGTAGTGTAAACAAGTCGTGTTTCCGCCCTATCACTGATGAATACCTAGACGTGTAAAGCAGTTCTACAACGAAATTTCCACTCCAAACAAAAAAGGCTGTATCACTTAAATGTATACAAGGATCTCAAAACAGTACAAAGGCAACTGGCATCTAGTGATTTCCAAGCTTTATGAAGTCATCAGTGAAGGAATAGCACATTAGTAGCTGAAGTCCATAAAGCCTTTTTGAAATTATACTCTCCTTCAATAATAATTTGAAAAGAAAAAAATACAAGTCCACTGATGGGTAACTGGTTCTACAGAGGTCTTTGGCTGTAGGAAGCCATTTGCCTTATAGTGTCGACAACTACTAAAACACTGATGACATTTTTGGGGGTGTACTTGATGTACTAAGCATTTTTTAAGCACTCAAGGCAGATATCCACATGACACAGGGCTCTGTAGCAAAGTGCAAGGATACACTGTCATAAAAAGAAGTGGTTCAGGAGTGTGACCATCGGGGTTGAACACAGGAACTTGAGCATGGTGAAAGGATTAGCTCTTTGTGCGGCTTCTTAACTTCAGTCTGTGTATGCAAAGGACAGGTGTTAACAATTCAGATGGGCATAACTACTTAAAAAGAGAAGGTAATGAAGTTTTAAAAAAGCAAGGAAGATACAAAAATGGGTCATATATTAAATATATCTTAAATGGATCATTTTTATTTATTTATTTTATTTAACAAACCTTACCAAATTACTAGAAGTGGAAATTGACAATAACCTGAAATTTGATATTCACATGGCCCAATCCATTTAAAAAGTTCATAAAAAACTAGGTCTCCTATATAGAAACAACAGATTTCTAACAAATAACACAGAAGCCGCCATTGCTGGAACCCACCTCCTCTTAACTCTCCTGTATGCCTCTCCAATCTTAACCCACCTCCGCAAGACAGATCTAGCCACACATGGAGCCTGTTACAATAAAATCTCCAAGTTTGCCACTAATACCTCATACAAGCCACATCACTTAAGCAACTCAAGTAGCTTGAACTTCCTCAGCTTCTTCTCTTTAGTCAACTTGCCTTTGCCCGCAAAATACTCTTATCAATCAGAAAAAAAACCTGTGCTCAGAGATCTCATTCAGCCATATTCCTCCTCAAGACCCCATTCGCTCCAGAAACAAACTACTTCTGCACACCACCAAAGCTAACAATTCAGCAGGTGAATCACTTTTTTCCAAATACATCTGCAAACACTGGAATTTATTTATTTATTTACATTTGTTGACCGGGAAAATCCGACTGGACACTGGTCCTTTTTCAGCGGAGGCCTGGGGAGAAAAGCTCCACAATAAAAACAACAATTAATTACAAGAAGTATAGGTAGGTTTTGTTTAACAATAGTAGTAAACAATTATAGTTCAAAATGAAATTAAGTATTTAGTTAAATGGTACAACACTAATATCATTGCTGCCATAAAGACTAGCAAGTATTTTAATAGCTGAGCTAGCAGCTATTACCCTTGAATAACAGTGGCTAAGATTACAGCTGAGATATAGGTTTACAAGCAATGTATTTGGCAGCAATCCTAGGTAGTTAGAGGGGTGGAAGAAAGGGATTATAGATGTTGGGGTAGAGATGTTAGAGAGGTTTGTTACAGGGGCATGCCCAGTGCTCTTTTAGATGAGACTTTAGAGCAGCTTTGAAGTTAGTGCATGATGACACAGAAGTTATAGTGTGAGGAAGGGTATTCCATAATTTTGCTATGGAGTAGGAGAAGACAGCTTCTCCAGCAGAGTTCCTGGTACTAGTTACCTGTAATTCATTTTTGTTGCTGGAGCGTAGTGGTCTGGTGGTATGATAGGGTTGGAGTAGATTTTGGAGGGAGGGGACTTTTAAAGGATGATTTAGTAGTTTGTGGGCGAGTGAGAGTTGGTACCACTGAAGGAGGTGAGGGAATTCTAGCCAGCCTAGTTCAGTAAGTGAGGATCAGTGGTGGTTACGGTAGTTTGCGCCAGTGGCAAACCTTGCTATTTTGTTGTAGCACGCTTCAAGTTTACCTAACTCACTTTCCCTTAGGTTGGTAAATATTGGAGAGGCATAGAGATAAGGTGGCTATTTGCAACTGAAATCTTGGCTGTTTTAGTGAGGAATTGCTTATTTCTGTATAAAGCTCCTATTTTTCTGTGCACTTTTTTATGGTTAACGAGATGTGGATGTCAAACTTGAGGTTATTGTCAATTTTAACTTCACGTAGTTTGGTGTGGTCTGTTGGGGGGATAATGGTGTTGTCATTGGCTTTAATATTAAATTGGTGGGTGTTTAGATTGTGTTTGGTGGGTTGGAAGATGAGGAGTTTTGTTTTATTTGGTTTAAGTATTAATTATGCATCTGAAAGCCAAGTTTCAACTGAGGAAAAGGCTTCCTGTGTGGTCTTTTGAAGTTCAGGAAGGGAGTGGACTGAGCAGATGATGGTGGGATCATCTGCGGACTGTATGATAGTGGTTCAGGAAGGGAGTGGGCTGAGCAGATGATGGTGGGATCATCTGCGGACTGTATGACAGTGGTTCAGGAAGGGAGTGGACTCAGCAGATGATGGTGGGATCATCTGCGGACTGTATGACAGTGGTTCAGGAAGGGAGTGGGCTGAGCAGATGATGGTGGGATCATCTGCGGACTGTATGACAGTGGTTCAGGAAGGGAGTGGGCTGAGCAGATGATGGTGGGATCATCTGCGGACTGTATGACAGTGGTTCAGGAAGGAGGGGCTGAGCAGATGATGGTGGGATCATCTGCGGACTGTATGACAGTGGTTCAGGAAGGGAGGGGCTGAGCAGATGATGGTGGGATCATCTGCGGACTGTATGACAGTGGTTCAGGAAGGAGGGGCTGAGCAGATGATGGTGGGATCATCTGCGGACTGCATGAGAGTGGTTCAGGAAGGAGGACTCAGCAGATGATGGTGGGATCATCTGCGGACTGTATGACAGTGGTTCAGGAAGGAGTGGGCTGAGCAGATGATGGTGGGATCATCTGCGGACTGTATGACAGTGGTTCAGGAAGGAGTGGGCTGAGCAGATGATGGTGGGATCATCTGCGGACTGTATGACAGTGGTTCAGGAAGGAGGGGCTGAGCAGATGATGGTGGGATCATCTGCGGACTGTATGACAGTGGTTCAGGAAGGAGGGGCTGAGCAGATGATGGTGGGATCATCTGCGGACTGTATGACAGTGGTTCAGGAAGGAGTGGACTCAGCAGATGATGGTGGGATCATCTGCGGACTGTATGATAGTGGTTCAGGAAGGAGTGGGCTGGGCAGATGATGGTGGGATCATCTGGGGACTGTATGACGGGGGTTCGGGAAGGAGGGGCTGAGCAGATGATGGTGGGATCATCTGCGGACTGTATGACAGTGGTTCAGGAAGGGAGTGGGCTGAGCAGATGATGGTGGGATCATCTGCGGACTGTATGACAGTGGTTCAGGAAGGGAGTGGACTCAGCAGATGATGGTGGGATCATCTGCGGACTGTATGACAGTGGTTCAGGAAGGGAGTGGGCTGAGCAGATGATGGTGGGATCATCTGCGGACTGTATGACAGTGGTTCAGGAAGGGAGTGGGCTGAGCAGATGATGGTGGGATCATCTGCGGACTGCATGAGAGTGGTTCAGGATGGGAGTGGGCTGAGCAGATGATGGTGGGATCATCTGCGGACTGTATGACAGTGGTTCAGGAAGGGAGTGGGCTGAGCAGATGATGGTGGGATCATCTGCGGACTGTATGACAGTGGTTCAGGAAGGGAGTGGGCTGAGCAGATGATGGTGGGATCATCTGCGGACTGTATGACAGTGGTTCAGGAAGGGAGGGGCTGAGCAGATGATGGTGGGATCATCTGCGGACTGTATGACAGTGGTTCAGGAAGGGAGTGGGCTGAGCAGATGATGGTGGGATCATCTGCGGACTGTATGACAGTGGTTCAGGAAGGGAGTGGACTCAGCAGATGATGGTGGGATCATCTGCGGACTGTATGACAGTGGTTCAGGAAGGGAGTGGGCTGAGCAGATGATGGTGGGATCATCTGCGGACTGTATGACAGTGGTTCAGGAAGGAGTGGGCTGAGCAGATGATGGTGGGATCATCTGCGGACTGTATGACAGTGGTTCAGGAAGGGAGTGGGCTGAGCAGATGATGGTGGGATCATCTGCGGACTGTATGACAGTGGTTCAGGAAGGAGTGGGCTGAGCAGATGATGGTGGGATCATCTGCGGACTGTATGACAGTGGTTCAGGAAGGAGTGGGCTGAGCAGATGATGGTGGGATCATCTGCGGACTGCATGAGAGTGGTTCAGGATGGAGGGGCTGAGCAGATGATGGTGGGATCATCTGCGGACTGTATGACAGTGGTTCAGGAAGGGAGTGGGCTGAGCAGATGATGGTGGGATCATCTGCGGACTGTATGACAGTGGTTCAGGAAGGAGGGGCTGAGCAGATGATGGTGGGATCATCTGCGGACTGTATGACAGTGGTTCAGGAAGGGAGGGCTGAGCAGATGATGGTGGGATCATCTGCGGACTGTATGACAGTGGTTCAGGAAGGAGTGGACTGAGCAGATGATGGTGGGATCATCTGCGGACTGTATGACAGTGGTTCAGGAAGGGAGTGGGCTGAGCAGATGATGGTGGGATCATCTGCGGACTGTATGACAGTGGTTCAGGAAGGGAGTGGGCTGAGCAGATGATGGTGGGATCATCTGCGGACTGTATGACAGTGGTTCAGGAAGGAGTGGGCTGAGCAGATGATGGTGGGATCATCTGCGGACTGTATGACAGTGGTTCAGGAAGGGAGTGGGCTGAGCAGATGATGGTGGGATCATCTGCAGACTGTATGACAGTGGTTCAGGAAGGGAGTGGGCTGAGCAGATGATGGTGGGATCATCTGCGGACTGCATGACAGTGGTTCAGGAAGGGAGTGGGCTGAGCAGATGATGGTGGGATCATCTGCGGACTGTATGACAGTGGTTCAGGAAGGGAGTGGACTCAGCAGATGATGGTGGGATCATCTGCGGACTGTATGACAGTGGTTCAGGAAGGGAGTGGGCTGAGCAGATGATGGTGGGATCATCTGCGGACTGTATGACAGTGGTTCAGGAAGGGAGTGGGCTGAGCAGATGATGGTGGGATCATCTGCGGACTGTATGACAGTGGTTCAGGAAGGGAGTGGGCTGAGCAGATGATGGTGGGATCATCTGCGGACTGTATGACAGTGGTTCAGGAAGGGAGTGGGCTGAGCCGATGATGGTGGGATCATCTGCGGACTGCATGACAGTGGTTCAGGAAGGGAGTGGGCTGAGCAGATGATGGTGGGATCATCTGCGGACTGTATGACAGTGGTTCAGGAAGGGAGTGGGCTGAGCAGATGATGGTGGGATCATCTGCGGACTGCATGACAGTGGTTCAGGAAGGGAGTGGGCTGAGCAGATGATGGTGGGATCATCTGCGGACTGCATGACAGTGGTTCAGGAAGGGAGTGGGCTGAGCAGATGATGGTGGGATCATCTGCGGACTGTATGACAGTGGTTCAGGAAGGGAGTGGACTCAGCAGATGATGGTGGGATCATCTGCGGACTGCATGACAGTGGTTCAGGAAGGGAGTGGGCTGAGCAGATGATGGTGGAATCATCTGCGTACTGTATGACAGTGACTGGTTTGGTAGCAGAGGCTAGATTATGAGTGAATATGGAGGTAAGAGTCCAAGGATGGATCCTTGGGGAACACCTATTGAGACAGGGAGTTGGGGGGGGATGTATCATTATGCCAAACAACGGATTGATGGCTGTCAGTCAGGTAGCTCTGGGACCAGTTTGTGACAGACTGAGAGAACGACAGAGTATTGAGGACAGTGATGAGTTGTTTATGAGAGACCATGTTGAATTCTTTAGATAAGTCTAGGAAAGTTGCAGAGGTGAAATAACCATTGTTTTTATATTGAAGGATTGTATTAGTGAAAGCAATTAAGGCAGTGGTTGTGCTGTGGTATGGTCGGAAACCATGTTGTGTGTTAGATAGGAGGGTGTTAGCAAGAAGGTGGTTTAGAACTTGAGAGTGAATGCATCTCTCAAGTATTTTTGATAGAGGAGACAGAACTGCTATGGGCCAGTAGTTGGTGAATTCTGTGGAGGGCCCACCTTTGTGGAGGAGGATAATGTGGGATATTTTCCATTGTTAAGGGACATAGCTTTCAGATAAAGATCGGTTAATCAGAATTGCAACTGGGTAGGCTAGGGCTTCAGCTGCAGTTTTAAGGTACTCAGCTTGGAGGTTGTCGGCCTAGTTTTGTGGGCTTTAGTTTCGATGATAGTTTTTTTATGTTTGAGGTAGGGATAGGAGAGAAAGCGAATGCAGTGGGCAGGTGTAGTTGGAGGGGGTAGCGGAGAGGGGTTATGTTGTTTTGCTAGTGATAGAACAGTTTGTGTGAAGTGAGTGTTGAAAGAGGTGGCAATGTTTTCAGAGGAGTTTGTTTTGTTTGGTGGAGGGGTTCCTACTTTTCCTGGGTGGAGGATGGAGTTGATGGTTGACCAGAATTGTTTAGGATTGTTTTGGGTGGAGTGCAGGGCAGACTGGTAATATAGGATTTTGTCCTGTTTTATTAATTCTTTGACTTTGTTACACAATTCACAGAATTTCTATCAGACAGTTTTTTTTGTCTTGCGCCAGTGATTCCAGGCTCTATCTCGGTTTTTCATTTCTGATCTAGTGGCTTTTTGTAGCCATGGGGAGGACTGGGCTTTAACTCTAGGAAATCTTGTGGGTGCATCTGTGTTTAGGACTTTAAGGAAGGTGGTATTGAAAAACTGGACAGCGTCATCAGGGTTGAGGTGTTTTAGTGAAGTCCAGTTTTTTAGGGCTGAGATGAAGTTGTCAGGGTTAAAGTTTACTTTATTACGTATTTGCTGATAGGTAAGGGGTTTAGCCTGATATACGTGTTTTTTTGCATAGGAAAGTTGGGGTTTGATCACTGAGGCTATCCCGTAGGCAACCAGCTGTGTATGATTCGGGGCTCTTGCTGACTAGTATCCAGTCAAGAGTAGAATGCTTGCTGGAATTCTTATTTATTCTAGTGGGTGTCTGGATAAGTTGGAAAAAAACATGAAGATTT
The DNA here is from genome assembly GCF_019279795.1 of Protopterus annectens. NCBI lineage: Eukaryota > Metazoa > Chordata > Ceratodontiformes > Protopteridae > Protopterus > Protopterus annectens. The sequence goes on along the minus strand of NC_056737.1, from coordinate 1,120,112,865 downwards.
AGATGGTGGGCTGGATGGTGGTTGGAACAGGATAGCCAGTCTATATTAAAATCACCTAATATTGTGGTTTCTTGTGGAAGGTGATGATTTACCCAGCTGAGGAGGTTTTCTAGTGGAGGAATATTGTTGCCAGGTGGGAAGTAGCATCCTATTATGTTAATGGTCTTGTCTTGGTTTACTTTTAGGTTGGTGTAGATTTCTTGTTTGTCAATTGGGGGGGCCGATAAGTTTAGGATTTGAATATTAAGATTCTGTTTATACATTACAGCTACACCACCTCCTTTTTTGTGCAACTAATCTTGTCTTAGGATATTGTAGCCTGAAGGGAGAATTCATTCACTGGTAATGTGAGGTTTGAGCCAGGTTTCTGTTAGAATTATAACATCAGGGGAGCGTGGAGTTCATGGATTTTATTGGTTATACTTCTGATATTTAGGCTTACAATAACGAGGTCAGTTGGTTTCCTACTGGATGTAATTTGAGGGTGGGTGAGGTTGTTAGGCTGACTACCAGTGGTGGATTTGTGGGGTCCAGGGTTTGGGTGGATGTCCCCGCTGAGGGCAAGTATTGTTATGGCTGAGGATGTTAGTTTTAGTAATGAGAGAATTAGTTTAAGTTTTGGGGTAGCTTTTAGTTTGGGTGAAGTGGGTGACAGATAAAGTAGGTTGCGGGATAGTTTTTAAGGCATTATGGATGCTTTTTGTTTGTGCGATGGAGGTGAAAGCTTAAGTGGGTTGTGCATTGGGATGTATTTGTTGTGAGAGTTGTATGAGTAGTGTGATGGTGTGGCATGAGTAGTGGTGACTGCAGTTGTGCAGTGGAAGTTGTTTGGTGGGGGTATAATGGTGCTTTGGTAAAATGTAATGTGTGCAAGAAGGGTGCATGTGTTAGAGTTGGTGTTGCAGGTGTGGTTGGTTGTGATTGTAATGGGAGGGACGTTTGGCTAGAATAAGTGTAGGTGTGCTGGGGACGGGTGGGATATGAGGGCAGGGAGGGGAGCATAGTGGGCAGAAACACTATTTGTTGTACATATCATCTGGAACCAATCAATAGGCTAATACAACTCACACGCGTCACAATTATAGTAGAGGCTTAGGCAGATAAATGTATAAAAATGACCTGTATCTTTAGCATTAAACTGCTGGGTTAGAGTACACTAGCAATGAGACACAGGCTGCAAAGGAAAGGGGAAAGACAGGTTGAGTGAACAGAAATGATCCTTGGAAACCTTGAGGCAGCTTGCCAGACCACAGTAGAAACAATCAGTTAAAGTGTGCCTCAAGACAGTGGAGCAGTTAAGAGTAGCAATTCCTAGAGGTAAGAAACCTACGCATGTAACAGCAACCTAACACATGTTGCTTTATTAGGTCTGTATAGTTTTGCAGCTCTTGATATTAGCAGTTGCTAAAAAGAGAGAAGAATGGAGGGATAAAGTTCAGGGGTAGGGTAGGGGAGTCCAACACTATTTGATTGAGTGAGTGAGCGTGCCACTTGACACATAAGCACTAAAGTGTTTCACTATAGAAACTTGCCTAGTACAGCAGGAAGATTAATGAAACTAACCCTGCCATCATCATCCCCATACCTTCCTCCCCAATTTCACCGAATAAACCACAACAAATACTATAAAACCAGAAAGCTCTACCTCACCTACTCAAAATACACACAAATACTTCCCTCCCCTCTCCTGCTCCTACTGGTTCATGGGGACATACATCCCAACCCTGGCCCTAACAACTCCTTTCCACTTACCCTCACTGACCAAAATACTAACTCCATGAAATCCCCCTTTTCTCCCAACTCACTTTCAGTTGCTCACCTAAATATTCGTAGTATAACAAATAAAATCACCCAGCTCCATGCCCTAATTGACCTCTACTCATTTGACATCCTCTGCCTAACTGAAACCTGGCTTAAACCAGCAATCAAAGACAATGAAATTACCCCACCTGGTTAAAGTATCTTAAGACTCGATCGCGAAACAAAAAAGGTGGGGGAGTTGCCATACTTTATAAATCTGAATTACAAATTAGCCTGATAGACTCCCAACCTCCCTCCCCTACAAATGCTGAACTCCTTTGCTCCAAACTTCAGATTAATAAGAACAAAGCAATGTACATTATGTGTTGCTACATCCCTCCCGGGAAAAATATAAATACACTTGAAAATATCCTTAGCTGGCTCTCTTCTACCATCCCACAGGAAACTATCCTTTTAGGTGATCTCCATAGTGATTGGAACTCCTGCTGTTCCACTAAACCTACCTCTCTCATAAACCTCTACACGTTCCAACAAATCATAAACTTCCCTACAAGAATACATAAACCTACCAAGAAGAAAAGTATTCTTGATTGGATACTTGTAAATAACAATTCCCTTGCATATAAAACAGGTATACTCCCTGACAATATTAGTGACCACCTCCTTACATACATTTCCAAACAAAAACATAGTAGTCCTACGCAGTCAGTATATTGAACTATACGCAGTAAGAAAAATTTCAGCCTTCCCAATTTCCTCTTAGAACTTAAAGCTTGCAACTGGGCACCTCTCAAAGACCTTCCTCTCAATGAAGCGGTCACTTATTTCAATAATAAATTCTTCCAAATTCTGGACAGCCATGCCCCATCTCGCCAAATTAAAATAAGGTCCAAAGCAGCTCCATGGCTTTCCAAAGAAACCAAGCAAAAAATGATACTAAGAAACAAACTTTGGGCAAAATGGAGAATCACAAAAAACCCCACTGACCACCAACAGTTCAAACACCTTAGAAATACCACAAAGAAACTTATACTCCTTGACAAAAAAACTTCTACTTTAAATTTCAACAAAACCCCCAACAGAACCCTCAAAAATTTTGGTCTGGAATCAAGAAACTCCTATACCCTGGAAACTCCAAAACACCCACCCTTGCCAACCTATCTCAGACCCCTCCTAATAAAATTGCTGACACCTTCAATAACTTCTTCTCAGAAACAGTCACCTCTCTTGCCAACACCTTAACTCCACCCACAACCCTTGGACTTAACCCTCCTAATAATAAAACACCCTCCTTAAAGTTCACAGTATCAATAGCCTTCATTTACAACCAACTCCGAAAACTTAAACCTTGTACCCCCTCAGCAGACAAACTGCCAGCAGAGTATCTGCAGCTAGCTGCAGAGGTACTAGCATTCCCAGTCTCCATCTTAATAAACAGAACCATAACCGAATCCACTATTCCATCTCTCTGGAAAATCTCCCATATCATCCCTTTACATAAAGGGGGAAATACAACTGAACTTTCAAACTACCGTCCTATAGCCCTACTCTCTCCTCTAGCTAAAATCATGGAACGATGTGTCCACCAACAATTTCTAGAGCACCTTCTCCATAATAACCTACTTGCTGACTCACAGCACGATTTTAGACCATTCCATAGTACCACCACTGCCCTTCTCTCCTTTACAGACTCCATCAACAAAAATCATAACAATAATCTATACTCATTTGCATTATTTCTTGACCTCTCGAAAGCATTCGATATGGTAAATCACCATCTTCTGATTGATATGCTTAAATCCCTTTCTCTTGACACAATGGCTATTCAGTGGTTCAACTCCTACCTGTCAAATAGACAACAAGCAGTTCTCTGGGACAGTCATTTATCCTCCCAGCTCCCAGTCTCCATTGGAGTCCCACAAGGCTCTATTCTAGGTCCCCTCCTCTTCTCCATCTTTATTAATAACCTGAATACCTCCCTCCCATCCTCCACTTGCATTCAGTATGCAGATGGCTCTACACTCATCTGCACTGCAATGTCTCCTGCTGAACTACATTCATGTACCCAAAATGTTTTTACTGCAGCAGAAAATTGGTTCAAACACATCTGTCTCCTCCTTAATCCTAAAAAGACTAAGTTACTATTGATTACTCCAACTTATAAGTCCATCCCAATTTCCTTTACTATTGTCTCTAACAATGGCACGCTTATATCACCCGACAGCACCACAAAACTGCTTGGTGTCACAATAGTTAATCAACTAAACTTTGATGCTCACATCAATCTAACTATAAAAACAGTTAACAAAAAATAGGTGCTCTCTATAGACTTAAACAATTTCTCACACCAGAGACTAGGATATCTTTAGCTCAAACACATCTCATCTCAACACTACTGTATGCCTCTCCAACCTTTATTAACCTATCAAAAACAAACCTATCAAAACTAGCCTCATCCTACCACAACATTATCAGGTTTGCTACAGGTGCCCCATATCGGACTCATCATTGCTTAAATCTCAGACAGCTAGGTTGGCTTGAACTACAAAATCTCATTCTACTTCAACAACTGACTATTACCCACAGGATACTCCATTTCTCTTCTAATGCACCTATTCTTAATACTCTTATTTCCCCCTATAAGAATCTCACTACCCTACGATCAGCTAATAAACTTCTAGTAGCCACATGTAAATCTCAGAACAAAGCAGGTGACTCCCTTTTCTCAAATGCTGTGGGTACACACTGGAACAAGCTCACTAGTGAACTTACTAGCTTGACCTCAACACCCCTTTTCAATAAACATTTAAAGACCCACCTCAAATCACACTGGCTCTGCCCTTGCTCTTCTCCGGACTGACTCTTGTTTCCTACTTCTACATCTTTTTACCTCTTTTCCCATTACCTCTATCTGCACTGTACACACCCATCATCTGGACAGGTATTACTTCTCCTTCTCTCACGCTGCCTTGTCTCCAGCTAGCTTATATCACTGCTCCCATCACTACAATTTTTCCCCTTGACTCTCTTCAGCTTGTGACTTCCTCTTTCTTGTGATTTTACCTCCTATTACCGCTACTTACTTTGCTTATGTTTTACCTCCTAACACCTCTACTTACTTTGCACTACCTAATGCCTTGCACGGGTAGTATTTTTAGTTCTTTTTTCTTCATGATAGGTCAAGTCCAAGTCCAGATGCTATAAAAAAAAAAAAAAAAAAAAAAAAATTTTCAATTCTGTATTTAAATACTGCTGTTGTTGCTGTGTGTTTTTGATTCACTAATTGCTTTCTGTTGTTTTGTATGCTAATTAGTTGCTAACTCCTGCTTAGTAGTTTAGTTATCCTCTTGTATATATTTTTTTCTTAGTGTGTTACCGTTGACTGTTACAGTGGAGCTTTTCTCCTCGGGCCTCTACTGAAAATGGACATGTATCCAGTTAGACTAGCCCGGTCAACAAATGTAAAATAAATAAAAAAAAAAACAGGTCCCCTGCAGGTGAGATGAACGCTTGCATTTCTTGCCACAAGGAAGCTGCAAAGGGCTGAGAGATCCAGTTAAGCAGGGTTAGTCGGGTGTACTCACTGGGAAAAAATGCGAACAGCAGTCGGGCAGCAGAAGAAATTCCCTTCATAAGGATGAAAAGGCTGTTTGAAAATGGCACCAGTTGTTGAAAGTGACTAAGTAAATAATCTACCTAACTCACTAGTAACTAACTCCTCAACACTTCAATTTTAAAAAACTTCTAAAAATGCAGCTTACTAACACCTGGGTCTGCACATGCAACTCCCCTCGATAACCTGCTCTTCCTTTTCACTCTGTTCTCATTACTCTTACTGTACTAGCATGACCTACCACTAACGGTAGTTTAACTGTACACAATCATTTGGTTACACCCACTAAACGTAAACAACCATTTTTTATGTAAATTACTGTTGCTCTACTTATTGTGTCTGAAATCACTGTCTTGTATGTATTTGCTTCTCACTTGGCTGTATTTGTTTCTCTATTGTACGTATTTGTTATTCTTGGAGCTTTTCTCCCCAGGCATCTGCTAAAAAAGGGCCTGTGTCCAGTCAGACTTTCCCGGTAAACAAATGTAAAATAAAATACAATAAATGCATAAATAAATTTATCATTCATTTACTGGGAAAGTCTGACTGGGACAAAGCCCATTTTCAGTGGAGGCCCAGGGAGAAAAGCTCCACAGATTTGTTACATACAATTACGCACATATTAGAACATACAAATATACACGAAAACAGTCACACTGGATCACACTGAGTACAACAGAACATAATATGTGCTTGATATTTGATACAGCATCATAATAAATGAACATTTCAGCACTGTCATGTACAATCACATTCAATACTCAGTATTTGAGTTGTGCATTATACATGGTCATTAATTAGGCAGTAGGTTTTTATTTGGACATGTCTTTTATGAGGTGATAACAGAGACGAGGTAGATGAAAGGAAGACCTAATAATAAATCTAAGGAGGGTGGATTTGGTCATAAAGTTAGGTAGAGGTAATGGTTGAAGGAGAAAAGCAGATAAAGTAGTGTAGTCAGACAAAGTGAGGTACTTACTCAGACCCCTAACCCTTGACATATGACAAGTGAAAGACAGAAACTTTACTCAGTTACTAGGACTATACTATGTGATACCTCAACCCACTCAGCAAAGAAAAAGGCTTTCTTTAAAAAAACAAAGGCAGAATGCAAACAGAAATTTAGTATCAATACTGGCCCTTTCCAATCACTAATGGGCTACTCCATGACACTTAGCAAATATCACAGGAGCTGCATTCTTTGTGGGCAGAAGGGGACACATCATGTGTCTGATGCTTGCATAACCACTGGCTGAAGTCACAGGTTTCAGACAGAGATGGGTTAAATACTTGTAGTCATGACTTTGAAGTCCTTGCAAATCCTACCTCTTAGCGGCACAAACACAAATGAGCAGACAAACGTAATATGTGCTGTTTATTCTTTCTATCAAAAAACACAGGCACCACTGCTGTTGATGCCCTTATTGTAGGTATGTACAAGTATCTGCCTTAGGTCCTGACAAAATTGATGTGCACAACACCAAAACACTGACCTCACTTCAGACTTGCTGAAGCCAGATGAAAGAGCAATGTCCTCTGGGATGAAGTCAGCAAAATCGTCAGAGGGGAAAACAACTTGGAGAGGCGGTAGCTAAACACAACTTCATAAAAATCCAAACATGGTGTCAGACGCAAAAACAAAAAGTTTCAGCTGTGCCACTTTTGTTGGAGTGTTAGACTCACAGTTTTCTACAGTGCTCACACTGGTATAATCCAATGTAAACAGACAAGGATGTTCACATTCTCTTCACACCCTTCCACTTACAGCACCCTGGTTCATGCTGCTTAGCATTTAGCAACAGCATTACAGAAAAGGCATACCTTCAGATCTACTTATCCACCACTCATGGGTATTCCTCCAAGTGCAGCCCCACTTAGAAGAACACTAAACCTTGACCCAGCTCCAGATGTGACCAATTCTCAGGTTCGAGAAGCCACTCCTTGACTTGCTGGTACAAATTAAATAAAACATTACCTGCACTCTGATGATACTGGTATCTCGACAAAAGTGTTAAAAGACATGAAAAAGGAAGGGATCCCTCTACACTCTGTCTGCAATAGCGTTTACCCTCTTTTCCACAAAAATAAATAAATGTTTTTTATGAAATGCTCCCAGGGTCTCAGAGGTGCAAGTACACTACATGGGCATGATGTGACACCTTGTACCATGTTAGGAGAGTAGGCTTAGCTTCGGAGTCCACTGAGCAAGCATGGAGTCTGCAGATCAAGGAAAAAAATAGTGACCTAACAGTTACTGTGCTTATGCCTGCTCAATCTAAAGCATCTTTAACAAAAGTCTCTAAATAAAGAGGCTGCCCAAGTGCAGCACTGATGGGAACACATCCGTAACCACTGATGGCAGCTAGCCATAGGCAGGAATGCATCTGTAACCACTGAGGGCAGCTGGTCATTGTGAACACATCTGTAACCACTGAGGGCAGCTGGCCATTGGCAGGAATGCATCTGTAACCACTGAGGGAAGCTGGCCATTGTGAACACATCTGTAACCATTGAGGGTAGCTGGCCACTGCTGGGAACGCATCTATAACCACTGAGGGTAGCTGGCCATTATGAATACATCTGTAACCATTGAAGGTAGCTGGCCATTGTGAACACATCTGTAACCACTGAGGGTAGCTGGCCATTGTGAACACATCTGTAACCACTGAGGGTAGCTGGTCATTGTGAACACATCTGTAACCACTGAGGGTAGCTGGCCATTGCTGGGAACGCATCTGTAACCACTGAGGGTAGCTGGCCATTGCTGGGAACGCATCTGTAACCACTGAGGGTAGATGGCCATTGCTGGGAACGCATCTGTAACCACTGAGGGTAGCTGGCCATTGCTGGGAACGCATCTGTAATCACTGAGGGTAGCTGGCCATTGCTGGGAACGCATCTGTAACTACTGAGGGTAGCTGGCCATTGCTGGGAACGCATCTGTAACCATTGAGGGTAGCTGGCCATTGCTGGCAATGCATCTGCAACCATTGAAGGTAGCTGGCCATTGCTGGGAACGCATCTGTAACCACTGAGGGCAGCTGGCCATTGTGAACACATCTGTAACCACTGAGGGTAGCTGGCCATTGCTGGGAATGCATCTGTAACCACTGACGGTAGCTGGTCATTGTGACCACATCTGTAACCACTGAGGGTAGCTGGCCATTGCTGGGAACGCATCTGTAACCACTGATGGTAACTGGTCATTGTGACCACATCTGTAACCACTGAGAGTAGCTGGCCATTTTGAACACATCTGTAACCACTGAAGGTAGCTGGCCATTGCTGGGAATGCAACTGTAACCACAGAGGGTAGTTGGCCATTGCTGGGAATGCAACTGTAACCACAGAGGGTAGTTGGCCATTGCTGGGAACACCTCTGTAACCACTGAGGGTAGCTGGGCATTGTGAACACAGCTGTAACCACTGAGGGTAGCTGGTCATTGTGAACACATCTGTAACCACTGAGGGTAGCTGGTCATTGTGAACACATCTGTAACCACTGAGGGTAGCTGGTCATTGTGAACACATCTGTAACCACTGAGGGTAGCTGGTCATTGTGAACACATCTGTAACCACTGAGGGTAGCTGGCCATTGTGAACACATCTGTAATCACTGAGGGGAGCTGGCCATTAAGAACACATCTGTAACCACTGAGGGGAGCTAGCCATTGCTGGGAACGCATCTGTAACCACTGAGGGCAGCTGGTCATTTTGAAAACATCTGTAACCACTGAGAGTAGCTGGCCATTGCTGGGAACGCATCTGTAACCACTGAGGGTAGCTGGCCATTGCTGGGAACGCATCTGTAACCACTGAGGGTAGCTGGCCATTGCTGGGAACGCATCTGTAACCACTGAGGGTAGCTGGCCATTGCTGGGAATGCATCTGTAACCATTGAGAGTAGCTGGCCATTGTTGGGAACGCATCTGTAACCACTGAGGGTAGCTGGCCATTGTGAACACATCTGTAACCACTGAGGGCAGCTGGTCATTGTGAACACATCTGCAACCACTGAGGGTAGCTGGCCATTGCCGGTAATGCATCTGTAACCACTGAGGGTAGTTGGCCATTGCTGGGAACACATCTGTAACCACTGAGGGTAGCTGGGCATTGTGAACACATCTGCAACCACTGAGGGAAGCTGGTCATTGTGAACACATCTGTAACCACTGAGGGTAGCTGGCCATTGTGAACACATCTGTAACCACTGAGGGTAGCTGGCCATTGTGAACACATCTGTAACCACTAAGGGGAGCAGGCCATTGAGAACACATCTGTAACCACTGAGGGTAGCTGGTCATTGCTGGGAACGCATGTGTAACCACTGAGGGTAGCTGGCCATTGCTGGGAACGCATGTGTAACCACTGAGGGCAGCTGGCCATTGCTGGGAACGCATCTGTAACCACTGAGGGTAGCTGGCCATTGCTGGGAATGCATCTGTAACCACTGAGGGTACCTGGCCATTGTGAATACATCTATAACCACTGAGTGTAGCTGGTCATTGTGAACACATCTGTAACCACTGAGGGTAGCTGGCCATTGTGAACACATCTGTAACCACTGAGGGTAGCAGGCCATTGTGAACACATCTGTAACCACTGTGGGTAGGTGGTCATTGTGAACACATCTGTAACCACTGTGGGTACCTGGCCATTGCTGGGAACACATCTGTAACCACTGAAGGTAGCTGCCCATTGTGAACACATCTGTAACCACTGAGGGTAGCTGGCCATTGTGAACACATCTGTAACCACTGAGGGTAGCTGGCCGTTGTGAACACATCTGTAACCACTGAGGGTAGCTTGCCATTGCTGGGAACGCATCTGTAACCATTGAGGGTAGCTGGCCATTGTTAGGAACGCTTCTGTAACCATTGAGGGTAGCTGGCCATTGTTAGGAACGCTTCTGTAACCATTGAGGGTAGCTGGCCATTGCTGGGAATGCATCTCTAAACACTGAGGGTAGCTGGCCATTGCTGGGACGCATCTGTAACTACCGAAGGTAGCTGGTCATTGTTAATGCATCTGTAACCATTGAGGGTAGCTGGTCATTGTGAACACATCTGTAACCATTGAGGGTAGCTGGCCATTGTTGGGAACGCATCTGTAACCATTGAAGGTAGCTGGGAAAGCATCTGTAACCATTGAGGGTAGCTGGCTCATTAATCAACTGACATAGTAGGAATGTGTCTGTTATCACTAACATCTAGGAGCTTTCAACAGTGGGACTATGACTGACATGAACGCCAAGCAGAAAAATTCAAATGGTGGCGGAATCTTAAAAAAGCCAACAGGTAAAGGCTCAGAATGCCGAGTCATAGTAAACCAGTCAAACACAAGTAAAAATGCTTAGTGAAAGTGGCAATGTGGCCATAGCAAAAAAAAAAAAATTATATATAGTGGACACAATTTTTAGCAAGCATTTGAAGCAGCCATACCCCTGAAGGAGTGGACTACAATGGTATTTTCCAATGGAAGGCTTTGATGCCTGCTGGAAAAATAGTACAGTCCACTTGGAAATGGTTTGACTGATGACTGCAAATCCTTATTTTGCACAGAAAGGAGATGAACACCTTCTAAACTCATGCAAAAGCTTTGGGCAGAATTTTAGTTGGCAATGCATGTCCAGGATAAGAAGGGCTCGTTCCCCTACTTTCTGTTTACAGAGGGTAACCATCTAGGCACTATAGAAATGTTTGAACTTAGGTGGATCCTAAGGCTTAAGGCACACATACCTCCTGGACTCAATACTGTTGTAAACATACGTTCTGTTTTACAGGACTGATGCAATATAGTTCATTATTCCTTATGTACTCCTTATATGATACCCACCAGTCTGCTTAGAATTTAGTTATAACATTTGGGCATTAGGATTGGAGGAACGTTATCACTTCCATCCTATCACTCATAAGAAACTATTCTTCATGAATGAAACTGTTCTAGTATTGTTCATTCTTTTTCTTTTCTCATACTAATGACATAGTCTATTGTATTCATCATATAGTTGGCACATTATATCTGTGGGTGAACCTCTGACCGCTAACCTTATGATGCCATAATACAGACTATATATCTAGACAACAATGTTTGTCTGGGTTTCACTTATATACACCTAGGGCTTTTTGACTGTGGATTTTCAAAATGAATATTGTCATCATCATTTTTTGTATTATGAGTATTTAGGATTAGAGTGGTTTAGTTACTTTTGTCTTACTATTAAAAAGGGAAGAAATATATTATTCATGCTAATGACTTCATTATATTTTTTAATTTTTCATACATGAATGATATAACATTTCTGTATTAAAAAACTGGCTAATTATATTCGTGGGTGAATCATTGACCTTAACATTATGAGGTTTCAAAGTGTGGATAGTGCATTTAAATAACAACATATGGTGCAATTCATTATATATGTGGGTGAACTATTGACCTCTGGCTTTGTGAGGTTTTAAAGTATGGATAGTGCACTTAATAACAACACATGATGGAATTCATCACATATACTATCAGGGATTCTTCTGAAGATTATTTGTGCTAATCAATAATGCTAGTCATATCTTGCATTATGAGCGTTCGGCATTAAAGATGAAGGTTGGGAGCTTTGTTTTTGCTCTCGCCCTATTTAGAAAGGATTTATATGCTAATTATGATAATTTCTCTATCACTCAGAATACATTGCACAGCATTATGGTTTGTAGAATACAATAAGAATAAGAACAACAAAAAGATTTAAGATAAGAAACATTGTGATATATCTTATGTGCGTTGACCCTAATTTATATATATATTTGTTTGTTTTTAAGACTGCTTGACAGTCATGCATTTAAAATTGCAATGAATTATAAATGAGTCGAAAGCTTGCATCTTACATTTGCTTTAACTAATGACAGCAAGCTCATATGCAGCTGGAGTTATTTAGATGTTTTAATAGTTGATCTTATACATATATATTTTTTATATATTTTTATATATTTTTAGATTATAGCATATGCATACAGTTTTGCGCATAATACATTTGAAAATAACCATTGATTTGGCATCATGAGGTCTTGAAAGTGTGGATGGTGCATTGAAACAGTAACATATGGTGGAATTTACTACATACCATCAGGGTTTTTTCCTGAAGGCTATATGTTTCAACCTATATTGCTAATCTTATTCTACACCATGAGCGTCTGGCGCCAATAATGGAGGTTGGGAGATTTGTTTGTGCTCTCCCTCCATTTGAAATGAATCCATATGCTACCCATGATAATAATTTTTCTATCATCCACTTTATATTTATATAGCCTCACGGCTTATAGAATATATTAAGGATAAGAACAATTAAAAAAGATACAAGACAATAAATATTGTGATCTATTTTATGTACGCTGATGCCTTCTATATATATGCATTGGTCTGCCTCTAAGACTGCTCGCTAGTTATATATTCATAACGGCAATGAATTATAAATGAGTGGAAGGTTTATATCCTACATTTATTTAACTAATGATACCAAGCCTACATATAGCTTGAGCCACTCTGATGTTTTAACTGTTTGATATCTTATATATTTTTAGATCATAGCGTGTGCATATAGCTTTACGCATAATATATTTGATGCAAACTTGCATACTGAATAAGACACAAAAGTGGGAGAATGAATTTCTTTGAAATTTCTTAGAAGCTTTTTATTTCTTTCCATATTATTGCATAAATGCATAATAAGATACTTTTCATTGCAGTGTCCTTATGCGATGCATAAGAATATCTGATGTCATTGTGGTGTTTGTTTTAAGATTCTAAGTCCATTGCCGAAGTATGCAGCTAAAAACTTGCCTAAGGAAGTGACGCAAGATGAAAGGTGTTTGAACTACATTGATTATGTTTCAATCAACTGTTTAACTGATAATTATGTTGTTTAATTGAATGACTGTTTTTATATATAAATGGCGTCTTTTTATGTTTAAATTATAACCTGATGAAGCGCATTTGTATGCGTGAAAGCGCTTGTTTGTTCTAAAATAAATTGGATTTTTATTTTACCGTGGTGGTTCCAGGCAGTTTTTTATTTACTTTCTGTTTACACAAAGAAAATCTTGGAATGAATGGATTGGCTTAATGGCAATTATGACACTACTTTCGGAGAAAACATAGGTTACTCTTAGGCAATACATGATTCTTGTAAAAGGCAAGACATCATTCCCTACAAATAATGACAAGTAGCACAGATTCTGCACAGAGAGGTGATGGCCACCAGGAATATCACTTTCCAAGAGATGAATACCAAAGCCACTATACCAGTTGGCTCAAACAGTGGACGGTCATGCCTATTAGTCAAGAAGTTCAGGTCCAAAGCAGAAGTGGGGTTCTTCAGTGATGGAGGAAATGCAAGGACCATTTAAGGAACTTTTAACCTATACTCCTGCCTCCAAAAAATCATGAAGGACAGCTGCAGCTATTCCATGCCATGTACCTTAGCCATGAAATAACTGAAGCCCAAATTCCAAAGGTTCCTGACTTCATTCAGAAGTACTTGCAAAATGACAGTGAGACAGGCAGAAGACACTGTACTACCTAAACAGAAAACATCTTCAACTAAACAGAATATATCTGGCAAACAGAAGCCTTCCCTGGCAGCTTCAGTCATTCTTGACATGCCAGTGGGATATCGAGAAGGATCAGACTGCATCCAGCAGAAGCTTAAGAGCGGAGAAGGTGAACCACATCCCTTTCAGCCATTATGGGATAATGAGGATATGTTTTGGTCTGTCTTTATGATGAATTTTGTAATTAAACACGACTCCGGGGAATGGCAGAAAGGCTTATACGAAATCTCCTTTGACAAAGAATGGAGAACATGTTTATCACTAGTTCTACGGTGCTCACACTGGTATAATCCTGTGCAATTCTGCCATGTTCTACGGCGCTCACACTGGTATAATCCTGTGCAATGCTGCCATGTTCTACGGTGCTCACACTGGTATAATCCTGTGCAATGCAGCCATGTTTTACGGTGCTCACACTGGTATAATCCTGTGCAATGCTGCCATGTTCTACGGCGCTCACACTGGTATAATCCTGTGCAATGCTGCCATGTTCTACGGCGCTCACACTGGTATAATCCTGTGCAATGCTGCCATGTTCTACGATGCTCACTGGTATAATCCTGTGCAATGCTGCCATGTTCTACGGCACTCACACTGGTATAAACCTGTGCAATGCTGCCATGTTCTACGGCGCTCACACTGGTATAATCCTGTGCAATGCTGCCATGTTCTACGATGCTCACTGATATAATCCTGTGCAATGCTGCCATGTTCTATGGCGCTCACACTGGTGTAATCCTGTGCAATGCTGCCATGTTCTACGACGCTCACACTGGTATAATCCTGTGCACTGCTGCCATGTTCTACGGTGCTCACACTGGTATAATCCTGTACAATGCTGCCATGTTCTACGGCGCTCACACTGGTATAATCCTGTGCAATGCTGCCATGTTCTACGGCGCTCACACTGGTATAATCCTGTGCAATGCTGCCATGTTCTACGGCACTCACACTGGTATAATCCTGTGCAATGCTGCCATGTTCTATGGTGCTCACACTGGTATAATTCTGTGCAATGCTGCCATTACCCTATTACACCAAGGAGAAGAGGGAGTAAAACGATCTTCTCCTAATGAGAAAACAGGTTGATGTCTGGAATTTTCCTCTCTTAAAACATTCAGATTAGATGATAACTGACTCTTCACCTGTAAGATGGTACTGGAGAGGAGATAAAGTAATCCACCACTAGGCTCACCTCGTCAAGGATGTGAACTGCTGAAAAGGTAATGCCTTGGTCTGTGATTTTGCCTGCAGAGTACACAAGGCAAGAATTGACTGCACAGAGCTTCAACTGCATTACATATGCCTGATGGCGGGAGTCTGTCCTTTACTTGCAGTCACTGGATTCGAAAGTCTAACTCTTACCCCCCCCCCTCCTTACCTCTTCTCCTCCTGTCGCATGTCTTCTCAAATGCTTTGACGGATTCCCTCCATCTTCACCTTCCATTCTAAGAATACATTCTATGGGAACACAACCCTCTCGATGAAGTAGTAGTTTGGCATGGCAAATCCAAGTAGTAACTAATCTGTACAATCTTCTGCCTGTGCCCCCTCCTCTTTCTGTCTCCTCCCTCTTCATTACAATTCATTCACATAACTTGATTTTGTGCACCCACATCCTGCCTCTTCCCATTTTATGATCTCTAGTGAGTTGTTTTACCTCCTCTAAGCTCTCTCTTTCTCTATTCCCTTCTGTCTCATGCACCCTTCTAGTACCTTTCTTCAGGACATCTCCCAGCAGCCTCATGTCCCTCACAGTGTACCATCTCTTAACCTTCACACAGTATACTAGTTAGGGCCCAACAAATCTTGGTACTGTAAGAGCATTACCTTTCATTTGAAGTCTACCCTCCTGAGGAAACACACCATTATCTTGACAACTGTAAACACTACCCTCTCACTCTGCACCTGGTGGACCAGTATAGGTGTCAACAACAGTCCCAGCTCAATTTCCTGTTTTTCTGACATCCACATGACTTCCAACAACTGATATTTCACATCAGGATGGCTATGGCCCAAGTGCCATCAAGCTCCACTCCCACCTGTTGATGGTTTCTACTGGGATGGCAATTACCCAGGTTCAGTACTCCGCATGTCTGCAGTAAACCTCGAGTTCACCTTTTAGCCCACTTTGTCAGTCTTTTCCAATGCATTCCTGGATTCTTCAACACCTGTCATCCACTCCTGTTATTAAACTGTTTGTAAAGAGGCTGCTGATCTGTCCCCCTCGGGTACGTCTAAAATGAACAAACTAAACAAGAACAGATACAGGACCAAGTCTTGTGGTTCCTCTACTAGCCACTTACTTTTTCCTTGCTATTCTTTCTCTTTGCAAAGTTCTCTATGACCTACCACTTAAGTCATGCACAATTCAGTGCACCAGTCTACATCTTACTACAATGTCCTCTAGTTTTTCTACCAGCCTCCTGTGTGCAACTACGTTAAAAGCCATGCAAAAGTCTTATGATGCCTACAGTACTTCTCTGTCAACTTCAGCTGTAGTCCTGTGATAAAACTGAATCACATTTGTCTGATAGTTTCTTCCTGTCATAAACCAGTGTTGCCTGTTGTTCTGGAGACTCAAGAGACTCCTAACTAAAATGCTCAATGACCTTCAGAAAGTACAGTTGTGTACACCTACCATAAATGTAGATGTTCGAGTGTCTTCACTGTTGCAGTCATGACTGTAGGGCTCTCCCCTGCCGGCAGGCAGCCCTCGGTCGGCCAGAATCCCAAAGTCTGGGTCCGGCGTCGGCTGTTCAACCATGCTCCCTGACGTCAGAGCGCCAGGAGTATAAAGCTGACAACCGACGCCATCTTCTCCAGTTTTTCTTGCCCCAGATGTCAGGAGTCCCAAAATGAAAAAGGTCCCAAAACCTTTGCAAATACACCTCAGAAGAATGGTGAAAAAAGGAAATACACAAAAGTAAAAATAAGAGGGACTGGAGGGAGGGAAACCCAGAATGCAACAGTGAAGACACTCGAACATCTGCATTTATGGTAGGTGTACACAACTGTACTATGTTCATCGTGTTTCACTGTTGCAGTCATGACTGTAGGGTAGAATCCCAAAGCTGAAAGAAAGGGTGGTGGTCATAAAGAGGAAGGGGTGGCTAAAAGGCCCTGCAAAACTGCAGAGGCAAAGCCTGCCCTAGACTTAGAGTAGAGAGGTAGATTGTAGTGCTTAGAAAATGTATGCACTGAACTCCAAGTTGCGGCTTTCAAAATGTCCTTGGTAGAAACTCTCCTGAGGAAGTCCGCAGAAGTGGCAGCAGCTCTGGTGGAATGAGTCCGTATACTTCCTGGGATTTGCTTTCCATGGTGAGAATAACAAAATCTGATTCCATGAGCAATCCATTTAGAAATGGTCTGTTTTGAAATGGCTTTACCTTGGGAACTTGAAGCATAAGAAACAAACAATTGTTCTGATTTTCTGATGTCCTTGGTTCTGTTCAGGTAAAAACGTAGCTGTCTGTGTACATCCAAGGAATGTAAGATCCTTTCCCCTTTATTTTGAGGAGTGGGGAAAAAGGTTGGCAAGTATACAGTTTGATTTAAAGCCACTTTGGAAACCACCTTGGGCATGAAGGTAGGATTAGTCCTCAAAGATACCCTGTCTTGATGAAAAATAATATAAGGTTCCACAGCCATAAGAGCTTGTAACTCTGAAACTCTCCTGGCAGAGGTTAGGGCTAACAGGATGGCTGTCTTCCAAGATAAAAACTTGATGTCAGAAGAGGCAGCAGGCTCAAAAGGAGGCAAGGTTAGTTTTTCCAAAATATAGCTGAGATCCCAAGCAAGAATAGGAGGAGATCTAGGAGGTCTTAAGTTCTTAGCTCCTCTGAGAAACTGTTGCATGAGCTGGTGGGAAAAGATGGGAGGGTCTGTATTTAAATGAGCAGAAATAGCAGAGGCATGTATCTTAATGGAAGAGAAAGAAAGACCCTTATGTAAGAGATCTGTCAAGTAAAGTAAAATTAAAGTAATGTTAGGAAGAAGAGGATCAGAATCCTGAGCCTGCATCCAGGAACAAAATCTTTTCCATTTTCCTGCATAAGATTTTCTAGTACTAGGACGTCTGGCTTCTAAAATGACATCCATAACCTGCTTGGGCAGTAAAGAAGAAATCAAAGGCCCTGGATTAACCAGGCCACCAGGTTGAGAGTTCTGACATGAGAATGTAGAACCTGACCCTGATGTTGGGACAGAAGGTTTGGAGACTGAGGTAAAACCCAAGGGGGGTCCAGGCATAGGTTTTTTAGAGGTGGATACCAAAACTGCCGAGGCCAATTTGGAGCCAGCAAGATTATCATCTTGGGCTTGTCCTGTTTTATCTAAAATAAAACCCGTGGAAGAAGAGGAAGAGGCAGAAAGGCATATCCCGAGAGGTTCCTCCAACTGAATGACAGGGCGTCCACTTTCCAAGCCTCTCTGTGGAAAGTCCTGGTTCAAAAAGTCTGTAGTTGATGATTGAGATGGGATGCAAATAGGTCTATGTGAGGACATCCCCAGACTGCTCTTATCATCCTGAATATTTTGGTGTCCAGCATCCACTCGTGTGGATCCGAAAGATTTCTGCTCAGACTGTCTGCCAGGTAGTTTTGTTTCCCTGGTAGAAACTGAGCTTGAAGATCCAGATTGCAAGCTAGAGCTGTGTTCCATAGATCCATGGCTAGTCTGCAAAGGGGGTAGGAATGAGATCCCCCTTGCTTGTTTATGTACCACATAACTGTGGTGTTGTCTGTCCGTATTAACAGTTGTCCTGGTTGTAAAAGATTCCTGAAGGCCAATAGAGCTTTCTGAATGGCTAACATTTTCTTTAAATTGATATGCAGGTGCTTCTGATCCTTTGTCCAAAGGCCCTGCAAACAATTGCCCTGAAAATGGGCTCCCCAAGCATAATCCGAGGCGTCCGTGGTTAGAATCTGAGAGGCAGGAGGCAGACGGAAGGGCTTCCCTTTGTTTAGAGCACATGCCCTGGATCACCAAAGAAATTCCTTTTGAAGGCAAGGAAGGACGGAGATCAGTATGTCTAAACTGTGGCAATGCTGAGACCATACACTTTTTAGGTACCACTGTATTTTCCTCATGTGTAGTCTTGCATATGGTACGAGAAGGATGCAGGAGGCCATGTAACCCAAAGCCTGCAAGAATTTCCTTGCAGATAGATGAGTTAAAGTTGCCAAGGTTCTGAAAGTTGAAGCCAGTTGTAACTGCTTTTCGGATGTCAGAAATACCATCTAGGTTATGGTGTTTAGAAGTGCATCCAGAAAGGTTATCTGTTGTGATGGTGTCAAATTTGACTTTTTTATGTTTACAGAGAATCCCAGGAACTTGAGGAGGTTCTGTACAAATTCTAGATGCTGGAGTAAGACATCCTTGCTGTCTGCCTGAATTAGACAATCGTCCAGATAAGGGTAAATTTGAATTCCCTTGAGTCTGCAGTAAGCTACTACTGGAGCCAGGCATTTGGTGAAGACCCTGGGCGCAGTAGATAACCCAAAGGGCAGCGCAGAGAATTGAAAGTGCCTCGATCCGGCTTTGAACCTGAGGTATTTTCTGCGATCCTGCCTGATGGGAATGTGTAAATATGCCTCCTTTAAATCCAAAGTTAGCATCCATACATTTTTGGACAGCATTGGAAGTAGTTGCTGTAGAGTAAGCATCTTGAATTTTGGAATCTCTAGAAAGGTGTTCAAGACAGACAGATCCAGAATGGGTCTCCATGAGTTTTGCTTCCTTGGGACTAGAAAGAGCCTTGAATAAAAACCTTTGCCCATCTCTGAAAGAGGAACCAGTTCTATGGCATTCATAGCCAAAAGAGCTTCCACCTGGTTTAAGGCCTTCGTCCATTGATGTTTTGGAAGGTCTGGCCATCCGCTTGGCCTTGGCAAGGTGTGAAAATGGAATTTGTAACCTCTTAAAACCACATCCAAAACCCATTTGTCTTGGGTTATTTGAGTCCAATTTTGATAAAAAAAGAGAGAGTTTTCCTCCGAGAGGGGCTTCCAGGCAAGAAGTTCCTATAGCCCAACAGAAGGAGTCATTGAGATCGTTTCCTTTGAGATTGTGACCTGTCCTCTCCTCCCCTAGGGGTGGAAGCAGTCCACTGTCTTGGTCTATAAGCAGTTTGTGTTTGAGGCCTCCCTCTGGAACGTCTATATCTACCCCTCTGAGGCCTGTCTGAAGTGGGAAAGGACCAATTTTTAGAAGGCCAATTCCTGCTAAATCTAGGAGGCTGTACTTGTAAGAAATCTTTAACTGTTTGCATGGATTTCGCCTTATCCTCCATCTTTTTAATCACCTCTTAGGCTTTTAATCCAAACAAAACATTATGCTGAACAGGAGCATCCAATAATTTAGCCTTTACTTGTTCAGGTAAATTTTGTTCCTTTAGCCATGCATGCCTTCTAATGACTGTGCCAGAGGCCGCAGCCCTACAAGAAGCCTCCAAGGCATCAAATCCACAGTGTAAACCATGCTTCCCAACCTGTTCAGTGGCATGCAATAAGTCATGTAATTCCTTATCATCTGCACAGGCAGAAATGGAAGTAAGCTTTTGTTTTAAGACAGACAGTAGAAATTGCTGGTATTTAAACATATGAAACTGACAGTTTAAAGCCCTAATGGACAAAGTAGCAGAAGTGTACACCTTTTTGCCCCATCTTTCTAAGGCTCGAGAATCCTTTTCAGTAGGAATAGGATTTTTGGCAGAAACGGTCTTAACTCCCTTAGGACCCTGAGAAATGGTTTCAGGGTCAGCAGAAGGGTTCTTGTATAAAAACTGATGGGAATCAGGAACCCTGTAATACCTATCAGGCTTAACAGGAGCAGAAGGAAAAGAGTCAGGGGTTAAGTTAGCCTCCGAAAAGGCATCATCCACAATATCCAAAACAGGAGGAATAGCCAGGGGTCTATGTTGGGGAAGAAGAAATTCCCTCAGTCTTTTCTTGGATTCCGAATACTCCTGTCCTTCCCAGTGCAAATGTTCCCTCATTTCATGCAAAGTTTCCCCAAAAGAAAAATCCTCAGGGGGAAAAGCTGAAGGAATGGATTCTTCAGCATCAGAATCCTCATAAGGAGGGAAAGAATATTCCTGATCGGAAGAAGAAACTGAGGAAACAGAAGCCTGATCAGAGGAATCATAAGAAACATCCTGCCTTGGCCTTTTGTCTGGAGGGGGGTGAGAACCCCTAATCATAGTAAGTAAATTCTCCGCCATCTTGAGTAACTCTTTCTGTGACTTGGGAGCAGGTTCAGAAGAGGCCTGTGTAGAAGTCTTTGATTTTGAAGAAGTCTTTGCCTTTGTCTTTGGCTTTGCCTTTAGTAGCCGAGTAGGCCTGAAAACCCCTTTGGAAGCCGGTACCTGCACAGCGGCTCTGGACCCATCTGAAGGAGCATTGTCCGAAGGTCCTGCAACAGGAATATTTAAAGGCCTGGTTGGCTCCTCATGAGAGTCCATTTCGGCCATCGGTTCTGAAATGGCCGATGACAGGGGCTGCAAAAGCGCCTCACTGACGATGGCCGAACCTGAAGCTGGCTCCGGTTGTGCGCTATCATCAGATTTGGACCTCGGAGGCCTGTCTTTATCCTTGCGACGTTTGTGAACGCCGGTAGTCGGAACCGTATCCAACGACATTTTGTAATTAAAGCGCCTACCGAAGTAATGAAAAGCAAAATCGTACCTTCGCTTAATTGTACGTTGATTGAATCTAGCACAGAACCGACAACTAGCTACGTCGTGGCCAGGGCCCAAGCAAGGAATACAGTAAGAATGAAAATCCTTATGAGGTATTTGCTTCCCACATGAAATACAATTATTAACTTTTTCTGACATCGGAGTGGAGCAAGAAAAAAGTCTCCCCAACGGGGTACTTAGCTTTGAGTGGAGAAGAAAGTCTTCGGACCGAAGTATATCATTGAAATTCATCAGGAGTCAGCCGACCGGCAGTTGCGAACTGCTATCACCGTGCGGCAAGAAAGACTGGAGAAGATGGCGTCGGCTGTCAGCTTTATACTCCTGGCGCTCTGACGTCAGGGAGCATGGTTGAACAGCCGACGCCGGACCCAGACTTTGGGATTCTGGCCGACCGAGGGCTGCCTGCCAGCAGGGGAGAGCCCTACAGTCATGACTGCAACAGTGAAACACGATGAACATCCTCAGTTACCAAGACAGACTGGCTGCCCTCTATCTGTACTCAGTCTCTTACAACTCCTCCATGGCAATCTGTGTCTACCCTTTTATGCCATGAAAAATGTGAACCTCCTTGACATTCTATTCCTTCATAAAACAAACAGTTCCTCAAATACCTCTAAAGGAAATAAACCTTCAACACATAAATAAAACAAGTTGGTGTGATGTGCTAGTGTCTAAATGTATTAGCCACTTCTGGAACAGACTTCCACTACACGACAAGCAGGGTAGCACATTTACCACTTGCAATGTAACCCTACATAACTGGAATTGTTCCCGTCTATCTTGTGTTCTCATCTTTGAGGCTAGAGGAAACTGCTGAATACATTCTACTAGCTAGGCTTATAAGCTTAGCATTTATCATGAACCTACAAGTCACACAACGGTGTGCTACATGGTGTCCATTATGGTCTGTGGTAGCAAGAAGTATGATGACCACCACCCACCATAAAGAACCTGATATACTGAGTCTGCTTGCTGAAGTCTCTAGGCTTCATGACTGGACAGAAGCCTTACATCCCTTGAGAAAGTACTCTTGTGATGTATTCACCATAACAGAACAAGGAAAACATATCAATCTGTCACAAATTGCTGAAATGAATGTGGATTCCTCAAAACAATCTTCTGAAAAAACTTTCAGCAAACCTTATGAGCAAGCTTGTTTTGCAGAGAGGATAAGATCCCTGCATCCCACAAACTTATGCATACCTACTACAAGGCTGCACAACAGTGGAGAAAAGAGAAAACTCCATTTTTGGCAAAAGTTGTATTCAGCAGTTTTTATTCAGTGTTATTGGCATACACTAGAAATGTTGTCAATAGATTGATGCACACCACAAAACATGTATGAATACCTGGATTATTACTGAAGAAATCATATCATGTTTGCATCTCTCTTTCTATATAATATATATATATATATATATATATATATATATATATATATATATATATATATATACACACACATACATACACACACACGCACAATCAGAGAGAGAGGGAGATGTCTACACACACACCACACGCATACAAATGTATATGTGTGTGTATGTATATATATATATATATATATACACACACAATGTAGGCCGAGCCTGACAATGAAACCTAGTACCATTGAAATCCAGATGTCCTACATCACTGTTGCAGTATTCTTTACTACAGAGATCTTGTATGTGCTGTACGTCACGCATATGCTCCCCACATACACAATACATATATATACACAATGTAGGCCGAGACTGACCATGAAACCTAGTACCATTGAAATCCAGATGTCCTATATCACTGTTGCAGTATTCTTTACTACAGAGATCTTGTATGTGCTATATGTCACGCATATGCTCCCCACACAGGACGTAGGGCATAAAAGTGACGTACGGATTCAGTTACCCACAACTTCTTTGCCACCAGTTCGAACACCATTATTGCTCATTGGTTTGACCCCCCTTTTTTTTTGGTCTTGTATTTTATTTTGCTTACCAAGAATTCATGTCATTCAAGAAAGGAAAATGTCAGTATGAGAGGCAGAATCCCCATAAGGATCGTCACGAACAGTGACTTTTTTCTTTGGGTGCTTCCCATGACTATAACTCTTGTAATATCTGCAAGGTGTTTGCGCCTAAGACACTCAGAAGTCTTTTGTCTTCCCTGGCATTTTATCTTGAAAAACAACTGCTTAAACAGTTAGCCCATGGTACCATGGCAGAATACCTTAACCTTGAGATACTCCACCTAGTTAAGACGAAGGCCAAGAGGTCTTGGCTGGATTCTTTAGCTGCCCACCCTCCATAGAGCATCCCTCCAATAACTCTGCAGGCCATTCAGCATCTACACTGGATTCTTCTGCTGTGACCCCACTGGAGGCCAGAATGGATCCATCTTTTTGCATGTCCTTTGAGGCTTTGCAGGCTTCTGCTATGGATGTCGAGGGGGAACCGGAATTGATTATCTCACCTGGTCCTAGACAGACCCTCTGAAATAATCAGAGGGTCCTGGAAGGACTCCGCAGATACTGGTCAGGGAGGAGTTTTTCAGGCACTGTTATTGAACCTCGCCAAGGGTTGGAACCTGTAGTATTTGTTAGGGCTGACATCACTTCCAAGAAAAGACAAAAGATGAAGCATGCTTTGGTCTGTCCTAAGGATCCTCAAAGGGAATGGCAAGAGTTTACTCAGGGCTTGTTTTCTGCCTTGATGGCCCTGAAGCTTTCTTAAGGGGTTTTGGTGCCTGCTCTTCCTTGGACCTCTACCCCTTCTAAATGGCCTAAGGATCCAGATTACTCAGATGAGGATTCAGAGTCTGATGGGGGTCCTTGACCTATTCTTCACAGATGCCTTCGCCTTTGGCTTATGGCTCTGATGAGGAGAAGTGTATTAGCCCTGAGACTCCTTTTGAGGAATTGTCCTTTTGGGGACAAAATTGCTAGGATGATGGAATACTTTAACTGGGATTCTTCTCAAATGTCTGATATTCAGAGAAGACATTATGAGTTGCTTCAGGTGGATACTCCTAAACCATCTGCAGTTACTCCTGTGTTGGCTGCCTTGTTAGGCTCTTTCATTACTGCGTCCATGTCTCCCGATTCTCAGCCCCCTGCTCCTAATAAACCTGATAGGTGCTGTAAGGTCCCAGAGGATTGTAAATTTTTATTTAAATGTCCTGCTGATCCTGCTGTGGTGTTGGCCTCTTCTGACAAACCTTCCAAGCTCTTGTCCTCTAACAAACTTTTGCCATCTGATAAGGACAGTAGGGCAATAGAGATGACTGGTGAGAAGGTTTATACTGCTTTGACTTTGGCCTTTAGGACTATTAACTGCCAAACCCACATGACCAGATACGCTCTGGCCTCGATTGGTCAGGCTTGTCAGGTTATTTCTAACCTCCCTGATTCAGGGATTTAGGTTCTATTTCTCACGTGGCTCCCCACTCTATCAAGTGTTGCTATGATGCTGCCAATTCCTCTTCCAGGACTGCGGCATTTGGGTCTGTCATGAAGCATTACTCTTTTACCTGGGAAGGGGATGGGGATGTTTCTTTATACTTTCCCTCCTCTTCCTCTACTTCCAAGAGGCTTGCAAAAGATTCAGCTGGACTCCCCATAAATCTTGCTAGTGATTCTGTTTTGGTCAAGACAGCACTGGTTCCCACTTTTACTGCATATGACCAAGGGCAATCACCAGAAGTTAACTTACCCGGTTGGACCTTCTCACACAGAACAAGGGGTCTCCCATCCATCCTCACTTGTCCACCCTTCAGCTGACACTGTGGGTGATTGGGTTTTGGATCCCTTTCAGGCATCTTGCTTCTGAGGATGTGCTCAGGGTTTTACAGGAGGCAAGGAAACCCTCAACCAGAAAATCTTATATGTCCAAATGAAGGACATTTTCTCTCTGGTGCCATGCTCATAACCAGGACCCCTTTTCAGTGGACTTCCCTTTGGTCCTCTCTTTTTTTGTGTGAGTTGCTTCAGTTTGGCTTGGCCTATTCTTCTGTGAAGGCAAAATTATCAGCCATTTCATCTTGTCTGCCCTTGAATCATCCCTTGGCTTCTTATTTTGAGAACAAATCTATTTTTAATTATTTATTTTTGCAACAAAGACCAAGGAACTTCAGTGCATACAAGACTAAGCAGCTTAAATTTTCCCCAAGATACCTTTTAAATGCTCATGGTACGAATGATCCATCTCTGCTAATCTGATGGAAACTGGATGAGCTCTTTGGACCGCCATGACACCTACCTTCACATCAACATTATCAAGGAATGCATGAGATGTCTTCACTTTCATGTAGGTCACTACTTGTATGGGACTCTTACCACCTGGTCTCATTTCATTCCTCAAGGTGTTCATCACATAAATGCATGCCTGTTCTGGGAGTTCAGCAACTGCTGCAAGGAGCCAAGACATTTCCTTACTTAGATGACTGGCTCCTAGTTGCACCATCAATTCAGGATCTGCTATTAGCTTGGGAATCTCTAATGGTATCAATCCACATTCTAGAAATTACCGTCAACCTTGCAAAGATCCTTTTTGAGTCCTTTCCAAATGCTTACATTCATCTGCTGCAGCTTTGATATCCTAGCATGCAAAGCACATCTTCCAATGTCAGGAAACATTCCCTTCAAGCCAAGGTTTCAGATTCGGACCATCTCTGCTTCAAGACACTGGGTCTCATGGCAACACCAATAATGCTTCATGGCGGTATCATATGCAGGTCTCAATTAGAAGATTCAGTTTCTCAGCTGGTACAGAATTGCAAAGAGTACAAGGAGCACATAGGACACTAGATGCACCTTCCTAAAATTAACAATGACAGAGTCTTTCAATTCTCAGTAGTCCCCATGGATGCGTCCATCCTAGGGTGGGTAACATTACAATGAGGAACTCATTTAAGGTGACTGCAACTCTTGAGGTAGTTTACACATCAACATATTAGAAAATGAAGGCATTCCTTCTAACCATTCAAGCCATTCATGACTCTCTAATCCAGGGTGCAACAGTCACCTCTCCAGCAACATGGTTGTAGGTCTGGTACATTAACAAGCAATGAGAAACTCAATCCTGTCGCTCAAGTCGACAAGCCATGAAAGAAGGTGAATGGGCTACACCAACTACTGACATTCTAGCAGCCAGCTACATTCAGAGCATTTTGAGATATCAATTCAATACTGGACAAGCTTGGTCTTTACTTGCTGATGCCTTCTGAGTGGTCCCTAAACCCCTTGATAGCCTGGAAATTGCTTGAATGCTGTGAAAACCCTTTGTGCATTGTTTATACTTTCCCAAACAACAACAACAAATGCAGCAAATTCCCCTAAGAAAATACTTTTTTTATTGTATCTGTGACATGCACCAGATGAGTTTCTGAATTGTAAGCTGAAACTTGGTATTCATAAAGTTTCATTCTCTACACTAATCTCACCTTGACACTCAAAACTGCTACAGTATCTTAACGTCAATCAATATGTTAATCTTCCTGTGCGTTTTTCCATAATTCTCCCCATCATTCCCATGACAATGTAAGTATATGCACTAAGTGAGAGTCTATGTTCGGAAGACCAAGCATATTCTCAAAGGTCTTTATTGTGTCAAGTCACCAAGTTTCTTACATTAAATAGCGTACTAATAGAATCTAGATTTGTTTGTTACATTAAGGATAAGTTTCTTCAGCTCCAATAGCTTGTTTTAACACAGTAGCTGCACAGACCGCTGTTTTCATGAAATTCAGCTGCAGGTGATATTTCTGTAACGGTCACTTTGGCTTCTTGCAACACTTTCACAATACACTATCAGCAGGATGTGGTGTCTAATTCCTGGCCCTTGTCTGGTGCTACAGTTATAAGGGGGTGTTTTTGGATAATGGAGACCACACATGAAATTAGCTAGGTTTGGGCTCTGTCCTGCTGTTAATGCGGATGGACCGTCTCTTGCTATATATGGAAGTTATGCACTTACCATAACAAAAGAGGCCCATTCTCAGAAACGCAGCCCCCTTCTTATCTCCAGTGTAGTAGGTTTACAGCCACTGTAGGTCATGTGCCTCACCTCATATTTGGAGAAACTTGGCACTGCAGTGCATTAACGAAGAGGGGGAGGAACAATTCCAACCTCAGAAGGTGCAGAGTGCTCCTTAAGTTAGGACCTGGATTTCTGAGCACTGCAACTGGATTGGAACATTAGGCTTTACACAAGAAGCTGGAAATTTGTAAATAAGTTAGTTATCCTGGTGTGGTAGTTCCAAACTTAGCCCTGGTGTTGAATTACATTTTTCAGCCCAGTATGCTGGTCTGGGAATGTAGTATGAAACATCAAAATAAAACTACCTACAAAACACTCAAAGAAGCAAACTCCTTGAAAAAAAATGATGCACCTGCTGAAGCTGAAAGTAACATTGGTCAAAGCATCTTTTTTCTGCAAGACAATAAGCCCCCCACAACTTCTCTTCCAAATATATATTTAAACTCCATGCTTGACAAAAAGAAAAAAAAAAACAATAGCTATGGATGAAACAGGGGTATAGGAAGAAACAGCCAGGGAATTGTTATGGCTAGGCTTGTATAGGCCCGAGGGCCGATAGCCTAGTACCAACCTATGAACATGACTCACACAACTGTAATCTCAGAGTACAGCCAATCTGTACCTGAAAATGCTGTAGCAGCTAAGGACTTAACGAGTTTGGCTCATCCAGTATCTCTGCTCAGTCAACATTTGAATATTCCTACAGCTCCCTAAAAGGTGTGACGGTGTTTATGAGGGTGCTCCCTAAAAGATGTGATGGTGTTTATGAGGGTGCTCCCTAAAAGGTGTGACGGTGTTTATGAGGGGGCTCCCTAAAAGGTGTGATGGTGTTTATGAGGGTGACTACATAATGCAACCCTGTTTCAGTCTGTTCTTTTTGCAGTGGTATACAACTGAGGGAACAGATAAGTAAGGTGCATAATATGCTGCCAAAACGTATCTACGCAGGTAGTACCATATGAACGAACATAACATTGTCAAGTATCCTCTTCTTTATTTTCTTCAAGAAGGAAAGGGAATTAACACAGTCATCACCTGTAAATGGTTATATTTAGTGGTATAAATAATTCCTGTTTCTGCTGTCGACAAAATAATTGTTTCCAACTGATAGTTTTTTTTAGTCTCTACGCTATCCGACTGCTCCATCTTCTTAGCCCTTCCATCCCTCTTGTGTATCAGTTTTTTTGAAACACTAGCTGAAGTACACACCTACTCCTTTAACAAAGAAAAGAGCACAAGGAAACCATCAAGTTACATAAAAACATGTTAGTAGTCAATCAAACATTGTTGTCTTCTGTTTTTTGTGTATGTCTGTGTTTTCAGATAAATGTAACGCACCTTCTCTGTCCCCCTCCAGTAAAAGTTTACCCAATCTACTGTGCACAACCTACTCTTAGATGAGGACAAACACAGTGACGGACTCGCTATCATGTTAGACAGAATTTAATGCCTCTTTTCTATACATTTACAGTGTACTGAAGTAAAGCTGGTGCATTTTTAAAGCTTTTAACAAACAGCTGTACTTAGGAGCACCTGGCAAATGAGCTTTGCCAAGGGAAACTCCAAATGCTCAAAGGCAGTGTAATCTGTCTCTGCTTTCAGTACACATTGACAGCTCTACAAAAATAATCTTACAGCTTTCCTGCCTATCTCAAGTAAAAAGTATGCCCGTAACATGGAACTCTGTGCAACGCACAGCTTCACAAACCGTGCTGTTATGCAATCTACTGAAGTATGCCCGTAACATGGAACTCTGTGCAAGGCACAGGTTCATAAACCTTGCTGTTATGCAATCTACTGAAGTATGCCCGTAACATGGAACTCTGTGCAACGCACAGCTTCATAAACCGTGCTGTTATGCAATCTACTGAAGTATGCCCGTAACATGGAACTCTGTGCAATGCACAGCTTCATAAATCGTGCTGTTATGCAATCTACTGAAGTATGCCCGTAACATGGAACTCTGTGCAACGCACAGCTTCAT
Source organism: Protopterus annectens (assembly GCF_019279795.1). Classification (NCBI taxonomy): domain Eukaryota; kingdom Metazoa; phylum Chordata; order Ceratodontiformes; family Protopteridae; genus Protopterus; species Protopterus annectens. Next base: position 1,120,083,194 of record NC_056737.1, on the reverse strand, counting down.
AAACCATGCTGTTATGCAATCTACTGAAGTATGCCCGTAACATGGAACTCTGTGCAAGGCACAGCTTCATAAACCGTGCTGTTATGTAATCTACTGAAGTATGCCCGTAACATGGAACTCTGTGCAAGGCACAGGTTCACAAACCGTGCTGTTATGCAATCTACTGAAGTATGCCCGTAACATGGAACTCTGTGCAAGGCACAGGTTCACAAACCGTGCTGTTATGCAATCTACTGAAGTATGCCCGTAACATGGAACTCTGTGCAACGCACAGGTTCACAAACCGTGCTGTTATGCAATCTACTGAAGTATGCCCGTAACATGGAACTCTGTGCAAGGCACAGGTTCATAAACCATGCTGTTATGCAATCTACTGAAGTATGCCCGTAACATGGAACTCTGTGCAAAGCACAGCTTCATAAACCATGCTGTTATGCAATCTACTGATGTATGCCCATAACATGGAACTCTGTGCAAGGCACAGGTTCACAAACCGTGCTGTTATGCAATATACTGAAGTATGCCCGTAACATGGAACTCTGTGCAAGGCACAGGTTCATAAACCGTGCTGTTATGCAATCTACTGAAGTATGCCCGTAACATGGAACTCTGTGCAATGCACAGGTTCACAAACCGTGCTGTTATGCAATCTACTGAAGTATGCCCGTAACATGGAACTCTGTGCAAGGCACAGCTTCATAAACCGTGCTGTTATGCAATCTACTGAAGTATGCCCGTAACATGGAACTCTGTGCAAGGCACAGGTTCACAAACCGTGCTGTTATGCAATCTACTGAAGTATGCCCGTAACATGGAACTCTGTGCAACGCACAGGTTCATAAACCGTGCTGTTATGCAGTATACTGAAGTATGCCCGTAACATGGAACTCTGTGCAACGCACAGGTTCACAAACCGTGCTGCTATGCAATCTACTGAAGTATGCCCGTAACATGGAACTCTGTGCAACGCACAGCTTCATAAACCGTGCTGTTATGCAATCTACCGAAGTATGCCCGTAACATGGAACTCTGTGCAAGGCACAGGTTCACAAACCATGCTGCTATGCAATCTACTGAAGTATGCCCGTAACATGGAACTCTGTGCAAGGCACAGGTTCACAAACCGTGCTGTTATGCAATCTACTGAAGTATGCCCGTAACATGGAACTCTGTGCAACGCACAGGTTCATAAACCGTGCTGTTATGCAATATACTGAAGTATGCCCGTAACATGGAACTCTGTGCAAGGCACAGGTTCACAAACCGTGCTGTTATGCAAACTACTGAAGTATGCCTGTAACATGGAACTCTGTGCAAGGCACAGGTTCACAAACCGTGCTGTTAAGCAATCTACTGAAGTATGCCCGTAACATGGAACTCTGTGCAATGCACAGGTTCATAAACCATGCTGTTATGCAATATACTGAAGTATGCCTGTAACATGGAACTCTGTGCAAGGCACAGGTTCACAAACCGTGCTGTTATGCAATCTACTGAAGTATGCCCGTAACATGGAACTCTGTGCAACGCACAGCTTCATAAACCGTGCTGTTATGCAATCTACTGAAGTATGCCCGTAACATGGAACTCTGTGCAAGGCACAGGTTCACAAACCGTGCTGCTATGCAATCTACTGAAGTATGCCCGTAACATGGAACTCTGTGCAAGGCACAGGTTCACAAACCGTGCTGTTATGCAATCTACTGAAGTATGCCCGTAACATGGAACTCTGTGCAACGCACAGGTTCATAAACCGTGCTGTTATGCAATATACTGAAGTATGCCTGTAACATGGAACTCTGTGCAATGCACATGTTCATAAACCTTGCTGTTATGCAATCTACTGAAGTATGCCCGTAACATGGAACTCTGTGCAAGGCACAGGTTCATAAACCTTGCTGTTATGCAATCTACTGAAGTATGCCCGTAACATGGAACTCTGTGCAAAGCACAGGTTCATAAACCATGCTGTTATGCAATCTACTGAAGTATGCCCGTAACATGGAACTCTGTGCAAAGCACAGGTTCATGAACCTTGCTGTTATGCAATCTACTGAAGTATGCCCGTAACATGGAACTCTGTGCAAGGCACAGGTTCACAAACCGTGCTGTTATGCAATCTACTGGACTCTAAAGCAGCAAAATGTATTTAAAATAATCTTATTTCTGTTAAAATAAGCAGAGTGTATGTGAAAAACGGTACTCACAAACACAACCAGCTACACTGTATGCAAAGTTAACTGTAAGAAAAACTAAAACTAATAGATCACATCTCTTCTAACTCAGCAGCTCAGAAACCCTTTGCTCAGTCACGACAGTGTGCTACAGTATCTCCCTTTCCATTTGTTATAGCCATCCACAAAGACAAAGAGCAGGAAATGTACCCATTACAACACTCCACAATCTTTCCCGCATTCCTGTCCCCACTTTAATTGTATCCCACATCCAGTCTTGATGACAACGATTAAACAGAAGGGCAGTCAGTTTTACTCCTCCAAGTGTCTGGTTTCATTGTTGTGCTCTTAATCATGGCGACAACCGTAAAGCTAGACAGCCATGCTCAAATGAAAAGATGAATGAAAAACTCTCGTCTTAGTGACATGCCTGCCACATCCAAGCAAATGTACTCCATCCGGAAATGGAAAACCTTATCAATATTTTCTAATAAGCAAAACATAACAGTTCACATGATTGCAAAAAACAATAAGCTCTACAAAAGGACACCAACACAAGATGGGTGATAATAACTATGTAAAGAATTTTCTTGCTTCAAAATGTCATTCTGCTACAGCAAGACAATGCAAAAGCAGAATTCATGATCAGCAGCATAGATGTCAGTACTAAACAGGCATAAATAAAGGAGCACAAATGTCACAGTACTAAACAGGCATAAATAAAGGAGCCAAAAATATATAACACATACATACAAGTTCTCTCACTGTTTGGGGCATCATCCTTGGAAAGAATTTCATTCTGAAACAGATTTACCCATTTTTTGTTACCAGAAATTCTGATGCCCATGTTATGAATATGTGCTTCCTCCTGGGTTAAATAAACATTTGTGCCATGTGTCAAGACGTTAAGTAATAGCCCTGGCAAAATGTCCCTGTGATTGTGAAATCTACGGAAATGCCTATACACTGAAAACAAGCCAAGCAACATGAAACACAGCTGGAAGAGCCCCTGTAAGGTGGGATGTACTGTAATGGGGTTGTGTAGAATGACTGCTGCTGTAAATATATGTGGTTCATGCTGAAGGTCCTTCTAATGAATATAGACAAAGTTCACAAGGTTGGGGGCAGTTTATTGTATAGATGACTAGTTTAAAACTCGAACAAAGTATAAGGCAGTTACAGAAGTGCTAGGAGAGCCTGGATAAAGTCAACGGCGGACGGGGGGCAGTGGAGTGGGATGCCTAGGTTAATAAAGCTGAAGGGATAACAATGGCAGCACAGAGATGGGCTGTTTAACACCGGCTTCCTGGACTCTGAATAGTTTTCCTGATTATGAGATCAGACTGGATACAGAGGTCAGTTTGGTGGCACCTTACATTCTTATGATCCAATAAATGAGACCACTTCAAGTTAGTTAGGGTGGCTTCTTCCGCAGGTGTTCTTAAATGAGGTGTTGTTATTTTGCTGCAACCCCGACCTCTTGAGTCAGAGACAATGCAGACATTGTTGACCCAAAGTACTAGTACACGGGAGTCTCACCTTGGTTTCAATACACCTCACGTCCTTCACAAAGTGAAAGGTGAATCAGGGCAGTCGGCTGAGGTGTAAACTTTGATGGACAGTTAAGTGATAATGGATAGGAGACCTGAGACAGGCCCTAGACATGGGACTGTTCTCTGAGGCACAGGCCATGTATCACTTAACAGTGTTGCACAGTTTCTGGAAGGGGGGTTCTAATGGATTTCCACCAAGTAAATACAATTTGTGGTGAAGCATTAGAAGGCCAGGGGGGGGTATGCTTTGTACCCCAAAGACAGGAGAGCACCAACCAGTGTGTACTATTTATTTTCTGCCATATATTCCAAATGACACAACAAAGGGATGAAGCAGTTAACCACACAACGGAAATCACAGGCTGGTACAATTACAGCAAGCAGATTTCTTCATAGATGTTAAGTCTGGGTGTTGCCTTAATCTCTGCCACTTAAGGAACAATTAAATTTGTCAAGCAGATGAAAGGGCAAATTTAAGGAGTTCCAGGAACTCAGCAAGAGCTCAGTATCACTGCACTATTTGTTACCGGATTCATTTAAAGAATGACTATAAAGGGAATGGATTAGGGGCACTAACAGAAAAAAAAAACAAGAGGTAGTCTTGTAAGAAATGGTTGACAGAAGAGTTCAACAGTCTTGAGAAGGTAAGTAAAGGATCTGAAGAATTACACACCATCACATATCAAGTATTAAGCATCATGCAATGACTCGACTCCCTGATACGTATGAGAGGCCTCATAGAGGTTATAGATGGCACGGGATGAAACTGAAGAGAATGTACCACAGGAAGACGCTACAGAACTTTCTATAGAATGCCAGCAGGAAATGGAAAACAAAAAATGTGTCCTCAGTTTAGAAGAAAATGAGCTAAGACAAGAGTTGCTTGATTTGCTAGAGACAGACAGACATATTAAGATCTACGAAAGAAATAGGCTGCAGAAGGTCAATAAAACCCAAAAAGTTAGAAGTCTGATAAAACAAATGAACACAGTAATTAGGACAGTCCATAGAGATGCGTGTGATATAACAGAAGTAAACAGGATATATTACTGTGCAGCTAAATTAATAACTGATAAAATTCTACCACAAGAACACAGGGTGGTGAGGGAAAGGAAGGGGAGGAATTGAATACCATCACGGAAATATCCAATAGAGAAAAGTATAAAGCAGCTAAGACAAGAAATGTCACTGTTACAAGAGTATAAAAGAGGGAACAGATCAACAAAAATACTTACAAAGATAGACGTGATAAAAGTAATGCAGAGTATTAGAACAGACTAGGATCTATCATGCACTATTGCAAATAATAAACTAAAAATATCAGCAGAGGTGGAAAATTTTAGAAGATACGCAGGTAAATATAAAGGAAAAGTACAAAATAAGCAATTTATTGACGACCCAAAAAAGTTTACAGAGAACTGGGAAACAAGGTAAAAGGAATTGAAAGATCACCAAAAAAAGAAGAAATAGATACACTTTGGAGAAGTATTTATGAAGATCCTGTGGAACATAACAAGGATGTTAAATGGACAGAAGAAGTAAAAGAAAGAAAAACAAAGTTTAAAGGTACAGGATATGAAATGGGATAAAGTACCAGCCAGAGAGACTGAAACAAAGTTAAGAAAAGCCTCTGATTGGAAAACTCCTGGTCCAGATGCCAAACCTAACTTCAGGTTAAAAGTATTAACACCTTTGCACAAAGATTTAGCCACGAGTAAAAACTATTTATACGTGCACCCCGAACAGACACCAACCTGGCTAACAACAGGAAAAACAATGCTCCTACTTAACAGTGAATCTGCAAGCTACCCTAAAAATTACAGACCTATGACTTGCCTTCTGACGACGTACAAACTATACACTGGAATTGATGCTGACAGAGCTTATAGTCATTTAAAAGAAAACTCAATTATGGCAGTAGAACAAAAGAGCAATAAAAGAAAGTCATATGGAACAAAGGGTCATTTGTTGTTAAATAAAGTCATAGTGGAGAACTGTAAAAAGGGGAAGAATCCAAGTATGGCATGGAATAACTACAAAAAATAATCTGATAGTATCCCACACTCATGAATAAAAGAGTGCTTAAAAATGTGCAAGATACACCCTACGTTACACATTACAGAGACCATGAAACAGTGGCAAACCACTTTTCAATTAAGCTATGACAAAGGACAAATTATTATTCCAGGAAAATTCAACGCGGGATATTCCAGGGTGATTCTACGTCACCGCTGCTACACTGTCTTGCCCTTAACCCATTAAGCTGCCTGTGTAACAGCTTAGGCCACGGCTATAATTTGGCTCCTAGAAAACAACAGTGTGAAGACCTCTCTCATCTTCTGTTTGTTGATGATTTAAAACTGTACAGCTCATCAGATGAGGTATTAAAAGTGCAACTGCAAGTTGTCAAAACTTTTTCAGATGAGATAAGAATGTCATTTGGGCTTGATAAATGTGAAAAAGCAACCATCAAAGCAGGAAAACTGCACCATTAAGAAAAACATCAGTTTAGGACAAGAATGTGATATAAAAGAACTTGAGCAAGGAGGAGTGTATAAATATTTGCGAATTGATGAAGGATCAGGCAGCCCCTGGAGGAGTTGATAACTATCCTGCTATGCATATGTCAAGAACTCAAATGGTGGAGAAACATGGGGTTGCTTTCTAACCAGTCCAAATGAATCAAATTCTCTACACAGATACCTCTTATTTATATAGAGTCTTCTGGAGAGCCCCCACAGAAGGTTTAAGGTCTATGGAACTTGTGGCAGTAGTCAGGTAAAGCACCTGAATAAAAATAAATCATAACTGTGATCTAGGCCCCCAAGCCCCCATGAAAGCCAAGGATTCTACACCAGAAATCATGCAGTACAACAGTAAAAGTGAAACTATGCTCAGAGAAGGCACATTTTTTATTATGACTTGATTTTTTTCTTAATTGGACATTGCAGAGAGTGTGTGTGTTGATATTCTGGGTTTTGATGTAGTGTAGTAGCTTTGTACAGTTCAACCGAGCTTGGTGTTTTTGAGTCTGGCTTTTCACTGTACATGGTGATGCTGGATTTGCTTTAACACAGAATTTTTGTATAATTGACTACATCCTTATGGGGTCAGTCATGAGTGTTTTTTTTTCTCTCACAGACTCTTTGCAGCAGCAATTTCTTTTTGGTTTGCCATTTTTCCAGTTTATGGATTACAGCATTTGGACTACGGCATTCCAGGTTGCATGGACCTCAGAATTACATTGGTCACTGCAAGTGTGGGCTTTGTATTTAAATACAGTGAGTTGGAAGTTTTATGCGCCATTTGTTTCATTGAGCTAGTACTCGGTCTGATACTTCTACACGCCATGCTTGAAAAGTGCTCATTTATTCAATAACGCACACTTGCGCTTTCCTTTGTGATGGTGTACTTGGACTTTTCTATGACAACTTGGGGAAATGAGCACTTTAATAAGATTGAAAGTATAAGAAAAGCAGGGAGGGACTAGTTGGTACCCCCTGTACAGAATGGTGATTATGAAATTGTTGTATCCACGTATTGCCATTTCTCTGAGGTATGGGGGGGTGCAAGTGCCTATGGAAGAAAAATGTTACCGCAGAGCTTCTAGTTTTACTTTTTACAACGGTTTTACACAATTTCAAGACTCAACATATTCCGTCTTGGCTTCTAGTAAGTGGTTACTGATGAGCTTTATATGTTCTGGGTCAGTACGTCACTGGTGTCAGCTTATCAGAGACAGAGCTACACAAATGATTGCTAGGCAGAGATGTATTTCCCAAGAGACGCATCTGCACAAAAGCATGATGGACAGAGATGTTTTTCTCAAGTTTGTACACAGTTGGTACCAGTTTGCTTTGACTTGTTTCAAGGGTTTTTTGATGGTTCTCAGTTCTGTGTTCAGAGTTGATTCCATCAAGCTTGTGGGTACTCTTAATGTCTGCTCAGGTTTGACACTTTAGACCTTGACAAAGCCAGCTGTGCACGCTGATCTTTTTTGAGCATTAGTTGAAAAATTGAGGTATGTAGTTTCTGACTGTACAATTTTACATTGCTGCCCCATCTGCGTGACAGAAATGGTAGTTTTTTTAGCTTTATATTTGTGGTTCGTACCATGACAGAATATGGTACACCATCCTGAAATGCTTTAGTGATTGTGGATACCCCAACATCAACCCAAAACAATAAATAGAACATGCTAGAGGGAGAGATTCCTGTCACAGACACTCCCCATGCTTTGAAACAAAATTCCAAACTACATTAGGCAGAGCCCCTCACTAACACTCTTCAAGTGAAACCTTGACGAGTGGATGGGTAACAGAAAATACACCCCTGGGATCACTTCATTGGCTCTGCTTGACAGAGGATCAGTTAATTAATCAATGGGGCGGCAAAAGCCAACACACTCTGGCTAGCCTTATAAATGCCCTTGGGCAGATAGCCTAGTACCTACCTATGAACCTATAATCAACAATAAAACATGAACAAATGTGAATAAAACTTAGTAAGGAACATTTTAGAAGACTTAAATTAATTCTGAAAACAATGAAATTAATTCTGAAAACAATGTTGACATCTAGGAACAAAATTCAAGCTATAAACCAATTTGTTCTTCCTGTCCTAACTTACAATTTTGGAGTGAATGACTGGCTTCAAATAGTGTTAGACAGATAACACAGGAAAACAAGAAGGATGCTTCATGCTCACCAAATTATTTATAAAAATCAGTGCATACCAAGATTATATATTACCCATTCTGAAGGAAGTATGGGCCTCCTTGAAACTGATTACATCTGCAATCATGGGACTGCACACATACCTGCTGACCTCAAGACCCAAATGTAGTGAAAGTTTTGAAACATGAGCAGAATAAATCTAAGATGACTTCCCTGCTTAGTCTAGCAGAACCATATCGGTGTCAAGCAGGAAAGGAAATTAAAACAGAAGTAGATAAAAAAAGCAGCCAGCAACTGAATATGCCAAAAAAACAAAAGAAAAAATACAAGGTGAAGGATCAGATGAGAAGGCAAGAAATGTGGAAAATGCATAAATATAGTTGCAAATATAGAAAACTTCTTGAAGAACCTCATGTTGATCTGTTCGAATGCAGGAATGGTTAAGAAGAGGTGAATTCACACCAAGAGATGAAAGATTAATATTGGCATCTCAAGATAGTGGGCTAGGTACAAGTTGGTTTACAAAGTCCATTGAACATAGGTTCATAGGTAGGTACTAGGCTATCGGCCCTGGGACCTATACAAGCCCAGCCAAAAAGGTACCCTGGCTTTTTCCACCCAAGAAAATTATTTTCCTGTGTCATAGTCGAGCAGAGCCACAGAGGTGATCCCCGGGGTGAATTTCCTATTTCCCATCCAATCATCAAGATTTTTCTTGAAGAGTGCTAATGAGGAGCTTTGTTTGATATAGCTAGGTGGTTTATTCCAGAGTATGGGAAGTCTCTGGGACAGGAATCTATCCCTCCGGCATGTTCTGTTTATTGTGGTGACAAGGTTTAGGTCCCTAGAGCGTGTAGCTCGGAGGGTTTGGGATTTCTTTAAGTGCAGTATGTCCAACAGCTCTGGGTATGACATAGCTTTGTATGTCAGGCAGAGATCACCTCTGAGTAGGCGATATGCGACGGGGTAAAGCTGCAGTTTTTTGAGACAGTCTGCGTACGGCATCTGTTTGAGGCCAGTAATCCTCTTTGTGAGGTATTTCTGTGGCCTTTCCAGCTGTTGTAGATGTCTTGTGAGGTACATACCAAAAGGGGCGTTGTACTCTATAATGGGTCTAATGAGTGATGAGTAGAGGGGAACAATGACTTCTTTTTTTCTGGATGAGAAACTTTTTGTGATGAGGTGTGCCACGTAGAAGTATTTTCTGACTATTGTGGCGATGTGATTATCAAAGGAGAGATTACTGTCCACCTGTGTCCCGAGGTCTCTTATCACACTTTCGGTGTTACCGCCTATGTTGTAGTTCATGGGTACATTGTTTTTACCAAAGGGGATGACAATGCACTTTTTGGCACTGAGCTTGAGGCCATGGCTTTGACACCAGGCATCTGTCTCAGTGAGGCCCTTTTGTAGGATGTCCACATCGTTAGGAGTTTCGATTATGGCACCTAGTTTGCAGTCATCTGCGAACTTCGTTAACCAAAGACCTTCTGTCTTAGCCTGTACTTCAGAGAAGTACATACCAAACAGGAGAGGACCCAGGACTGAACCCTGTGGTATTCCACTTGTCACTGGTCTGAAGTCGGATTTGGAGTCTGCTACTTTCACAGTGTGGGTTCTGTCAGTGAGCCAGTTGGCAACCCATCTTGTGACATGGGGATTTATACCTAGTTTATTGAGTTTATCTATAACTCCAGAGTGGAGGATGGTGTTGAAAACCTTGACAAGATCTAGATAGGCTGTGTGAACCACCTTACCCTTGTCTACAGCTTTGGTGACTGCTTCAAAGAAGTCTATCAGGTTTAGGAGACATGATCTGCCTTTTACAAACCCGAACTGGGTGGGATCCAGAGTTTGGAGATTACCAATGTCTTTGTTTATAAGTTCCATGATGATACGTTCCATGGCCTTGCAGACCAGGCTCGTCAGGCTAATGGGGCGGTAGTTCCCGGGGTCCGTGGTGGCTCCCCCCCTTGTGGAGTGGGATAACTGTTGCTGTGCGCCACTCAGCAGGCACAAAGCCTGAGGTGAGGCTATGACTGAACATGGTACTTAGGTGGGGTGCCAGTTTGTTCTGTAGTTCATGTAAAACGCAGCCTGGGATGTTTTCTGGTCCCATGGATGCTGTGTTGTTGGCTTTGGAGAGTGTGGTTTTTACCTGTGCAGCTGTGATTACAGGAACTTTGCATTCTTCCAGTATAGAGATGGGCTCTTTAGGGGGTGAGAGGGGGGTAAAGTTAGCACTGAACCTATCTGCCAGGATGTTGGCAATATCAGTTAGGTCTGTATATTTAGTGCCATTGTGCTGTAACTCAGAGCAGATCTGAGTGTTGCCATTGACATTCTTGACATAGCTGACATAGGTTCATACTAGGCTATCTGCCCTGGGGCAATTATAAGCCTAGCCCAATTTTGTTTGGCTTACGCCACCCCTTGATTTGAGTATACTGTGCCCTTTTTAAGGTTTAGTTTGCTGTGCCTCTGACTAATAGTGACACGGAAGTAATCCCCGGGACAAACCTACGATCCCCCATCCACTCATCAAGATTCTTCTTGAAGAGATTCAGTGAGGTGCTCTGCCTAACATGAATTGGAATTCTACTCCAGAGCGAAGGGAGCCTCTGGGTTATGAATCTGTCCCTCCAGCAAGTTCTATTTATTTCAGTGCTGAGGTTCAAGTCCCTCGAGCGTGTGGCTCTAAGGGATTTAGATTTACTGAGGTGGAGCATGTCCATTAATTCTGGATTGGACATAACTTTATATGTCAGGCATAGATAGCCTCGAAGTAGGCGGTATGCAACTGAGTAGAGCTGGAGTTTTTTTAACCGAGCAGCATATGGCATCTGTTTGAGTCCCTTGATCCTCTTGGTGAGGTACTTTTGGGGTCTTTCTAATTGCTGCAGGTGTCGGGTAAGGTACATCCCAAAAGGGGCATTGTATTCTATGATGGGCCTGATGAGGGATGAATAAAAGGGCACGATTACCTCTCTTGATCTAGAGGTGAACCCTTTCATGATGAGGTGGGCTATGTAAAAGGTCTTTCTAACCACTTTGGCAATGTGGTTGTCAAAGGAGAGATTGCTATCAACTTAGATCCCTAATTTCTTTCTCTGTACTTAATGGGTTACCGCCTATGTGGTAATTTGTGGGCACATTGTTTTTGCCAAAGGGTATGACTATACACTTTTTGGCATTTAGCTTTAGACCATGGCTCTGGCACCAGTTATCCGTCTCTGTGAGACCTTTTTGAAGGATGTTTGTGTCAGCTGGAGAGTTGATTATGGCGCCTAGTTTGCAGTCGTCTGCGAATTTGGTGAGCCATAGTCCTCCCACTTTGGCCTGTACCTCGGAAAAGTATATACCGAAAAAGAGTGGTCCCATGACAGAACCTTGTGGGATGCCACTTGTGACCGGTTTCGAGTCTGACATGGCTCCAGCAACTCTCACTCTGTGGGTTCTGTCTTTGAGCCAGTTTGCGACCCATCTTGTGACATAGGGGTTTATATTTAAGCTGGATAGCTTATCTATGATGCCCGAGTGGGGTATTGTCAAATGCCTTTGCTACGTCCAGATAGGCTGTGTGGACTACCTTCCCTTCATCTATGGCTTTGGTGACTGTTTCGAAGAAGTCAACCAGGTTCAAAAGGCAGGATCTGCCCTTGACGAAGCCGAACTGGGTAGGATCTAGTGTCTGTAGGTCCCCAATGTCTTTGTTTATAAGCTCCATGATGATCCTCTCCATAGCCTTGCAGACTAAGCTAGTCAGGCTTATGGGGCAATAGTTTCCAGGGTCCGTAGAGGCTCCACCTTTGTGGAGTGGGACCACTGTTGCTGTACGCCATTCTGTGGGCACATATCCTGTAGTGAGGCTGAGATTGAACAGCTGTTTTATTTGAGGGATTAGTTCTTCTTGGAGTTCATGTAGGACGCAACCCGGGACACCATCTGGTCCCATGGAAGCAGTGTTTTTTGCTTTGGAGAGGGCAGCCTTCACCTGAGCATCAGAGATGTTTGGGAGGCAGCCCTCTGCCGGGATAGATACTTGCTCTTTTTTTGGGGGGGAGGGGGTGGAGAAGTTTGCACTGAACCTGTCTGCCAGGATATTGGCGATGTCTGTGGGTTCAGTGTATTTTTTGTCGTTTAGAATCAACTCAGAACAAGTCTGGGAGTTGCATCCCAGGTTCCTAACATAACTGAAAAAAGCCTTATGATTGTCTTTAGTGTCCTGAGCAATTTGTCTCTTGAAGCTGGCCTAGGAGGATTTTATGAGGGATCTTAATTTTTTGCTAGTACTGATCAGAGATGCCTTCCCTATTAGGGATTTTGCTCGATCATGTAGTATCTTCCTCCTTCTGTTGTACAGTTTATTTATGGCTGGGGTCCACCAGACGCCTGCCTTTGGATGTTTGGGTTTTGGTTTTGTTTGGGATAGCATGATCCATGCATTCCTGGAGATGTCCGTAGAATGCGTTTATATAGGATTCTGCAGTTTGGGCAGTAGTTTCCACTGGCCCTGGGGCCTTGAAGGATTCCACTTCGGTTTTGAGAAGTGAGAAGTTCACTTTTGAGAAGTTTTTCACTGTGGTTTTCTGGGCTGGGGGTGGGGTCGGGATGTGGACATCCAGTGAAATTAATTTATGGTCTGATCTTACCAATGAGGGTATACTTAAGGTGTGGAGCATAGAGTCCCCATGTTGGTAATGATCAGGTCTAGTATGTTATCCCCTCTTGTGGGAGTGGTGACTAGTTGTTCCATAGCATTTGAGTTTATAATTTTCAGGAACCTTTGGGCTAAGGTGCTGGGGCTTGAGTAGTGCTCCCAGTCTATGTTTGGGTAGTTGAAGTCGCCCAATATAATGGTGTTTGGAGAGATCTTCATTTTTTTCAATGTTTTCAGGAAAGCCGAGTAGGATTAGTGACTTTGAGAGGGTGGTCTGTAGGATGCTATAAACTGAAAAGCAGTCTTGCCCACTGTTAGTTGCACATGGATGGTCTCAGATATTTCGTGCAATGCCACTAACCTGGAGGTGTGGATATCCTTGATAAATATGGAAACTCCCCCTCCTTTTGTGGTTCGGTCCAGGTTTTGGGGCCGAAAAGCATGATATGAGGTATAACCTGGTAGTGCTGGGGTGCTCTCTGGAGCCTTGAACCAGGTTTCTGTCACTGCACAGATATCGATGTTCTCCATACTGAGGAGAGCTTTGAGTGCGTGCATCTTGAGGTTAAGAATTCTGGCGTTTAGCAGCATTACCCTTAGTTTCTTGTGCTGTCTATGGAGGTGGGTTTGACTTTTGAGCCTTGCCTAAAAAAGGCACTATGGGGGTGGCAAGAGCCTTTGCCAATATCCGAAAGCCCAGTGGTGACAAGTGCAAGCCGTCCCTAGCGAAGCAACGTGGCTTGTCGAGCATGTCATCCCAGGCTGACAGACACTGGATCCCCTTAGAATGACACCAAAATTTTAGCCAATTGTTAAAACTGATCATTTTGTCTTTGTACTGTGGCATCATTCTGGGTGAGGGTAAGATGCTGCTCAAGGTCAGGGTCATACCGGCCTGGGCTACATGATCAGAGAGCTCCTCTATGTCTCTTTTCATGTAGTCCAGGGAGGTACGTCTCAGGTCATTCACACCAGCATGTACAATGACTGAGTCATATTAGTATTTGCTTTGGAGTGACCTGAGTGCTTGCGTTATGTGGCGGATCCTAGCGCCCGACAGGCTCACTGTGACCTTCTCTTTATTCAGCCTGGTGAGCGGGACGTTAGTGTGTCTGACAATAGAGTCACCTATTACAAGAGTATCAGATGTGTTATTCAGCCTTAAGGGCTGTGGCCGCTTTGCACACTGACTTTGTGGGCTATGTGTTGTGCGTGTTTTGTTTTGGGGTAGCGTTTGCTTGGATGTCTGCTTTGGAGGTCTCTGTTGCTTAGGTAGATTTTTATTTAGAGCCTCCGAGTATGTTTTTGTGTATTTATGTGTTTGGTTCGCTGATGTGGTGGGACTATGTGATACTGGAATTGTGTTGTTTGAGGTTACCTTCTCCTCCTGACTGGTTTCACCAGTTTTGAGATGAGAGAGCTCAGCCTCCAGTTTGGCTATATGGTTGCATGTCTCACATATATTTGAACCTGTTAGGAGGAGGAGAGGGTTGTCCGTGTACATGAGACAGTTGTAACATTGCCTCAAAATTCCCAGATTCACCAGCTGGACTAGAGATGAAACCATTGACTGACCTTTGGACATGCTAGAGTAATATAGGGAAACTGAATTAAGATGGACCAATAGGGGACAAGGTAATAGTAGAGAGTATAAGAGTAAGTAGTGCTTATGGTTTAATAGTGCTAACTTGTAAGATTACTTATTTGGACCAGTGAAGGGCCTTAGAATGAGAATATGGTGTTTAAATTGAGAGAAAGAGCAGTTCTAAGGGAAAAAGTGAAGAGAAGACTTTGTGGAGCCAGGAATAGTTTAAACCCAATTAGGCGGCGCTGCCCGCTGTTGCGCTATGCACAAAAACGCGCAAAACTGCGCAAAAGAGGGATTTAAGAGAGGAAGATCAAGGAGTTTGGAATTGACTCAAAATGGCCAATAAAACTACAGTTTCAAGTCAGTAACCACTCCCACAGGGGCAGGCAGGCTGCTCAATGTTTATCACTGCCACTGATGAACAGAGAGACTTTCCTTTAGCCCAAGCAAAAAAATGGCCTCCAAGAAACTTACAAACAGTTCAGAACAGCAAGCCTGTAACTGAACTTTTTTAAATCTCAGAAAAGTGGGAAAAAAGCAAGATGTTTTTGTTTTTTCAGAGATAGCAGAGGTTCACAAGTATCAACAAGTTATAACAGTGCAGTAAATGACCCCACACTTGAGTGCTAGGCCAGAGACAGATAAAATGCAAGTTTTGAGAAAAAAACGATTTTAAAATAAGTGCAAACAGGAAATTCAGTAAACAGCTCTAGGTTGTGCTCTAAATACAGTTACTAATGCAGAAATCAAGTTTAACAAGCCAGAAAATGCTCGAAGTAGGTGGCTATGCAGAAAAACGTAGCAAATAATCTGAAGAAAAATACTTAAAATCTCAAAAGTGGCTCCTTTCTTCTCTCAGCGTTTTCTCCTCTTGGTGGGTGCTTCACTAACAGCCAAGAAGTCTGAAAAGACACCAAAACCACGAGGCAATCGGGATTTAAGAGAGGAAGATCAAGGAGTTTGGAATTGACCCAAAATGGCCAATAAAACTACAGTTTCAAGTCAGTAACCACCCCCACAGGGGCAGGCAGGCTGCTCAATGTTTATCACTGCCACTGATGAACAGAGAGACTTCCCTTTAGCCCAAGCAAAAAATGGCCTCCAAGAAACTTACAAACAGTTCAGAACAGCAAGCCTGTAACTGAAATTTTTTAAATCTCAGAAAAGTGGGAAAAAAGCAAGATTTTTTTGTGGGAAAAAAAGACAAATGTAGATTTTGTAAAACAGCTGCATACTTCGTTACTGGTGGTGACACTAATAGCAGAAAGACTGTATACTGAAAGGCGTAATAATATGGCAAGACTGTTGCACTGGGACTGTGCAAACATTATGGTACTGAAGTGGCTGAAAAACACTGGAAACATCAGCCACAAAGCATCACAGAAAATGATGGAAGTGCACATCACATGGAATCACTCATTACCAACAGTTCAAGACAGATACTAGAAAACCAGATATAGTGGTCAAAGAAAAGACATCACAAGTAGCACTGATCACTGAAATCACTGCACCCAATGGCTACAGTGTCTTACATACAGAGATGCATAAAAAAAATAAAATATCAGGATTTGCAGGCAGAAAAGAGAGCAATGTGAAAGAAAGATACCCAGACAGTTCCAATAGTAGTAGGAGCAATGGGTCTTATAAAAAAGAATGTACAAGCGTATTTAGATATGTTAGCAATACATGTAACTCTGTACGAACTGCAGGAGTCGTCATTACTGGGGACATTGCGGGAGCTGCGTAGAGCACTTCTGGCTGACAAAGACTGAAACAATATTAATTTCATGAACTTTTATCACACTTTGACTTAGGAATGAGTTCCATTCCCATCATGGTATTAGAAACCCAAAAGATATGGAGAAATTAAAAAAGGCTGGTGGCTTGCTGGGAGGCTAGTGTGCCTGAGCGGTAGGTGAGATGGACTGCTGACTGTGGGCATGGTCTTGGAGGATTCATCAATGAGTGTTCAGAAGTTAACTGATCAGCATTGTGATGCACTCTACAGGCAGGGACGACTGTGAGTTCGAGGAGCACTGAGACATTCTTGGAGGGGGTACAGCTGCTTGGCATCAGTAATGATCAGGCTGTTGGTCTGCTGATCTCAACCAGTTTGCTGGCACTGGTTGCTCAGGCAATGCAATTAACAGTCTGCTGGCACTAGCCACTCAGACAGTACAACTACTCATCTGCAGGCACTGGTGCCTCGGACAGTGCTACCCGTCTGTTGGAACTGCTGTGTTGGACAGAGCAACTACCCACCTGATGGTACTGGTCACTAGGACTGTGTAACTACCTGTCTGACCACACTGGTGCCTCAGACAGAGCAACTACCTGTCTGCTGACACTGGTCACTCAGACAGTGTGTCTGGTGTACAAATGGAATACAGAGCTCCTGAGGGGATCTTTAAAAACTTTGGGCAGACTGTATGAGGGGATCAGTGGCAGAGTCATGGAAAAGTTAATGGAGCACCTGGAATGTGAAGGATCTTCTCATGCTATTTATCTGCTGCAGTGTTTCACTGTGCCAGTGATGGCAGGGTATCCTTGGGCCTGGAAATACTTGCCCACTATCACACTGTGCTTCAGAGGCCAGCATATGGTGCATCAGGTTGGGAGGAGGGCATCCCTAATTACAGGAATTATGTGCAGGCTGCAAAAACTCAGAATGGTCAGAAGGTCTGTATGCAATGAATGTGGAGTCAGAACAGATACTGCAGTGGGAAGTCCTGAAGATCAATGTGTACAGTTCGATGCAGAACAGGTGTTTCCATCACAATGAATTTTATATATGGATCACAAGTTGTTCTGCAGACTGCATTCCCTGGAGTGCTGAAAATGCCTCTCACTGTTTGAATAAATCTTCAACTGAGAGGTCTGCTACTCTACATCTCCTAAAACTACCGGGAATGCCACATAATGAGTGTTGGTTGGATGGTTAAGGACAAGTATCTGAACGGAAAAAAGTATTAAGTTTGACTTCTGTGTAGGAGGTACGATCACCAGACAGAAACTAATACCCGCTACAGCAATTAGGTACAAACCCAATCCGTGATGTGAAAACATTAGTCAGCTTACACTTCACGAGCTAATCTGCATTTTTACACCTCACAAAGCAAATGTTTTACTGTAAAACATGTAAGAGGAGGAACAATTCCCATCACAGTGTAAAGTTTTTCGGTCCACCCACACTGATTTCCAGTGATACCAGGAATATGATTTTCTCTACTCCAGGTCCTACAAACACACCTCTGAAGCATTTAAGTATTTGTTGATGGGGCAGTTAGCTCATAAATATCATGCAACTCACTACAAAGCAACACAATGCACCACAACTCCTTCACTAAAGCTTTTCACTGTAACATAAAGCAGCTAGATAATGTTGGAAATATCAGTTTTGTTTCTGACTCACTGCACAAGTCCTGCAACCAAAATCCAGTGACCCACCATATAAAATGTAAACGTCATAAAAATATTCTGCCTCAGCTGGGGGAAGGGGACATTGCCTGATAACTAAAATCTGTACTATGTTACCATATTTCAGTATCCTTTGGGATGCCTTCCTCAGGGGGGGTCCCTAAATGAAATGCCCCTCAAAACTTGAAAAATCCCAATGTTCTCACAGGGGAGTGGCAGCCCCATTCCTACTCAACATCTTACTTAAATACAGTAATAACAACAATAACAGTAATTATCATAAGATGGTCCTTTTGATAAGTGGGGGGCAAGAATGTCCTGTTCTATTTTTGCAAAGTATTATATAGTATTAATCAGTGCAGGGCATTTACTTAAAACCTAAACAACAAATGCAACACAAAACTTGTTGCTAGAACACATCCTCCTCAGACTACAAATGGAAGGCTATAAAAAGCGTAGTGCCTTGTAAGAGGAGTACTTGTAAAAAAAACAACCGCTTGTTCCAGTTTCAGATGCTGAGTCACATCTTCAGAAGTTCAGACATGCAGAGAATAAGCTGAAGAAATCACCTTATATTACAAGAACACTGGTTCAACTTTAACGTTCACAGTAATGGCAGCTGCTCATGGTGATTTAGCTAAGGGAGTTTTTATGCATGTCCCCACAGCTGACCATGCTAAGGGACTTTTTATGTATGTCCCCACAGCTGACCATAAGCCACCAGCTCCTCTCATCATTCACTAGGACTACCACACCAGCTTTGACCTCCACAGGGCTCAATGAGGCCCAGATCTTGGGCTAGTGAGGACATAAAAGATGCTGGTACACTGTCACACTTCTGCTTGGGAGTGCCTTAACCCCTTTTCACTCCCAGGCAGACTTGGACGTGCAGCGACCGCGGCCTATGGGAGGGTGCATGCATGCTTCTGTGCACATGCAACCTCCTGACCAAGTGGTATATCTCTTGCAGCATGGACCTTGCCAGACTTCTTTTTATTTGTTATTACAGCAAGCGTAAATAGCTCCCAATAAGGTCCAGATCTAGGAATATGTCCTTATTTAGCATCCACTTTTAAGAGCTTGCTACTGATCTGAGTAACTGGTCTGCTAGTTCATTCTCCTGCAACAGGATGCAAGATGGTCAGAGTGTCAAGACATGACTGCCAACCTACACAAAAGGTAAGAGCGGGTTTCACATACCAGTTTGAATAATTTTACCTAATCTCATAGTGTATGCTAAGTAACATACCCAGGGTTTGGAATGACACTCACTCCTGCAAATGACATAACTCCTCGAGACAGCTCGATCCCCTTAAAGCCAGCACTCCCTTGGGGTCTCTAATCACCACTGGGGATTCATCTATGGGATCATGTGCCCTAGGCATGCACTCCCAGACTCTCACCCCAAACAGTGGTGAGCCAGGAAAGCTGTTTCACTCCACTCCCTTCCCATGTCAGCTCCAACAGGTGCCAGAGCTATCAACTGAACTCACGATGCTGGCCATTGTCATGGCTTCGTCCTACTACTCTAGAACCCACACATATTGAGTTATGTATTCTTCCACCTTTTCAGAAACAGACTCAGATGACCCTTACTTTTATGGGTGGTGGGAATGGCAGGAGTGAATGGGAAGGAGTTGATGGGTTGAGTATGAAAAGAGATGTCTACTTCTGAGTCACAGCTGCTCCCTTGCTGTGCCCCTGACATGGCGGCCCTAGGCGTTTACGTTTGGTCAGCTTGCCATTTGTTGTCTGAACTTACCTGCCTTTCCTTAGGCTGCATTGCAGTGAAGCAGCCAACTTTTTAGCAGTGGGATGTAACAACTGTTTCACTGACTGCACAGGCTTCCTCTTTCCATCTAGCTTTTTCAGCACCTGCTCAGCCTGTGGTCCAAACAAGAGCTCATTGTCTAATGGGGCATTAAAATCTCAGTCTTCAAATGCTCTGGCAGTGACTGACTCCTCAACCATGAATGTCTCTATATAACTGATCCCGTAGCTTCTGCTTGCATGACACATCCACTGAATCACAGCCACATTTGACAGGCTGCTTGACAATCTCAAATGACTTGCTGCAAAGATCCAGCATATTATCTCTCAAATCTTTGTGGTCTACCTCATTTGCCTTGTCCATAAGTTGAGATAAGCAATTCCCTTGGAACCTGACCATATGAGTCTAGCAATTGATAGCCATGAAGGCCAGAGTGGCAGAGGTGTAAAATTTCTTCCACATTAAGTCAAGCATCCTGCTTTCTCTGTTACGGAGGAAGATTGAGTTTTAGGCTGGATCGACAGAAAATCCCTTAATGTCCATGGATCCCACAGCTAGATTATCAGTTAGGTTTTTGAAGAAATATTTACATGAGTCCACAACTCTAGAGGAATAGTCTGGCTTCCTGGGAACAAGGGATTGAAAATATGACTCTAAAAATGCACTGGAGAATTCAACCGCCAAAGCTTCAACAATTGGTGATAAGCCAACGGTTTAGGGCCTGGCAGTCCCACAAGTTTTTCTAGCTCTTTTGGGCACCTCAGTAATTCTGATCTTCCCACCTGAAAAAAAATCCATGCATCAACTGAAGATATCTCCATATTATTGTCCCACTGTACTCTCCTCCTTTCATTATACCAATCATTGAGTACAGGGCCTCTTTTGGTATGTTCCTGGCCAGGCATATGCAACAACTGGAGCGTCCACACACATTCCTCATAAAAAGTATACATGAAGTGGAAAACAAGTCCTATGTAGACCAACCTCAAAGTCTTGCCCTTATATTCGGTATTCTTCAGGCTGCTGAGACGGGAACTATGCCTGGCCTACAAAGCATCTCCCTGATCCAGCTCTAATGGACTAGATGGACATCTTTAAACAAATAGCATCAGGAACACTTGATTCAGGGACGTAAACTATAACTAAAACATAAACAGGACATGCTGAGGGACAGGTATGCGTCTCAGGAGCTTCCCCTTCTCTGGAGCAGGCTTCCAATCCACGTGAAGAAGAGTTCATCCCTGCACTTATTCAAACAAAACTTGGATCAGCTGATGGGGAGCCATATCTATACCCCTGGATCTGGCACCTATTTCAATATTAGAAAGAGAAAGTCTGTAAATGCTCCGTCATCCATGACTAAGTATTTATACCCCCATAAAACTCTTGGAAACCAAAACCTATCAAATTGTACTGGGAAGTATGGCTAGGCTTAAAACGGCCCCTTGGGTTGATGGCCTAGTGTTCTAATTTGATAAGGAGTTCTCAATGTCAGAGATGCAAGAAAGTGGGGAGAACATTTGGAAAGCATTATGAGCTCAACAACATCCAAGTCTGAAGAATTTGAGTCTTCAGAAGAGAATGTTTCCCTTTTTTTCTCTGACTGGGGACGCCCAGCTGCAGGTCCTTAAGGAAAAAAGTACAGTTGTGTACACTTACCATAAATGTAGATGTTCGAGTGTATTCACTGTTGCAGTCATTACACTTGGGTTATCCTACTGGCAGGCTACCCTCAGTCGGCCTGAATTCCAAAGTCTAAGTCTGGCGTCGGTTGCTGTCACCTCTTCCCTGACGTCAGTGTGCCAGGGGGTATAAAAGATGCAGCCGACGTCATTTTCTTCAGTTTTTCTTGCCCCAGATGTCAGGTGCCCCCAAAAGGGTAGGCTAAAAATATGCCAATAAAACATGCATGCATCAAAATATATAATACCTTCATCTACAAGCAAATACACCACATAGGTTGTATAGATTAGAGAAGTGCAGATAAGTTGCAGCAAAGATATGGGGGATGGTGGGTGGGTGACCTGGACTGCAACAGTGAATACACTCGAACATCTACATTTATGGTAAGTGCACACAACTGTACTGTGTTCTTCGTGTTTCACTGTTGCAGTCATTACACTTGGGTTGAATCCCAAAGCTATGGTTGGGAGGCTGCAGCAAAATAGCATTAGGAGTGGCTATGAGGCCCTGCAGAACTGCAGTGGCAAAGCCTGCCCTGGATTTAGAGTAGAGTGGTAAATGATAGTGCTTTGTAAAGGTGTGCACTGAACTCCAGGTAGCAGCCTCTAAAATGTCTTTGGTTGGTACTCCCCTGAGGAAGGCTGCTGCTCTGGTTGAATGTGGCCTAATGCCCTTAGGCACTGGCTTGCCATGTTGTGAATAGCAGAAACAAATGCAGTGGCTTATCCACTTTGAAATAGTCTGCTTTGAGATCGCCTTTCCTTGTGATCCTGCAGCATATGCCACTAGTAGTTGCTCTGTCTTTCTGAAAGCTTTGGTTATGTTCAAGTAGAAGCTTAGCTGTCTGTGTATGTCCAAAGAATGCAGAATTCTCTCCCCCTTATTCTGTGGGTTTGGATAAAAAGTAGGCAGATGAATAGTTTGGTTAAGGGCCACACTAGACACTACCTTAGGCATAAATGTTGGGTTTGTCCTCAGAGAAATCCTGTCTGGATAAAAAATGCTAAAAGGTTCCACAGCCATGAGTGCCTGTATCTCTGAGACTCGTCTTGCAGAGGTTATTGCTAGGAGCAGTGCTGTTTTCCAAGATAAAAACTTTATATCAGCTGTAGCGGCTGGCTCAGAAGGAGGTAGGGTGAGTTTTTCCAAAACATAATTGAGGTCCCCATGCAGGTATTGGTGATCTCCTTGGAGGTCTTAAGTTTTTGGCTCCTCTGAGGTGCTGCCTTAACAAGGGATGAGAAAAGATTGGTGGCTCTGTATTGTTATAAGCTGAAATGGCAGAGGCATGAATTTTAATTGATGAAAAGGATAGGCCTTTGTCCAGCATCTCAGTTAAATACTGCAAAATCTGAGGAATATTTGGTACAGCTGTGTCAATTCCTTGTGCCTGGTTCCAAGCACAGAATCTCTTCCATTTTCCAGTGTAAGATTTTCTGGTACTAGGCCTTCTGACCTCCAAAATGACATCCATTACAGCTTTATTGAGAGGTGCATTTTGTATCACTACATTATCCGCCATGCTGCCAGATTTAAGGTCTTTAGTTGGCTGTGCAGGATATGATTGTTTTGTTGGGATAGAAGAGGAGGTATTTGAGGCAAGGTCCAAGCAGGGCATTGAGACAAGTTCCTTAGGATTGGACACCAGTGCTGGCGGGGCCAGTCTGGGGCAATCAACATCATCTTTGGCTTCTCTTGTCTAACCTTTAGGAGTACCTTGGAGAGGAGAGGCAGTGGAGGAAAGGCATATACTGCTAAGCTTTTCCAGCTGAAAGATAGGGTGTCCAATTTCCATGCTTGTCTGTGATATGTCCTTGTGCAGAATCTTTTTAGATGATAGTTGTGAAAAGAGGCAAATATATCTATATCCGGACATCCCCATTTCCTTGTTATCATGCTGAAGACTTGTGGATCCAATTTCTACTCGTGGGGATCCATGAGGTTTCTGCTTGGTTCGTCTGCCAGAGTATTTATCTATCCTGGCAGGAATTGTGCCTGCAGATGTACTTGGTAAGTCAATGCTGTGTCCCACAAAGTCATGGCTAGTCTGCAAAGGGGGTAAGAATGAGTGCCTCCCTGCTTGTTTATATACCACATGACCATGGTGTTGTCTGTCTTTATCAGTAGTTGTCCCAGATGAAGTAGGTCCTTGAAGGCTGTCAGGGCATTCTGAACAACTAGCATCTCTTTTTGACTGATATGTACATGCATTTGGTTTGCGGACCATGCGCCTTGAATACATCTTCCTGCCATGTGGGCCCCCCAGGCATAATCTGATGCATCCGTTGTTAATGTCTGCCTGGCTGGGGGTAAAGTGAATGGCTGTCCCTTGTTCTGGTAACAAGCCTTCGCCCACCAACGAAACTCCTGTTGCAGGCAGGGAATGAGGGTAATTATTGTTTCCAGGCTGTGGCAATGTTGACTCCAAACACTTTTTAGGTACCACTGAAGTTTCCTCATATGCAGTCTCGCATATGGAATTAGTAGAATGCAGGATGCCATGAAGCCCAAAGCCTGCAGAATTTTTCTTGCAGATAACTGGGCCTTTGTTGCCAACAGGTTGAAATAGGTAGTCAGTTGCCTTTGTTTGTCTGGCGTGAGATAAGCCATCTGGGCAGTTGTATTTAAGCTTGCACCCAGGAATATTATCTCTTGAGAGGGTACTAGTTTGGATTTCTTTTCGTTGACTGTGTACCCTAGGCCTGTTACAAATCTCTTTACAAACGCCAGATGCTGTAGTAGAATGTCCTTGTTCTCTGCTTGAATGAGGCAGTCGTCCAAGTAAGGATATATTTGTATTCCTCTTTGTCTGCAGAATGTAATTACTGGTGCCAGGCACTTTGTGAAGACCCTGGGTGCAGTAGATAAGCCAAAGGGCAGTGCAGAGAATTGGTAGTGCATTGAGCCAGCTTTGAATCTGAGGTATCTTCTGCATGTTTGTCTAATTGGGACATGCAGGTATGCCTCTTTTACATCTAAACTCATAAGCCAAGCCTTCTTGCCCAGCATGGGCAGAAGTTGCTGTAGAGTCAACATTTTGAATTTTGGTATATCCAGAAATGTGTTTAGAATAGATAGGTCCAGTATTGGTCTCCAGGTCTTGTCCTTTCTTGGTACCAAGAAAAGTCTTGAATAAAATCCTTGTCCCTGCTCTTGCTCTGGTACTTGTTGAATGGCCCTCATGTCCATGAGGGATGAGACTTGTTTTTGTGCCTCTGCCCATTGATGTTTTGGAAGGTCTGGCCAACCGTTTGTCCTTGGCAGGGTATGGAAGTGAAACTTGTAGCCTTGTGACACTATGTCTAGGACCCATTTGTCCTGGGTTATTATGTGCCAGTTTTGAGAAAAAAAGTGCTAGTTTTCCCCCTAAAGGTGCTGCCAGAAGATAAGTGCTTGGTGCAGGCAGGTGGAAGTCATTGGGACTGTTTCCTGTATGGCTGTGATTTGTCTTCTCCACTTTTGGAGGTAGAAGCACCCCATTGTTTAGACCTGTACGGACCTTGGGGCTGGGATCTGCCTCTTGGGTGTCTGTATCTGTCCCTTTGTGGTCTGTCTAACACTGAAAAGGACCAATTCTTTGTAGGCCAGTGTCTGCTAAATCTTGGAGGCTGAACCTGTAAGAAATCCTTAACCATTTGCATAGATTTAGCTTTGTCCTTCATTTTCTTTAACACCTCTTCTGCTTTAACACCACACAAAGTATCATGCTGTGATGGGGCATCTAATAATTTTGCTTTGACATGACCAGGCAGACTTTGTTCCTTTAACCAAGCATGCCTCTTGATGAAAGAACCCGTAACAGCAGTTCTGCAGGAGGCCTCCAAAGAATCGAACCCACATTGCAAAGTATGCTTTCCAGCTTGTTCAGCTGCATGCAATAAATCCTGCATTTCTTTGTTTTCTGCACATTCAGAATTTGTCAACATTTTCTGTTTAAGCAGTGACATAATATATTGCTGATATTTGAGCATATGAAACTGACAATTTAAAGCCCTTATAGCCAAGGTAGTGGAAGTGTAAATCTTTTTTCCCCATCTGTCCAATGCCCTAGAATCCCTGTCTGAGGGGGTAGGGTTTTTTGCAGCGGAAGCCTTGACCCCTTTGGGACCCTGAGAAATGGTTTCTGGGTCAGCAGCAGGGTATTTGAAAAGGAATTTATGAGAGTCAGGAACCCTGTAGTACCTGTCTGGCTTAACAGGAGCTGGAGGTAAGGAGTCAGGGGTCAGACTGGACTCTGAAAATACATCATCAACAATGTCCAACACAGGTGGAATAGCTAGGGGCCTATGTTGTGGTAGTAAAAGGAAGTCTCTGAGCCTTTTCTTAGATTCTGAAAAATCTTGGCTCTCCCAGTGAAAAAGCTCCCTCATGGTATGCAAGGTTTTCCCAAAAGAGTAATCCTCAGGAGGAGAGGCTGAAGGGATAGATTCTTCAGCATCAGAATCCTCATAGGGAGGAAGAGAGTATTCCTGATCAGAAGAGGAATCAGATGAAATGGAAACCTTATCTGAAGACTCATATTCTGTCTCTTGCCTAGGCTTTTTATCAGGTGGGGGATGGGAACCCCTGGTCAAAGTAATTAAGTCTTCGGCCATTTTGAGCATCTGTTTTTTTTTTGGGCATGGAGGCCTGTCCATGAGGCTGTTGTACTTGTTTCTTTGTCTTTAAGGGTGCTTTAGTCTATGCCTTTGAAGCTGAAGTCATTTTAATGTATAATTGAGTTGGTCTGAAAACACCCTCAGAAGCCGATGCCTGCTCAGCGGCTCCGGACCCATCTGAGGGAATAGTCTCCGAAGGTCCAACACCTTGAGCTTCCTGCGGCCTAGGCGACTCCACATGGGAGTCGGTAGCTGCTTGCAGGTCTAAAGTAGTGGGCGTCAGGGGCTGCGAAGGCGCCTCACTGAGAACTGGCAACTGGCTTAGAAGAAGCCTCATCAGTTTTGGACCTTGGATGCCTGTCCCTTTCTTTTTCTTTGCGTTTCTTGAGAATTCCTGTAGTCGGACGGCTATCCGACGACATCGTATAATTAAATCTTCTGCCAAAATAGTGTAATGCAAAATCGTACCGAAGCTTAATAGTGCATTGGTTAAATCTAGCACAAAACCGACAACTAGCAACTTCGTGGTCAGGGCTTAGGCAAGGAATACAGTAAGAATGAACGTCCTTATGAGGTATTTGCTTCCCACAAGAAATACAATTATTAACTTTTTCTGACATTGGTCTGGAGCAAGAAAAAGTTTCTAACGGGTACTTAGCTTTTAATGAAGACTTCGGATCTGAAATTCGAACACGAAAATCTCAGGAGTTGGCCGACCGGCACGTGTGAACTGCTTTTGCTTCGGGCACCGTGCAGCAAGAAAGACTGAAGAAAATGGTATCGGCTGCATCTTTTATACCCCTGGCGCACTGACGTCAGGGAAGAGGCGACAGCAACCGACGCCGGACCTAGTCTTTGGAATTCAGGCCAACTGAGGGTAGCCTGCCAGCAGGATAACTCAAGTGTAATGACTGCAACAGTGAAACACGAAGAACATTATGAAGTTTCACACCAGTCTCTTCAGATCTAGGGAGAAGGCATTGGAGTGGAGGTACACCCAGCTCTGACTGAGGCAAAATGTCTGAGGTTTGGGCATCTTATGCCTTCTCCTAAGGGTGGTGGCCACTTTTAAAGACTCTAGTCACAGACAGGCACTGACTGCTTTCTCTTCTGATATCATGGCAGCCTCCAGAGGGGCATCACCACAGGCCTCAGTCTAGGCAGGTTTCCAGAACTGCAGTTAAGACAGGAACGCACCATGCCCAATATCCTTGTGCCTAGGGGGGGGTCTTGTCAGTACATCACCCGGACCCTATTTAACTTCACATGTAAGCACTTCCCTTTACGCTTTTTTTAGATGTAATGTCAGAGGAAATTCTAGAAGTTGCCATGCTTGTCCTAAAAATGCATGTAACCTTTTCTAATTCAAGCAGTCTTGGAGATTTTTTTGTCAACTGCTAACGGTTTGCTGACTTGAACCTCAGATAATGGAAAAAAGAGGTGACTTCATGCTCTGCACCCAAAGTAAACTCTGTTTTTCCCAAGAAATATATTTGGTTACCTTGGATACCAATATCTAACCTGACAGTCAATAATTAGCAACTTACACCAACTGTAGCAGTAGCAATAAAGTACAGTTGTGCACACTTACCATAAATGTAGATGTTTGAGTGTATTCACTGTTGCAGTCATCACATTTGGGTTATCTGCTTGCAGTAGCCCCAGTCGGCCGGATTATCAAAGTCTTGGGTCCTGCGTCGGTTGCTGTCTCATCTTCCATGACGTCAGGGGTATAAAGCATGCAGACACCATTACATCAGTTTTTCTTGCTCCAGATGTCACGTACCCCCTAATGGGAAGCAATAAAATATATATATGCAAGGTAATACCTCGAACAAAAAAGCAAATACACCCAAAAGCTTTTAAGCATAGAGAAGGAGAATAGAGGTATAGCCAAAAGAAGTCAGGGGGCTTGAGGGAGGGTAACCAGGACTGCAACAGTGAATACACTCGAACATCTACATTTATGGTAAGTGTACACAACTGTACTATGTTCTTTGTGTTTCACTGTTGCAGTCATCACATTTGGGTAGATTCCCAAAGCGAAGGATGGGAGGAGGAATTTAGATAGCATTAGGACCAGCTATAAGGCCCTAAACCAGCTCTGGATTTAGAGAAAATAGGCAGATGGTAATGCTTAGTGAAAGTATGTACAGAACTCCAGGTAGCAGCTTCTAGGATGTCTCTGGTAGGGACACCTATGAGAAAGGCTGTAGAGGTAGATGCAGCCCTGGTTGAATGGGGTCTAATCCCCTGAGGGATAGGTTTTCCATGGTGCTTACAGCAGAAATGAATGCAATGGCTTATCCCTTTAGAAATGGTTTGCTTTGAAATAGCTTCCCCTCTGCCCCTGCAGCAAATGCCACCAGCAGTTGTTCAGATTTCCTTTGAGGTTTAGTCCTAAGTAAAATCTAAGTTGACTGTGCACATCTAAGGAGTGCAGCATCCGTTCCCCTTTGTTCTGTGAATTAGAAAAGAAGGTTGGCAAACGAATGGACTGATTAAGAGCCACACAGGATACTACCTTGGGCATGAAGGAGGGATTGGTCCTGAGGGACACCCTGTCGGCATGAAAGATGATGAAAGGCTCCACTGCCATAAGGGCCTGTAATTCAGATACCCTTTTTGCTGAAGTGATTGCTAAAAGGAAGGCTGTTTTCCAAGAAAGGAATTTTAACTCTGCACTTACAGCTGGCTCAAAAGGAGGTAGAGTGAGTTTTTCCAATACAAAGTTAAGGTCCCAGGCTGGAGTTGCGGCTCTCCTGGGTAGTCTTAAGTTTTTGGCCCCTCTGAGGAACTGCTTGAGCAGCGGATGAGAGAAGAGGGGTGGTTCGGTGTTGTAATGAGCTGAAATGGCTGAGGTGTGAATTTTGATGGAGGAAAAAGAAAGGCCCTTGTGAAACATCTCAGTTAAGTATTGAAGAATCTGAGGTAAATTGGGTGCTGCTGTGCCCATCCCTTGAGTTTGGGTCCAGGAACAGAATCTTTTCCATTTTTCAGCATAAGATGTTCTAGTACTAGGTCCCCTTGCCTCCAAAATGACATCCATCACTTGCTTACTGAGGGATGGCAAGGGAGAGATCAGGTAATTAGCCAGGCTGCAAGTTTCGGGGTTTGAAGCTGTGGGTGCAGAATCTGGCCCTCCTGCTGGGGGCAGGGGTCTGAGCAGGTGCCATGGTGGCAGCAGTGACACACTGTGCAAGAGGGGATACCAGTGTTGGCGTGGCCAGTCTGGTGCAATCAGTATTGTCCTTGGTTTGTCCTGTTTGATCTTTAGTAGTACTTTGGAGAGGAGAGTCAGAGGAGGAAAGGCATAAACTGACAGATTTTTCCAGTTGAAGGACAGGGCATCCACTTTTCAAGCTTGTTTGTGGGGAGTCCTTGTGCAGAATTTGTCCAATTGGTAGTTCTGGGGGGAAGCAAACAGGTCTGTATCTGGGGCTCCCCCATTTGTTTATCAACATGTTGAAAATCTTTGGTTCCAGTTTCCACTCGTGTGGGTCCATGAGATTTTTGCTTAGTTCATCTGCCAGTGTATTTAGCTTTCCTGGCAAGAACTGAGCCTGTAGATTCACTTGGTAGCCCAAGGATGTGTTCCACAGAGCCATGGCTAGTCTGCAGAGGGGCTATGAATGGGTCCCCCCCTGCTTGTTTATATACCACATAACAGTGGTGTTGTCCGTCCTTACCATTAATTGTCCTGAAGAATGTGGTCCTTGAAGGCTGTCAGAGTATTCTGTGCAGCTAACATTTCTTTTTGATTGATATGAAGGTGCATTTGACTTGGGTTCCATTTGCCCTAAATGCACTTCCCTGCCAGATGAGCCCCCCATGGATAGTCTGATGCGTCTGTTGTTAGGGTTTAGGCAGCAGGGGGTAGAGTGAATGGTAGTCCCTTGTTCTGGTGGCAGGTCTCTGCCCACCAAAGGAACTCTATCTGTAGACAAGGTATGATAGGAATCATTGCTTTTAGATCCTGAGAATGTTGACACCATAGACATTTTAGATACCATTGTAGTTTCCTCATATGCAGTCTTGCATATGGAATTAGGAGAATGCAGGAGGCCATGAACCACAAAAGGCTTGCAGTATTTGCCTTGCAGATAGCAGAGTTTTTGTGGCCATTAGTTTGAAGCAAGCTGTCAAATGAATTTGTTTCTCTGGCATGACGAAAACCATCTGGGAAGTTGTGTTCAAGCTTGCTCCCAGGAATATAAGTTGTTGACAGGGTACAAGATTTGATTTCTTTTCATTTATGGTATACCCCAGACAAGTTAGCACCTTTTGTACAAACGCCAGATGATTCAAAAGTATGTCCTGGGTTTCTGCCTGAATTAGACAATCGTCCAGGTATGGGTATATTTGAATATTTCTTTGCCTGCAAAATGCAATGACTGGAGCAAGGCACTTTGTGAATACCCTGGGCACAGTAGATAAGCCAAAGGGCAGTGCAGAGAACTGATAGTGCATGTAGCCTGCTTTGAAGCATAGGTATCTTCTGCAAGATTCCCTGATTGGTATGAGCAGGTAGGCTTCCTTTAAATCCAGTGTTGACAACCAGGCATCCTTGCCTAGCATAGGAAGCAACTGGTGAAGAGTTAGCATCTTTAATTTTGGGATCACCAAAAAGGTGTTTAGGATAGAAAGGTCCAGGATAGGACGCCACGAGTGGTCTTTTCTGGGTACCAGGAAAAGTCTTGAATAAAAACCTTGTCCCTTTTCCTCTTCTGGTACAGGTTGAATAGCCCTTATGCTTAAGAGAGAGAGTACTTGCTTTTGAGCCTCTGCCCACTGATTTGGGGGTAGATCTGGCCAACCGTTTGGGGTTGGTAACATGTGGAAGTGAAACCTGTATCCTTGGGAAACTATATTTAAAACCCATTTGTCCTGGGTAATTAGTTCCCAGTTTTTTGTCTGTAGAGCAATCTTTCCCCCTAAAGGAGCAGTCAGTTGAGAAGGGCTTGGAGGTTCTAAAGTTCTATAGGGGTGAGTCTTACTACTTCCTGATTTGGAATTGGGAGCCCCCCACTGCTTAGTCCTGTGCGTACCTTGGGACTGAAGCCTGGGTGTTCTGCTGGTTCTGGTTTGGGCTGAGAAGGCCTGGAAGAGGCAAGAAAGGACCAATTCTTACAGGGCCAATGCCTACTAATTCTTGGAGGCTGTACCTGTAGGAAATCTGTAACAGTTTGCATTGATCTAGCTTTTTCCTCCATCTTTTTAAGTACTACTTCTGCTTTGTTGCGAAACAGGCAGTCCTGATTTAAGGGAGCATCCAGGAATTTAGCTTTAACATGATCTGGCAAAGATTGCTCCTTAAGCCAAGCATGCCTTCTAAGTACAGACCCAGTGACAGCAGACCTGCAAGATGCTCCCAGTGAATCAAAACCACATTGCAAAGTATGTTTTTCAACTTGTTCAGCAGAATGCATTAAATCCTGTAAATCCTTATTTTCAGCACAGCCAGGAATCAACATCATTTTCTGTTTAAGCAAACCAATAATATGCTGCTGACACGTTAACATATGAAACTGGCAGTTTAAGGCCCTAATTACCAAGGTTGCAGAAGTGTATACCTTCTTATCCCATCTATCCAGCGCCCTGGAATCTCTATCAGAGGGAGTAGGGTTTTTGGCAGTAGTAGCCTTAATGCCCTTGGGTCCCTGTGAAATGGTTTCAGGATCCGCAGTAGGATTTTTAAAAAGGAACTTGTGAGAGTAAGGAACCCTGTAATATCTGTCAGGTTTTCTGTGAGCAGGAGGCAAAGAATCGGGCCAAATTAGATTCCGAAAAGGCATCATCAACAATGTCCAGTACAGGGGGGATAGCTAAAGGCCTGTGTTGGGGCAGGAGTAAGAAATTCCTAAGCCTCTTTTTAGAATAAGAGTAATCCTGGCTTTCCAAGCGAAAATGCTCCCTAAGAGTATGCAAGGTTTCACCAAAAGAGAAATCTTCTGGAGGGAAAGCAGGGGGAATACAGTCCTCTGCATCAGAATTCTCATAGGTAGATAAGGGTAAATCCTGGTCACAGGAAACAGAAATTTCAGAATCCTGATCAGAAGTATCATAAGCAAATTCAGTCCTAGGTCTCTTAGAGGGGGAAGGTTGGCTTCCCCTGATTAAAGTAATAAGGTCTTCAGCCATTTTTATAATTTGTTTTTTAGGCATAGGGGCCTGACCATGCAGTCTGGGCATCGGTTTTGTAGGCATGGTTCGAGTTTTAGGCCTTGAAGAAGAAGATGGAGTTGGTTTAATATGCAAGTCAGAAGGCCTGAATACACCCTCAGAAGCCAGTGCCTGCAAAGCAGCTCCAGACCCATCCAAGGTAGAGACAGCCACAGGTTCCACAGTTGAAGCATCTTGCGGCATATCAGACTCCGAATGGGTCTCAGTAGAGGCCTGCGAATCTGAAGTAGCGGGTATCAGGGGCTGTGAAAGCGCCTGAGTACCGGCGAACTGGCGACTAGCTTAGGAGACGTGTCGTCGGCAGCTTTGGACCTAGGCGGCCTGTCTCTGTCTTTATCTTTGTGTTTTTTCGGAATGTCGGTAGTCGGGTGGCTTACCAAAGACATATCTGGATAACTGAACCAAGTACCAAAATATTTAGAAGCATAAGTATACCGATGACGAATAGTTCATTGTTTAAATAAGGCACAAACCGACAGTGAGGTAAGTCGTGGTCAGGGCCTATGCAAGGAATACAGTACGAATGAAAATCTTTATGAGCTATTTGTTTTCCATAAAAAATACAATTATTGACTTTTACTGACATCGGTTTAGAGAAAGAAAAATTTTCCCTAACGGGGTACTTAGCTTTAGTTGAAGACTTTGGTTCTGAAACTCAAAGTCCTTCTGCTTCGGGCACCGCACGGCATGAAAGACTCATGTAATGGCATTGGCTGCATGCTTTATACCCCTGACTGCCTGACATCATGGAAGATGAGACAGCAACCGATGCAGGACCCAAGACTTTGATAATCAGGCTGACTGAGGGCTACTGCAAGCAGATAACCCAAATGTGATGACTGCAACAGTGAAACACAAAGAACATCTGCCATTACACAATCATCATGAAAAGCAATAAACACAAAAGACAGCGGCTCCACAATGAAGTATTTAATTGTAATCTGGAAGTCAGACTGATGAAGGGTGGTACTCACATTGTCAATGGATTCTGTTCACAAATTGCAGCACAAAAGAACTGAATGTCGTACAGATGGCTATCTAAATGGGACAGCGTCTTCCAGGCTGAGAGAGAGAGATGCATATCCAAATGGGATAGTGTCTTCCAAGCTGAAAAAGAGAGAGAGAAAGATGGATATCCAAATGGGAAAATATTCAGCTGGCTTAGAGAGACAGAATGGGACAGCATCCTCCAGGCTGACAGACAGACATCCAAATGGAAAAGCATCCTTCAGGCTGAAAGAGAGAGAGAGATATATCCAAATGAGACATCATCCTTCAAGCTGAGAGAGAGAGAGAGAGAGACAGATATCCAAATGGGAAAGTGTCCACCAGGCTGAGAGACAGAGGAAGAGAGACAGACATCCAAATGAGACAGTGTCCGCCAGGCTGACAGAAAAGGGGAAAACAACTCTGGAAGGCAGGTCAGATGTCCCAAGACTTATGACTATTGTAAAAGAAAAATACTGAGAATATACTACACAAACCACAAACTGACCTATTTAAACTGAATGCTTTGATTTAAAAAAAAGCATGGCCTCACCAGGCTTTAGATGGAACAACTGATGACATCTCACTGTCCTTTAGGTGCGGTGTGAGAGGAAGGGATGCTGACAACAGTTAAACAATTTAGTATACATTCCTGTCAGCAGTGGTAAACACCAACTACGAATAAAACTTTGGTTAATTTAACAAGAAGCAATATTCCTGTATGGAACTGATCAAAGGGCCTTGGAACTTTTAACATTAATATGAAAATAATATTGTAGAGCCCATCAAAATTAGCATTAGATCCATGTGGCAATTGCTGCCCAGCACTTCCAGTGACCAAGAGGAAGCAGAGTGAATGCAAAGTTAAAAGTTCAATGGTTTACAAGAAAATTAGGTTAGCTCAAACAATAGCAACAGCATTATTACTTCACAGCAAAAAGTTCCCTCGTTTGATTCTTGGCTGGGTACCTTCTGCACGGAGTCTGAATGTCCTTCCTGTGTTCACATGGGCTTCCTCTGGGTACTCCGGTTTCCTCCGACATTAATCGGATACGGGCTTCCTCTGAGTACTCCGGATTCCTCCCACATTGATCGGATACTCTAAATTGGTCACTTACGTGAGTGTGTGGTGTGGAAGCACTACCACTGCAGGGTTAGCCACCCAGCAGTGTAAACCTTGGCTCTATATGATTATCACAGTGTGGAAGCACTACCACTGCAGGGTTAGCCACCCAGCAGTGTAAACTTTGGCTCTACATGATTATCACCACTGAAGTGACACCCGAACCCCATGTGCAAAAATAGGGAAAAATGGGTTACAGATGGATGGATCTACATGTTCTATCTTCTGGTCATTCACCCAGTAATAATGCAGAAAACCTATTAAATTTTCAAGTCCCTCTGCAATGATAAAAGCAATGTTATTAAGACACAAACTGCTGAGCAATCTCTTCCACCACACAGATACACAAATGTCTCGGTATGTGATAACGTTACTGAAGCAAGTAAACAGCAATGCCAAAGGTTGAACCTGTTTACTTAAGTCAGAGAGAGTCTTTTTCTAAGAGTACAGGTTCGATGAAACTTGACCCCATGTAAAAAATTTAAATAATCTTTTTCCAACAATAAGCCACACCTTAGGTATGGACTTGAACAGAGTTATGTAGATATCTTTCGGATTTGTCCTGTTTCACATTAATGTTCCGAGGGTCATGTTAATGGGCAGTACCACAGTCTTTAGCTGTAAATGGCTCTTTAAAAGTGCAATTCTTTGCTAAGGACTGTAAAACTGAAGTGTGATCCATAATAAACACACAGATAAATCAAATTATATGCAGGATTTGTAAAGCGTGCTTCTTCTGAACTCGACAGGCATCTGCCAACTCCCACTTCTGGGAAGCTGTTCTGTTACACCCACACTATGACACAACATCACTGTCTTTCCTTAGCCAGTGCATCTGGGGGAAATGCAGTTGAAATGAGTCATGGACATTATATGTTGAATGACTTCCTGGCTTTCCACAATGTCGGTTCCTGTGGTGAAGAACTGTGTCATTAACTTTATGAAGATGTCCTGGGAGTAACTACTTCTAGTAGCATGCAAAACCCTAACACTACAGATAAAGCTGCCACAAAACTAAACAGTACACAAAGTAAATGCATTCTGACCTTTATTCCCACACTGCATCCTTCACTGTACTCGGCAGACCAGCAGCCAGGTACCAGGATGTATTGTAAAAATGGCCTTCGGAAGTGTAAATGAGAGAAGTCACTTCAGCCATCTCAAAGAATGAAGAGCTGCAACAGCAATTACAAAACTCAAAGATGCCCAAGGTGCAGATAATACAACAACTCATGCATTTTCAAATAATATGCAAACTCTACACGAAGGAAAAAGGCAGAAAGGCAATGCCATGCTATCCGAACAGGATGTCAGCAAGCATCTCAAAAAGAGCTTATAGCAACACCAACATTTCTGCAATCCTTTATACTTAAACTGTAATATCATTAAGTCAAATTCCAAAACAAGTATTATGTACAAACAACTTTTTTATAGTTATTACTGTACCAGTTACAATTCTTTATACCACAGCTTTGCAATAATGCAGTCCACGATTTACACCCACGACTTGTGGGGTGACAGAACTCAATGATTCAAGAGATGTGAAAAGTGCTGCCGTGAGTATGTCAGCTATTCAAGGACATCTACTTCCAGCAGTAAACAAAAAAACAAAATATTAATAACAATTTACTAACATGACATACCCACTGGTCAGTAAAATGACTCTTTATAGGTAAGTGCTAGGCTAGTTGCCCTTGTGGTCCATTTTAAGTCTAGCCAACTTCCCTTTTTGTGCTCAAAATAACCTGTCCTACTTGGCTACACATTGGCCTTACTCATCCCATGGTTGATAATACCCCTAATAAAGTAACTGGGATCATAACAGTAAATTGGTGGTTTACTAATGAAATCAACGGACAGTACAGAAAGTACCCTGGCACTGTTTAACGAATAAACCCTTCTTTTCATGTGTTAAAGTACAGGTTAGTGGGCCAAGTTTCATATGGTCTGATAAACACCTCTGTGCTCTTCAAATGTTACAGATGACTGCAACCACTTCAAGAAATAAAGCCAAAGGAATATCTATATTAAACACACAGTATTAAAAATGAACAGCAATCTTGCCTTGGAACAGTTTCTATGCTGCAAACAAAGCCCTGTACTACACATTACATGTCTCCTTCAACCCTGTAGATGTATTCTTAATGAACAGATTTTTCAGTTATGTTTTGAAACTGCTACACTTCATAACATCACTACACCTGAGAGAAGGGTGCTTTCCAGACAGAGATGTGTAACAAGGCACTGATCATAAGTAATTACTTATTGGCTTTCTTACAGACAATGCCATTATCTGTGGACACACCAAAGGTGCGGCAGTGACAAAGAATACAAAAGTCAAATATTGTCACCTAACTCAGTTAAGGAGTTAGGTAGATTCTGACTTGAATAAACAT
Source organism: Protopterus annectens (assembly GCF_019279795.1). Lineage (NCBI taxonomy): Eukaryota > Metazoa > Chordata > Ceratodontiformes > Protopteridae > Protopterus > Protopterus annectens. The sequence goes on along the minus strand of NC_056737.1, from coordinate 1,120,046,385 downwards.
GCCACAATGGTGTCTACTAGAAAGAAAATAAAATTCAGGAAAAGTGTGCATAAACTCACACACACAAACATACACACACACACACACACTGTAACAGCAGCTAAAATTAGTACTGTGAAATTGCTACCCCCTCAAAGACAGCATTCTACTGGCTCAAAATAAGGCATATAAAACAGAAGTAAGTGTGCTGAAAGGGGCGTTTGAGCATGTCAAGGGTGGCACGGTGTTGTAATAACAGATACCTTTCAAATCACCAGGCTAATATTCTGCAAAAAGCAATTTGTATGACAGTAACATTTAAACAATAACTTTAAAAGCTGGTGCTGTTATACGACAGAACTTAACAAGTCATTCCAAAAAGAAAAAAAAAACAAAAAAAAAAAAACAGCAGTGAAGCTAAACACATTCACGCAATGTTTGTGTGACAGGTTACTGATCTGTGTTAACTGCTTTTCCTCATCAATTTACAGTATTCACAGGTTCATAAGAGGTTACTAGGCTAACGGCCCTAGAGCCCTTACAAGCCTGGCCTTATTTATCCTGAGTTGCCCCAATTGTCGGGTCATCCTCTGAACAGACTGACGGTATAAGTACTTGTCAGGGTCCATATTACACATAATGGAAATTAATATTTGTTCCAACACAAACTATATGGAGAAGTCTATGCCTAATGTCTTCCCCTGGTTCTGGAAATGCCACTTTATTTATATTCTTCAAATGTTATGCACCAAAGCAAACCTCTGAGAAAAAGCCCCTTAAAGGGATTGTTACAGTAACCTGTGGTGTAGTTTACAAAATGAGCAAATGCTTACAGATAAACTGTTAACTTTACACTACTAATGGCGTAGCTTGCAAAGGAAAGTGAAAAAAATGCACGAGAAACACATAAGCCACAATTTGTGTGCACCAAGCAACTCAGATTTGCTCATTAAAAATAATGAATGGCACAGGCTTGACTTTCTCTAGCTATAATTGCACACCCCACCCTACGCCCCAGACATAATGACTGGCAACTAAATACACCATGAAGAATTACTGCTTATGCTTATAAAATTATACCAAAGAATGTAAAATTAGAGACAATCTGACACTGAAGACCCTTACAACCAGTACTGAGGTACCTTGGTACCTGGCACATAGAAAATAACAGATATACGCAAGGCAAGGAACTCCTGCAATTTACTTCATTATAAAAAGCATAATTTTTAAATTAACAAAGAAAAATTCAATCCACAGAACAGCTCAGCCATAATTGTTTTATCAGTACATTGAATGTACCAATTAAATATTTAACCTAAAACTTACATTAAAACTAAGTAACGAAGCAGGTTATTCATTAGCATGTCTCATTATGTCTGACCCTGTCAATCGGTAACGGGCAACAACCAGCTTAACCACAGCATTACTACATGAAATAAGCAAGATCATTTGCTCCGAATAGCTGTCTCAGGGATTGCCCCATGATCTAGATCCCTGACAGAGGAAGACATTCTAATCTTCAGGGATAGCTTTCTCTTCCAGATAATAAAATAATTATAAAGAGTGGCACTTCACAAGATATATCTGTAGGCAGAGGCAGTAATAAACAAAGCTCCCAAGTCAGCCCACTTGCACAGAGGCAGGCCATCGATTTTCTCCAACAGTGACAGGACTTTGGGAACAGACTCAGGTGGTAGGGTTACCTGGCTGGATTGGATGAAGTGGAGAAGGACCATCTCTTTTATCCAGAAGGGACAGTTTGAGAAATTTCATTTCCTGTGGGACCTCTGGTGAAGAACAGGATCCTTGAAGGCCTCCATTCTAAACAGAGTTGCAAACAATACCAAAATCTTGGTGGGTGGATGCGCACACCAAGTACAGTGAAAGTAATGCACAAACTAATCTCGTAGTTATGGATTTTGACCAGTCATTACTTTAATCACAGCTCCTGGTTACTAACCTGTAACTCCCTATCAGATCTGCCACTCCCCAGGATCAAAATACTGCTTACCGAGCTGAAAGGTACATATGGCAAATGGTCACACCCAGGACTGTCCTGAAAAACGCAATTGGGGGATTCAGGGCTGGGCAAACAAAGGTACTGGGAAGCAGCCGGATGCTATGCAGGTGTTAGGTAGGGTAGGATCAAAGCAAAGGAGAAAAAAAAATACTACCCGCAACAATGGTCACTACATTAGAGGTTAAAATGGTAAAGACAGGTGTATTTCATACCTGATGATATAATATTCCCTTGAAAATGTTATTAAGAGCAATACACAAACAGGGACTGGGATACTGCCTCTAATAAACAGGTATGCACACATCATTTTACAGTCACAGGTATGTTATGTTGTGCTCTGGTTGGGTCATGCTTTTCAAGTCATTAAAGATCCAATGCTATTTGCCTTCACTTGCTTTGCAAATCCAGTAGCTCTACAAACACCTACACTAGGGACCTAAATCTACACTAACAAACAGGACTTATAGGTTCATAGGAGGTTACTAGCCATGTTAATCACAAATATCCCCATTTGCTCTTTTTGGGTAGTTCTCAGAATGAATTCATGAAAAGAGCAGGTCTATGATCAACACTGGCTACCCCTGTTCATGAGGGACATGGGTGCCACCCCAGGGGTGAATTTACTGTCTCATCCAGTTATCTAAGTTGCATTTGAAAAGGGTCACGGAAGAGCTCTGTTTTACGTGAGCAGTAAGTCTATTCCAGAGAACAAGCAGTCTCTGGGAGACATATCTGTCTCTCCAGCATGTTTTGTTAATGTCACAAGCTAGGTTGAGATCCCTAGAGTGAGCGACTCTTGTGCCATTTGACTTGCGCATGTGCAGCATTTCTATTAGGGCAGAGTTGGAGATCGCCCTATAGGCCAGGCATTAATCACCTCTGAGCAGCTATAAGATATAGAATAAAGGGACAGGGCTTTCAGTCTGTTCACATAGGTCATGGTTTGGAGTCCCTGTATTTTCTTAGTGAGAAACCTATGAGGTCTCTCCAGTTGCTACAGGTGTCTTTTTGAGGTACATGCAAAAGGATGAGGGTTGAGTACAGTGCAGTTATAACATCTCTTGACCTGGATGCTATGCCATTGCTTATGAGGTGCGCTATGTAGAATGCTTTCCTTACCACTGTGGAAACATGGTGGTCAAAATTCAGATTGCTATCAACCTGTGTTTTCAAGTCTTGCAACACTGGGTTGGAACTCGGGAGGGGGGGGTGCTGTCAATACAGTAATTTGTAGGGAATTCCATTTTGCTAATGGGAATAATAATGCATTTTTTTTATTTAGTTTTAGACCATGGCTTTGGCACCAATCATTTCTTTATGTTAGCCCTTCTTGTAATATGTTGACATCATTGGGAGGACTCTGATTGCTCCCAGTTTGCAATCATCAGTGAACCTGGTGAGCCAAAGGCCATCTATGTTGTCCTGGACTTCTGAGAAATAGATGCTAAATAGTAAGTGATGGATCTACTGGTAGAGGTGGAGTCACCAATTTTGACTGTTTCTGTCGGTGAGCCAACTGGCTACCCATCCAGTAACATAAGGGTTAATCCCTAGGTGGGAGAGTTTCTCAACGATGGCAGAGTGGGGAACTGTGTCGAAAACCTTGGCAAGGTTGAGATAGGCTGAGTGCACTGTCTTACCTTTGTCCATGGCTTTGGTGACAATCTCACAGAAGTCTACCAGGTTTAATAGGAATAATCGACACAATGAAGCCAAACTGAGATGGGTCTTGTGTTTGGAGGTCACCTATGTCCTTGTTGATAAGGTCCATGATAATTCTTTCCATGGCCTTGCAGATAAGGCTGGTTAGACTTATGGGTCTGTAGTTCCCAGGATCAGTTTATGCCCCCCCCCCTTTGTGCAGTGGGATTATTGTTGCTGTTCTCCATTCTGCAGGAATATAGCCAGTTTTCAAGCTATGATTAAAGAGAAAGTACAGTTGTGTACACTTACCATAAATGTAGATGTTCGAGTGTATTCACTGTTGCAGTCATCACACTTGGGTTATCCTGCCAGGGGTAGCCCTCAGTCGGCCCGAATACCAGAGGCTTAGTATGTCTGCGTCAGTTGCTGTTGCTCCAGAACTGATGCCAGGTCATCAGTGGTATAAAATCAGGCAGCCGATGCCATTACATCAGTTTTTCTTGCCCCAAATGTCAGGAGCCCCCAAATAGGGAGCAGGTTATGGTGGAGTAACACCACCAGTAGAAAGTAAAAACCAAATGCACTGTTAATAGTGAGGAAGAGAGGAGAGAGAGAGAGAGACCAGGGGGATGGAGGGTGGGAAACCAGGACTGCAACAGTAAATACACTCGAACATCTACATTTATGGTAAGTGTACACAACTGTACTATGTTCTTCATGTTTCACTGCTGCAGTCATCACACTAGGGTTGATTCCCAAAGCTGAAGAATGGGTGGAGGCAGTCAAGAAGCGCTGGGGCTGGCTAGTATGCCCTGCAGGACTGCTGTTGCAAAACCCGCCCTGGATTTGGAAAAGATAGGCAGGTGGTAATGCTTGGTGAAGGTATGAACAGAACACCAAGCTGCAGCCTCCAGGATGTCTCTGGTAGGGACCCCTCTGAGAAAAGTTGCAGAGGTGGAAGTTGCCCTACTGGAATGTGTTCTGACCCCCTTTGGGGGTGGTTTCCCGTGGTGTTTGTAACAGAAATGGCTGCAGTGTGCTATCCATTTGGAAATGGTTTGTTTTGAAATGGCCTTTCCCTCCACCTCTGCTGCAAAATTGACTAGTAACTGGTCAGTTTTCCTAAAGGGCTTAGTCCTATCCAGGTAGAATCTGAGCTGTCTGTGCACATCCAAAGAGTGCAGGATCCTTTCTCCTTATTTTGAGGTTTAGGGAAAAAGGTGGGCAAATGAATAGATTGGTTGAGAGCCACACTGGACACCACTTTAGGCATGAAAGTTGGGTTAGTCCTGAGGGACACCCTGTCAGCATGAAAAATGATGAAGGGTTCCAGAGCCATGATTGCTTGTAGCTCAAGACACTCTTCTAACTGAAGTGATGGCCAGAAGCAAGGCTGTTTTCAAAGAGAGGAATTTTAACTCTGCTGAATCTGCAGGCTCAAAGGGGGGTAGCGTGAGTTTTTCCAACACAAAGTTAAGGTCCCAAGCAGTGGTAGGGGCTCTTCTGGGCGGCTTTAATTTGTTAGCCCCTCTAAGAAACTGCTTGATAAGGGGGTGTGAAAAGAGAGGTGTCTCTGTGCTGTAATGAGCAGAGATGGCAGAGGCATGAATTTTACTAGAAGAGAAGGACAGGCCCCTGTGAAGTAGGTTTGCTAGGTAATCCAGGATGAGAGGTAAGGAGGGCTGTGCTGGTTCAGCTCCTTTAGCCTGGATCCAGGAGCAATACCTTTTCCACTTATCAACATAGGATTTTCTAGTACTGAGACATCTGGTTTCACGTACAACGTCCAGGACCTGCTTGCTTAGGCTGGCCACTGGAGGAGAGGTTAAGGAATAAGCCAGGCTGCCAGGTTCAGGGTCTGCAATTGTGGATACAAGAACTCTCCTTTCTGCTGGGTCAGGAGAGTTGGAATCTAAGGGAGGTGCCATGGAGGCAACAGTGACAGACTGTGCAGTAGTGGGTACCCAGTGTTGGCATGGCCAGTCTGGGGCAATCAGGATTGCCCTTGGTTTTTCCTCCTTTATTTTGAGTAATACCCTTGTAAGAAGTGGTAGAGGGGGAAATGCATAGATCGAGAGGTTTATAAATTGGAAGGACAGGGCATCCACTTTGCAGGCCTTGCTGTGAGTTTCCCTGGTGCAGAATTTGCTGAGATGGTGGTTATCATGAGAGGCAAATAGGTCCACCTTCTGGGTGCCCCTTTTCTGGCTTACCAGGCTGAAAATGTTGTGGTTTAATTGCCGCTCGTGTGGGTCTAGGAGGTTTCTGCTTAAGTTGTCTGCCAGAGAGTTTTGGTTGCCCGGCAGGAATTGTGCTAGCAGTTGAATATGCATGACTGAAGCCGTGTGCCAAAGGGTCATGGCTAGCCTGCAGAGTGGATAAGAGTGGGTTCCTCCCTGCTTGTTGATGGGTTCCTCCCTGCTTGTTGATGTACCACATCACATTGGTGCTGTCTGTTTTGATTAGTAGAGGCCCCGGAGAGAGTAGGGTTCTGAAAGCTGTCATGAGTGTGCTGAACAGCTACTCTTGTTGGTTGATGTGCAGATGTATTTGATTTGGGCTCCAGTGGCCCTGAATGCACCTGCCATCCAGGTGTGCACCCCAGGCATAGTCTGATGCATCTGTGGTTAGGGTCTGGGCAGCGTGGGGTTGTGAAAAGGGAAGTCCCTTGTTCTGGTTACATGCTGCTGCCCACCAAAAAAAATCTTTCCTTAGACAAGGTATCATAGGTATAATAGTTTCCAGGTCCTGAGAATGTTGACACCAAAGGCCTTTTTAAGTACCACTGACATTTCCTCATATGTGGTCTGGCATATGGAATTAGTAGAATGCAGGAAGCCATGAACCCCAGAGCCTGCAGGATTTTCCTTGCGGATAACTGGGCTCTGTTGGCTACTTGAGAGAAGTAGCCTGTCAGGTAGGCTTGTTTTTATTGAGTAAGGTATGCCATCTGGGATGCTGTGTCCAGGCTTGCTCCCAGGAATACAATTTTCTGACTGGGGACTAGTGGGAGTAGTTTGGATTTCTTTTTGTTTATAGTGTGAGGCCAGTAGATCCTTTACAAAGGTCAGGTGCAGCAACAGCTTTTCCTGACTGTCTGCCTGAATCAGGCAGTCATCCAACTAGGGGTAAATTTGAATATTTCTTTGTCTGCAAAAAGCAATGGCTGGAACCAGGCATTTTGTGAAAACTCTGGGAGCAGTGGATAAGCCAAAGGGAAGTGCAGAGAACTGATAATGCATAGATCCTGCCCTGAAACGTAGACATTTCCTGCAAGAGTCTCTGACTGGGATATGCAGATAGGCGTCCTTTAGGTCTAGGGTGGCTAACCAGGCATCTTTGGACAGCATAGAAAGAGGCTGCTGGAGGGTGAGCATTTTGAATTTTGGTATCACCAGGATAGTGTTTAGAATGGATAGATCTAGGATTGGGTGCCAGGTACCTTCTTTTCTGGGTACAAGGAAAAGTCTGGAATAGAAACCTTGGCCTATCTGGTCTGCAGGAACAGGCTGAATTGCCCTCATGGAGAGCAGGAAATGAAACTGGTTTTGTGCCTCTGCCCACTGGTTTGGAGGAAGATCTGGGAACCCTTTTGGGGTTGGCAGTGTGTGGAAACAAAATTTGTACCCCTGGGACACTATGTTGAGGACCCATCGATCGTTGGTGATGAAGGCCCAGTTTTCTGCATGGGAGGCAAGTTTTCCCCCTAGGGGCACAAGCAGGTGGGCAGAGGTAAGGGGTGGAATTGAAAAGTCATTGTGAATTCTTGCCATAAGGGGGTGGCTTAGCACTCCCTGTTTTAGAAGTGGAGGTCCTCCATTGCTTAGATCTCTGCATTCCCCTGGACTGCTGTCTGGGGGGGTCTGCTACCCCTAGGTCTAGTCTGACCTGGCCTTGAGAGGGCTGGAAAGGGCCAGTATTTTGAGGGCAATGCCTACTGAATCTGGGAGGCTGGACTTGCAAAAAGTCTAACTGTCTGCATAGATTTAGCTTTTTCTTCCATCTTTTTTTAAAATCTCTTCTGCCTTGGTGCCAAACAAATTGTCTTTGTTCAGTGGTGCGTCCAATAATTTTGATTTGACATGGTCTGGGAAGGTCTGTTCCTTAAGCCAATCATGCCTTCCAAGTACAGAACCTGTGACTGCTGCCCTGCAGGATGCTTCTAGGGCATCAAACTCATATTGCAGGGTATGCTTAGTAACTTGGCTTGAAGAATACATAAACTCCTGTAATCCTTTATTTTCTGCACAGGGTGGAAAGGTAGATAATTTTTGTTTAAGACGTTCCATTGTATGTTGCTGGTATTTCAACATGTGGAACTGAAAATTTAATGCTCTAAAGGCAAGAGTTGCAGAGGTGCATACTTTTTTACCCCATCTGTCTAAAGCTCGGGAATCCCTGTCTGAAGGGGTGGGATTATTAGCTGCGGTTGCTTTTATTCCTTTAGGTCCTTGGGAGATGACCTCTGGGTCAGCAGTAGGATTTTTGAAAAGAAATTTGTGAGAGTCAGGGACTGTGTAATACCTGTCAGATTTACTGGGAGCAGGAGGTAAAGTATCAGGAGTTAAACTGGATTCCATGAAAACATCATCCATAACATCCAGAACAGGAGGAATAGCTAAGGGTCTGTGCTGTGGTAAATCTAAAAATTCCCAGAGTCTCTTTTTGGATGGAGGATAATCCTGGCATTCCCAATGGAAATGCTCTCTCAAAGTATGTAGGGTTTCACCAAAAGAAAAATCTTTTGGAGGAGAGGCAGAAGGAATGGATTCCTCTGCATCTGAATCCTCATAAGCAGACAAGGGCATGTCTTCATAATCAGAAACCTGAGTCATCGGAGTCATGGTGAGATAAAGCTGCTGGGGACGTCTCTTCTTCTTTTAGAAGGCTTCCCCTAATCAGCAGGATAAGGTCTTCCGTCATTTTAAGCATCTGAGATTGAGGCAAAAAAGCAGATGCTTGAGCTTGGGTCATCTTTTTTTTTAGGCGTAGTTCATATCCTGGGCCTTAGAAACTCGGCAGATTTAGAGAGAAATGAAGACGCAAAAGAAGTTGTCGGTTTGTGTCGAATATCGGTAGTGAGAAGAACTTCCTCGGAAGCCGGTGCCTGGTCAGCAGCTCTGGACCCATCCAAGGTAGAGACATCCGCAGGTTCCATAGTCAAAGAAGAGTCTTGCTGCATACCAGACTCCGAACGGGTCTTGGTAGTGGCTTGCGAATCCACAGAAGTGGGCATCAGGGGCTGCGAAAGCGCCTCACTGAGTACCGGTGAACTGGTGACTAGCTTAACGGAAGAATCGTCTGCAGTTTTGGACATGTGCGGACTGTTTCTGTCTTTATCCTTTCGATTTTTTGGAAGATAGGTAGTCGGATGGCTTACTGAAGCCATTTCGGATTACGGAGATCGACAGCGAAATTATTTAGCTATGATAAAGGCCCGACGACGTATAGTTCTGGCATTGAACAAAACTGACAGCTTGGGACGTCGTGGTTTGGGCCTAAATAGGTGACACAGTAAGAATGGAAATCCCGTGTGGTATTTGCTTTCCACAGGCGAGACAATTGTTAACTTTTTCTGACATCGGTTAGAGAAAGAAAAAGGATCCCCTACGGGGTACTTAGCTTTAAGACTTCATCTTCAATTTTGGAAACGAAAACTCAGGTAGCAGCCGACCGGCACTCGTGCGAACTGCTTCTGCTTCAGGCTCCTCAGCAAGAAAGACTGATGTAATGGCATCGGCTGCCTGATTTCATACCACTGATGACCTGACGTCAGTCCTAGAGTGACAGCAACTGACGCAAAAATACTAAGCCTCTGGTATTCAGGCTGACTGAGGGCTACCCCTGGCAGGATAACCCAAGTGTGATGACTGCAACAGTGAAACACAAAGAACATTGTCAATCAGGTCCACTAGGTCTTGTTTTAGATTGTTTAGTAAATAACCTGGAATATTATCTGGTCCCACTGAGGCTGCATTTTTGGCCTTGGCGAGTGCTGAGATGACATATTCTCTACAGATACTAGGCAGAGGACTGGGTAAGGTACACTTTGGGATATGGTAGGTGGGGATATCGATGTGACTTCGGCACTGAATCTGTCAACTAGCAGGTTGGCGTTATCTTCTGGTATAGTATGAGTGATGCCATCTACAACCAGTTTGGCACATAGCTGGGCATTACCTTACAGACTTCAGATGTACTTAAAGAATGCCTTATGATTATCCTTGACTAGAGATGCGATTTTAGTTTCGTAATTTGCTTTAGAAGACTGTAAAAGATTTCTGACTTTCTTGTTTAGACTTAGGAGGGAACGCTTCCTCTGCAGAGTGATATCCCTCTTGCTTTTGGACAAGTTTCTTCCTCTTATTATATAATCTGTTTAAACTTGAAGTCCACCACAGTGGCTTGTTTATACAGGAAGACCTGGTTTTGGTCCAGTCAGGTACAGCAGACTTTATGCAGTCACTCAAGTGTTTGTACAGGGTATTTGCGTACATTTCTACATAATGCTCACTGATGTCTGCAATTGCGGGTGGTATGAAGCTTTTTATTCCATCTCTTAGTAGGCTGTAGTTAGCTTTGGTAAAGTTTTTTTATACTTTTTGTTCCTGTGAGGGTGTCAGTTCCAGTAGTTACTCGAAATGAGACTGATTTGTGTTCTGACCTAACCAGGGAAGGCATCACTCATGGGGAAGTACAGTGACCCCCCCCATGTTGGTGGGTACTATGTTCAGTGCATTAGAGCCCCTAGTGGGGGTGAAGACTATGTGTTCCAGAGCATTTGTGTTAAAATCCAGAAACCTCACGGCAAGCATGTTTTTGCTTGTGTATGTCCCCCAGTCTATGGAAGGACAGCTGAAATCTCTCATGACTAAGGTGCTGGGCTGTATGGCGAGGGATTCCAGTATCATGTTGGGGGATCTACAACTAGCAATGATGTGGTATGGTACTTTCCCAATAGTTAAATGGACATGGAGCAGATTGAGACAGTCATGCTGTTTGACTAGTCTCAAAATGTATTTGGTTTTAATGAAGATGGATACACCTCCACCTCTGGTTCCTTCATGCTCACTTTGAGGTCTGAAAATGTTGACGGAAGTGTAGCCTTGCACAGCCAGGGAGCTCTCAGTGGCCTTGAACCATGTCTTGGTAACTACACAGATGTCAGCATTCTCCAAGGTGAGGAGTGCTTCCAGGGAGTGCAGTTTTGTGTTTAAACCCTTAGCCTTAATCAGCACATTTGTCTCTACTAGATTTTATTACAGTGGAAAATTTGTTGTTTTGACATTGCCTAAAAAGGCAGTATGGGGGAGGCAATGGCCTTTGCCAGCACTTAAAAGCTTAGGGGGACAGATGCAGACCATCTCTAGAAAAGCAGCAAGGTCTGTCTACCACATCCTCCAAGGCTGCTTAGGGGTACAGATACAGACCATCTCTAGCAAAGCAGCAAAGTCTGTCTACCACATCCTCCAAGGCTGAAAGATACTGGCCCCCCTAGACTGGCACTAGAAGCGGAGCCAATTGTTGAAGTCATTCATTATCTGTTTATACTGTGTCATTATCCTGGGAGATGGTAGGATACTGCTTAGGGCTACAGACATACATGTCTGGGATACATAATCAGAGAGTTCCATCATGTCTCTCTTCATATAGTCCATACAGATACGTCTCAAGTCATTCACTCCCACATGGATTATAACAGAGTTATAACGGTACTTGTTGAGTGACTTGAGTGCATGCATGATTCATCAGACCCTGGCACCTGATAAGCAGCTGACCATGACCCTCTCCTTGTCCACTCTGGTGAGGGGGACATGTGTGCGTCTCATTATGTAGTCAACTATGACCAAGACATTTGATATGTTTTGCCTTAGGGCCTTACTGGTTGAGACAAAGGTATGTGCATTGACATGTGTAGTAATTTCTTTTTGCTTAGTGGTGAGTGTGTGTGGTATGCGTTTGAGAAGTCTCTGTTCTTTTAGTAGGCTTTTAGTGAGTACCTCCTCGTATGTGGGGTTGTGTGTCATGACCCTATTTTGTGTGAGAGGTAAGGTTTGTGTGAGAGGTAAAGGATGTGTGCTGGAGAAATTGGTTTCTAACACAATGTATACCCAGCCAAAGGAATACGTTACTCCTCCAGGTCAAAGCAATACTCTGGCTAACTTTAATGCCAGTTTTGATGACTGAACAGTTCGACACAATGTACACCAGGGCTGCCATGTACAGCCCTGTTCAATTTGAAATGTAAGCACCATTTATCGCTGGAAAAGGGGCCACAATCTTTAAGTGTGTCTAATTAAAAGTGTATATGACTAAGCATCTTCCAGTCTTTGTGATCACTTGCCTGTCATTGTTCTTGTGTTCCTGTATATTTGATTTCTATTCTGAGTAAAGAATGCAGTACATGCCCAGAATATGTTTATACTGACCTGTCATTACACACACAATAAAAAACACAAGTGTATCTTTACCTCAAAATTCAACTTTGTACTCATCAAGCTTTGGTCATAGCATATTTGCAGTGAAAACAGTTACATTCAGCATTAGCTATACTGCAATCCCTAGTGGTATAAAGACAGTCTTAATTGCATTTTGTATGTGACTGTCAAATAATTTTTTTTATTAAGAGCTATCAAATAAGAAATGACTGTCATCTTATACTTAAGTAACAGATACAGGGGTTTACTGGCCTTTCCAAGTCACAGTCTAGCATGTTATATTATACTAAGGTTTCATTGTGGGGTACACTACAACTATTCAGAGAGAGGAATGCAGCACACATTCAGCATACTCTGCAACTGTTACTCCATCAAAAGTAATTATATATCTGTATGTAATGGTTTATACATATACATATTTATCACCAGGCAAGGCTGTAGTTTTCTCCCTTAAATCCTGTCACAACCAAACTCCATATACTGGCATGGGGGTTAGGCAAAGAGATGTAATCACATTTAGCACTGAGCTATACACAAAGTCGTAAGGATAGGATGCCAATTACAGATGCATTTCTGTACCATCCACACAAAGTGGGATGATGGGTAGAACTGCTGCCTCTCACAAAAGGTTCTCCTGTTCAACTAGGTTGCATTGTGTGTGGAGTCTGCATGTCTTCATTGTGTTCATGTGGGTTTTCTCTAGATACCCCAGTTTCTTTCCACCTTCCCAAGACATGCGGTAGGCTGACTGGTGACTCTAAATTCTCCTGGATGTGCATCCAGTGACTGTGTGTGTGTTTATGTGTGTGTGTGTGTGTGTGTGTGTGTGTGGGATATGCAAAGAAAGGCCTGACTACTTATTCCCTCTTCCATACATGCCTACAAAACTCTGTGGATTGCAGTGGCTGTTCATGAGGTCACTGTGGGAGTCGGACGTGACTGACAAGCATGGACTGACAGATCCAAGCATAGTGTCTTGCAAAAGATTTTCATTACAACCTCTCAAACTAGGACCGAGATACTGCATGTCTAGTCATGTCAGAGAGACAGTATGGCATAATGCATTGCATTCAATCTCCATTAAGGGTCAATTTCTATTCAGTATGGGACACAAATAGAACATATAGATAAGTTGTCACTACACCTGATGCAAACATTATAGAAATATCACTAGTATAGCAATTCTTCTCCCTGCAAACACGCCATGACCAAAACTTTCTCTTCTAAGGAGCCAATATTCTGTGGCCAAATCAAGCAATACAGTGCACTGTAGTCTCTATGGGCTGAATGGCAGTCATGGGTACATTTTGTACCCAACTCATGGAATGTCTTTCAAGAACTAATGGGAGTGATACTCTGCCCCTTAGACATAGGTACATACAGCAATTTCACAGAGACAGTCTGCCATGTTGCAATTCAAATCTTTCTATTAAGGGTGGGAATATGACTTCTGTTCAGGATCAGGAATGCGGCACACTTCTGAAGAACACTTCACCTGAGCTGCTATTATATTATAGATAAAAGTTACATATATTTCACTGCAAAAGAAACATGCCACGACCAAAACATCCTATACCTGGGAAGAGGGAAAATATGGCCCTGTCTCTTTCATCACTAGGGTGCACTAAAATCCATAATTAAAATCCACAGCGGTAGAACAGAATTCTTAAGTACATTCTATACAAGTGTATCTTAATATTGCTCCCTGAAAATTTTATTTAGAAGTCTCAAAAGAGGAAGTGACATACATATAAGTTTAATGTATTTTTAAGGCTTTTCATGCTGATAGTTTGGGAAGTTGATCACGTCCATTTCTACTAGTGGATGAGTACTTCACTTCTGCTCAGGATGGAGAATGCAGCACATTTCCAAGCTACATTTTTATCCTTAACAACTCTAAAAGTTCTAAGTACTCTCAAAACTGTGACTGATGTATGGCCTTTTCTACTTCCATACCAGATGTAAGGTTTTTCACTATTTCACATTGACAATCTGACAATTTGCTTTATACTTCATTGCCATCATGGATGAGTACAAAACTTAAGTTTAATAGCAAGGCATGCAGCATGCCTCTATATTGCAACTTTGCTGTATTGTCATTACATCAAAAGTATGGTCATTTATACTTCACCAGACAAGGTAATGTTTTGCTTAATGCAAACATGCTATATATAAGTACAACTTCCTGCCCTGAGGGGGCAATGTAGTTCAATCATATTCAGTACTAAGTTTTAATGGAGTCTATAGGTACAGAAGTGCAGTCTTAGGTGCATTCTGTGCACCATATCCTAATCCAATTCCCCTGAAGATTTACAGAGGAATATCAAAAGACAAACTGATATGCAGCATGTTATATTCAGATAACAAATTTAGGGTTTTACTTACACTTCATATTCAGTTTGGCAGGATTCATTCTACTCATTTTCTATTAAGGTAGATATATGACTGCTCTTTAGGGAAAGTCATCAGGAACTTGTGAAGAATATACATTTGCTGAGTTGTCAATATACCGTAACTAAAAAGTCTAAATATTTCTTCAAAATGGACTCCTCAAATTCTTGCCCTCCATAATATCACTATAGGCATAAATAGCTGAAGTAGGCATCAGAAGTGTTGAAAAAGTAATAACAAATCATCTAAAATGGGTCAGCATCACTGGCACAATGACTGGCTGGGACTGTAAAAGAATACCTCTCTGTCAGTGGGGGTGTATTAGCTTGTGCTTAAGATAGATGCATAATTTTGTGGTCCCCCAAGCCGGATGGATATTTTAACTATTTATCATGGACTTTGGCAACCGTTGTAACAAACTCTGCAGCTGTTAGCAATGAGTAATGGAAAGTGGATACCCCCACTGCTTGCTTGTTTTAAGGAGACGGACCAGGAGCAGAAGCTCATCATTCTTTTTGAGAACCTGTCTGTCCTCATGGCTTACACAGCGGCTTTGCCAAGTCCCTGGAAAATTGCATTGGACATTGTGAGGAAAATGTTACTAAGCAATTAAACTCAACACATACAATGGAGGAAAAAATTAAAGCATTAGAACAGCAAAAGGAAATGCTCCATGATAAACTGGACCCCTGCAGAGACAAAATGTTTGAATCATGGGAAACCATTAATCTGAACCACCTGAAGAGTTGCTGGACTGATTAAGCACTTTGAATAAGTCAAAAACTGACATATATTTATATTTGTTTACTGGGGCAGCAAATTGATCAATACTGACCACTTTCAGTCTCAGCTCAGTTCCTGATGGTTTACTGCTAAAATTTGTAAAGTAGGACGGCGTACTGCAAACATGCCCCCCAAACAGGCTCTAATGGACTTAGAATCATACTCCACTGATTAATTATAGCAGAAGCCATAAAGGCTCATCCAGACTCTGCTACACTTTGCTGTGAAGGAAAGGTTAGTTTGCTTTTATTTTTTGTATTACTGTATTGCCTTTCTATATTTTGAATACTGTAGTTTGTTTTCTTTACCTTGTGTTTTGCTTGCATTCTGTTTTAACAGCATATTAAAACTTCAAAAGAGACCACAGCTCTCTCTGTTCTGAGTCAGGCAGAAATAAGAACTGATTAATTAAGGACTCATTCATAAGACAGAAGAGGTCACTTAAGGTTAATCACTTGTTAACAGAGGGGGTGGAGCTAGGAACTAAAATTTCTATTTAAGGAGTAAACTAAAACATTTCAGAGCTTTACCAGAAAGGCTCATCCAGACTCTGCTACACTTTGCTGTGAAGGAAAGGTTAGTTTGCTTTTAATTTTGTATTACTGTATTGCCTTTCTATATTTTGAATACTGTAGTTTGTTTTCTTTACCTTGTGTTTTGCTTGCATTCTGTTTTAACAGCATATTAAAACTTCAAAAGAGACCACAGCTCTCTCTGTTCTGAGTCAGGCATTTAAGTTGTCTTGTTAAATACCACTGTCTTTCTAGTTGCCCGCCTATTATGTTAATCTGACCATATATCTCATTTCTCTCTACTTTCACTGGCTTATGTGAGTAATCACAAAATCATCATTTTTGAAATCCCACCCCTTCAATTATTTAAATTTATTGGCCATCCTACAGTATTTCATAGTACAAAAATACAAAAGTGACCACCCCTTTTCAATCCATCTTACTGTTTTAAAAATAGTAACTCTCCACTAAACCTTAACTTTTTAAACAGGTAAAACTCAAGTTACCTACTTTCACATCAAACTTCTCTAGTGCACACTGCAGAGTGCATTCTTTTCAATCTTACCTTTAAGCATCCCTGTGACTAGCACTTTCTCTAATACCTGCTGGAAAGCACTAGGAAGCCTTAAACTCATACAAACACTGCACTCTCCTTGTTAACAAGGAGGAATTAATAGTAGGCACTAAACAGCCTATAATTGCAAAGTACCTTGCTAAGGAAACAGCTCCTATACTTTACAGAAAAAAAAAAAAGCCCCAAACCAGGCATGTCCAAGGGTCAGCTTCCGGTGATTTCTCCTGTCCACCTGGTGAATCTGGGCATACTGGGGCAATGCAGCAATTGCCTCATGTACACAGACAACCCTCTCCTCCTACCACCCAACACTACAACCTGTGAGAGATGCACTTACATAGCCAAAATGGAAGCAAAGCTCTCTCCACCCAAGATTGTGCTAAACAGTCAAAAGGAGAAGGTTAACACCCACACTACACCTCAAGCAACACATAGCCCTTCTAAACCTGCACCACCAACACCCACATATAGCAACACTAAATCCACATATGCAGAGGCCCTTAACTGTAACCTACCCAAGCAACAAAGACCTCTGAAGCTGAAACGCAAACAAACACCAATCACAACCAGTGTGTCACATAGTTCACAACACCAGTGTGCCATCCAGCAACAGCCCCTAAGGCAAGACAATGTACCTAACACTTTAGTCATAGGTGACTCTACAGTCCGGCACACTGATGTCCCTCTCACCAGGTTGAATAAGGAGAAAATTACAGTCAGCTGCCTGTTGGGTGCCAGGATCCGCCACATAACGCATGCACTCAAGTCACTCCACAACAAGTACAAATATGACTCTGTCATTGTCCATGTTGGAGTGAATGACTTGAGACGTACCTCCCTGGACTACATGAAAAGAGACATGGAAGAGCTCTCAGATCATGTGGCCCAGGCAGGTATGACCCTAGCCCTGAGTAGCATCCTGCCTTCACCCAGAATTATACCACAATATAAGGATAAAATGATTGACTTCAACAATTGGCTAAGCTTATGGTGTCATTCAAAGGGGATCCAGTATCTGTCTGCCTGGGGTGACATGATTGACAGACCAAGATGCTTTGCCAGAGATGGTCTGCACCTGTTGCCCCTGGGATTCAGGTTACTGGCTAAGGCTCTTGCCACCCCTATAGTGCCTTTTTAGGCAAACTTCAAAGGACAAAACCACCACCGTAACAGGTACAAGCATGCAAAATCTGAAGGTAATGCTACTCAATGCTAGAAGTCTAAACCTCAAAATGCACTCTCTCGAGGCACTCCTAAAAATGGAGAACATCGATATTTGTGCAGTAACTGAGACCTGGTTCAAGGCTCCAGAGAGCACCCCTGCAATACCAGGCTACAACTCTTACCACACTTTTCGGCCACCAAACCAGGACCGAAACACTAAAGGTGGAGGAGTGTCAATATTCACCAAGGATATTCACACCACCAGGCTAGTTGGCCAACACAATGTGTCTGAAATTCTCCAAGTACAACTAACACTAGGTAAGACTGCAATCCAAATTGTAGCTTGCTACAGATCCCCACCATACCCCAAGATTCTCACTACACCTTTCTAAACATACTGGAAAATATTAAGATAGAACCAAACACCCTAATACTGGGTGATTTTAACTACCCTGCCATTAACTGGGAAAACTACTCATGTCCCAACACCTTTGCCGAACGGTTCTTGGAATTCATAAATTCCAATGCCCTGGATCAACTAATCCATAGTCCCACCAGGGGCTCCAATATCCTAGACCTGGTCATTACCAACATGGGAAATCAATGCTCCATACCTATGGTCAGCCCTCGTTAGTAAGGGCTGACCATAAGCTAATCACCCTTAACATCCACATCCCACCCCACCCCCAGTAAAGAAACCACCATAAAAACTTCTCCAAAGCCAACTTCATGCTACTCAAGTCAGAAGTGACAAACTTCATGACACCCATGCAGATGGGAACTGAAAGTTCAACTGCTGAATCCTACACTAAGGCACTGTACGAGCACATCCACTCATGCATGAATCGTGCCATCCCAAATAGAAACAAAATGCTCTCATCCAAAAAGGAAGCCAATCTGGTGGTCCCCTGCCATAAACAAACTTTACAACAAAAGGAAGAAACTGTTGCAGAAAAGAGGAAAATCCCAGGATGCAAAAAACTCCCTTACTAGCCTCAGTAAGAAACTGAGATGCCTCATAAAATCCTCCAAAGCTAGTTACGAAAATAAAATTGCCAAAGATTCCAAAGACAACCGCAAAGCATTCTATAACTATGTCAAGAATCTAAATGGCAATGCTCAGATCTGCTCTGAGCTAAAACAGAATGGCATTAAATATACTGATCCGAAGGATATTGCCAATATCCTGGCATATCGATTCAGTGCCAACTTCACCCCTCTCACCCCTAAATGGCCCATCTCAATACCGGAAGATTGCCAAATTCCAGTAATAACGGCCACACAGGTACAAAACGCACTCTCTAAAGCCAAGAATACAACATCCATGGGACCAGATGACATCCCGGCTGTGTACTACATGAACTACAATATGAACTGGCACCTCACCTAAGTGTCATGTTTAATCATAGCCTCACCTCAGGTTTCGTGCCCACTGAGTGGCAAAGCTACAGTTATCCCAATCCACAAGGGGATCCACCTTGGATCCCGGAAACTACTGTCCCATCAGTCTGACAAGCCTTATCTGCAAGGCCATGGAGCGTATTATCATGGAACTTATAAACAAAGACATTGGCAACCTTCAAACACTGGACCCCACCCAGTTTGGGTTAGTGAAGGGCGATCTTGTCTCCTGAACCTGATTGACTTCTTTGAATCAGTCTCCAGAGCCATGGGCAAGGGTAAGGTGGTCCACACAGCCTATCTAGACCTTGCCAAGGCCTTTGACACCATCCCCACTCTGGAATCATAGATAAACTTACTAAGTTGGGCATTAATCCCTATGTCACCCAATGGGTTGCTAAATGGCTTACTGATAAAACCCACACTGTAAAAGTAGCCGACTCCAAATCCAGCTCCAGACAAGTGACAAGTGGAGTACCTCAGGGTTCAGTCCTGGGGCCGCTCTTGTTTGGCATCTACTTCTCTGAAGTACAGGTCAACACTAAGGGACTCTGGCTAACAAAGTTTGCAGATGACTGCAAACTGGGAGCCATTATTGGATCCCCAAATTATGTGGATACTCTACAAAAGGGCCTTACAGAAACAGGTGCTTGGTGTCAATGCCAAGAAATATATTGTTATCCCCTTTTGGAAAAAACATGTATCCATGAATTACCATATAGGTGGCAGTACACTAAACACAGAAAGTGTGATAAGAGACTTAGGGACACAGGTGGACAGTGGTCTCACCTTCGATAACCACATCACCACAACAGTCAGGAAATCCTTCTATGTGGCACACCTCATCACGAAGGGCTTTTCATCCAGAAAAAAGAAGGTCATTGTCCCACTGTACTCATCCCTCATTAGAGCCATTATAGAATACAACGCCCTATTTGGTATGTACCTCTCAAGACATCTGCAACAACTGGAAAGGCCTCAGAAATACCTCACTAAAAGAATCACAGGCCTAAAGCAGATGCCCTACGCTGACCGCCTTTAAAAACTCCAGCTATACTCTGTTGCACATCGTCTACTCAGAAGTGATCTCTGCTTAACATACAAGGCCATGTCAAACCCAGAGCTGTTGGACATGCTACATTTCAAGAAACCCCAATCCCTCAGAGCTACACGCTCCAGGGATCTAAACCTTGTCATCACAATAAACAAAACATGCTGGAGGGATAGGTTCCTGACCCAGAGACTCCCCAGACTCTGGAATAGATTGCCCATACATGTCAAGCAGAGTGCCTCTTTGGACCTCTTCAAAAGGAACCTTGACGATTGGATGGGAGAAAGGAAATTCACCCCAGGGATCACGTCAGTCGCCCTGCTAGACAGGGGTCCAGGAAAGTAAATAATGTGGGAAGAAATAGCCAGGGAATTGTTATGGCTAGGCTTGTATAGGCCCTAAGGCTGATAGCCTAGTACCAACCTATGAACATGACATAACTCACAGATTAAACTTATGGAAGAGTTTCACCTATGTTGTTCAGGAAATCCAAGGCTTAGGAACCCACAAAAAGGCAATTTCATCTGAATATCTCTTTCGTGGCTGTACTACTTCCTGTCAAGCTGTCAGTCTCAAGGGCAGGGACAGTATGGAGATATGACAACAGAATTAAGGCCTTAAACCTTCTGTGACCACAGTGTCAAACATATGAAGAAAACGCATGGGGGTGCTGGAGAACATTATTTCCATCAAAGAAGTGGAATGGGAGGCTACAATGCATATGCGTGAGAGAAGAAATAAAGCCAAGTAGTCTGCTAGGTCCGACTAAAAAGCAGAGGATGGAAGAGGATGTTTTGGCCCCTTGAGGAGAACTGATTTTTTATTAACAAGACTCTATTAATTAAGGCATCAAAGGTAGACTGTGATACAGAACCATTGCTGCTTTGAATGGCAATGTTTGCCATGCCACAGTGCTGGTACTGGAAAGTATCACTTGTCATTCAGTGAGAACTTCAATCCAGTGCTTATTCCTAAAGAGAAAAGCTCCAATGTCAGGAGCAGGGAGGAAATGAAAGTGAGATCAGGAATATGACTCAGGTTCACAGGATAAATACCGACAGGCAAAATCAGGCCTAGAGACACTGGCTAAAATAGAAACATAGCAGCGTCGGTCAGACTTTTTCATTAAAGAAGGCAATAAGGACTATAGTAAGAGATATTGAAGGGCTGTCTTGGTTCAGAATGTTAATCAAGTTAAGCTAAAACCTGCTGTCTGAGTTAAGTAACTTCTATTCAACACATCACCCCTGTCTTGTTCTTCTTTTAGCATCTGATGAAGGCAGTGCTATACACACTTCGTGGAATACAGTTATAACGCATTTAATGTTTTGCTGATGAATAAATCGTGTATCCATTTGATGCTTCTCTTCTTGTTTACGGATTCATTTTATTTTTTGGAAATATTCACGGCTGATGAAAATGGACTCATTCTGAATGTAAGAAACTCCTATAAGAAAGTGCATCTCCCCCACTTTTTTTTGTTTTGGAGTAATGATATTATGTCAACTGGAATAATATAATGTTATTCTTAGTTAACATTTTATGCATATACTATAATTTGAGAACAACAAGGGAATTCATGTAGAACCACTTCAGAAGAAATCTATCAAAATTAAAGGTGAAGACAGCCCTAGCCCTCAGTTGTTTTTTTGGTATTAGGATAATCTGAGAAGACGTGACCTGGGGCAATATAATTTGGTTAAGGACTGTTTAAGGGGAATAAGCGAGATAACACGGACACAGTAACTATAAAACAACAGAAGAGATAAATTTCAGACTTCTAGAAATAAACCCACTCACAAGGGAAGAGTTATATAATGTTCTATCAGCAGCAGCAGCAGAACAAGCCATCAAACTCAGTGAACCCTTAGAGTGGGCTTTTATTTGGGCCTAAGAGACTGTAGCCTTAGTTGTGGCAGATGACGAGACTGAACTGAACTTGAGAAGAGAAAAGGGGAGGGGGTATGAAATGGGGGTGGGGGACAAAGCAAGCACTTTCAGCAGTTGCCACTGTAGAAATCAGACAGGCCTGGAGTTTCTCCTTCCTACATCTTTGTGTAGATAAGGGGAAATGTTCTAACTATGATATTGCTTATTGTAGTGACTGTCTGGCAAGCAACACCAACTTTGAGGGCGTCAGTCTTGCTGTGATGTGGCAATCACATAAACACTTTGCTTATTTTAGGTTCTCAGGCAAAAAAGAACTTCCACAATGAATGCCAAAATCAAATTCAAAAGTACGTCAGCAGCAGCAAAGAACTGATGGATGTAAGCTACAAGCATTCCCTCCTAAATCTGGTGCATGAAGTTATGATGTGTATCAGCAAATGCCCAAGAACCCCAAGCACAAAACTTCAGAAAAAAACAACCAAAACAAAGGTAGAGGGGAAGGATATTCCAATCGCAAACCTTTAAAGGACACCTAAAAATAACATATGCATTACTTCTACTGTAGTTAGCATCTGCGATGGGAGATTTTTATGTAAAAAGTACAGCTGTGTACACTTAACATAAATGTAGATGTTAGAGTGTATTCACTGTTGCAGTCATCACACTTGGGTTATCTGCCTGCAGGTAGCCCTCAGTCGGCCCGAACACAAGAGTCTTGGGATTTCTGAGTCGGATGCTGTCGCCTCTTCCATGACGTCAGGTCGCCATGGGTATAAAACATGCAGCCGACACCATAACATCAGTTTCTCTTGCCCCAGATATCAGAAGCCGCCAAAATAAGAAGCAATCACATGGTGTGGAACACCTCCAGTAGAAAGTAAATACCATTGCCATAAGATATGGCCTAAAAAGAGGATAGGCAGAAAGTATAGAAAAGACAGGGGGCTGGAGGGAGGGCAACCAGGACTGTAACAGTGAATACACTCGAACATCTACATTTGTGTTAAGTGTACACAACTGTACTATGTTCTTTGTGTTTCACTGTTGCAGTCATCACACTTGGGTTGATTCCCAAAGCTAAGGAAGGGTGGAGGCAGTCAAGAAGTGTTAGGGTTTGCTAGCAGGCCTTGTAAGACTCCTGTGGCAAATCCAGCTCTTGATTTAGAAAAGATAGGTAAGTGGTAATGCTTGGTGAAGGTGTGTACAGAAAGTACAGTTGTGTACACTTACCATAAATGTAGATGTTCGAGTGTATTCACTGTTGCAGTCATTACATTTGGGTTATCTGCTTGTAGATGTTCGAGTGTATTCACTGTTGCAGTCATTACATTTGGGTTATCTGCTTGCAGTAGCCCTCAGTCGGCCTGATTAACAAAGTCTTGGGTCCTGCGTCAATTGCTGTCCCTTCCTCCATGACGTCAGGGGTATAAAACATGCAGCCAACGCCATTACATCAGTTTTTCTTGCCCCAGATGTCAGGTGCGCCCCTAATGGGAAGCAATTAAATATATAAATACAAGGATATACCTCCAACAAAAAAGCAAATACACCAAAAAGCTTTTTGAGCATAGTAAGGGAGAGTAGAGGTATAGCCAAAAGAAGAAAGGGGGCTGGAGGGAGGGTAACCAGGACTACAACAGGGAATACACTCGAACATCTACATTTATGGTAAGTGCACACAACTGTACTATGTTCTTCGTGTTTCATTGTTGCAATCATTACATTTGGGTAGATTCCCAAAGCTAAGGTTGGGAGGAGGAATTGAAATTGAATTAGGACCACCTATAAGGCTCTGCAAGACTGCAGTGGCAAAACCAGCTCTGGATTTAGAGAAAATTGGCAAATGGTAATGCTTGGTGAAAGTATGTACAGAACTCCAGGTAGCAGCTTCTAGGATGTCTCTAGTAGGGACGCCCCTGAGAAAGGCTGCAGAGGTAGATGCAGCCCTGGTTGAATGGGGTCTAATCCCCTGAGGGATAGGTTTTCCATGGTGCTTACAGCAGAAATGCATGCAATGGCTTATCCATTTAGAAACGGTTTGCTTTGAAATAGCTTTCCCCTCTGTCTCTGCAGCAAATGCCACCAGCAGTTGTTCATATTTCTTTTGAGGCTTAGTCCTATTGAAGTAGAATCTAAGTTGTCTGTGCAGTATTTGTTCCCCTTTGTTCTGTGGGTTAGGAAAGAAGGTAGGCAAATAAATGGACTGATTAAGAGCCACACTGGATACCACCTTGGGCATGAAGGAGGGATTGGTTCTGAAGGACACCCTGTCCGCATGAAAGATGATGAAAGGCTCCACTGCCATAAGGGCCTGTAATTCAGATACCCTTCTTGCAGAAGTGATTGCTAAAAGGAAAGCTGTTTTCCAGGAGAGGAATTTTAAATCTGCAGTAGCAGCTGGCTCAAAAGGAGGAAGAGTGAGTTTCTCCAAGACAAAGTTAAGGTCCCAAGCTGGAGTAGGAAGTCTCCTGGGTGGCCTTAAATTTTTGGCCCCTCTGAAAAACTGCTCGAGCACTGGGTGAGAGAAGAGGGGAGCTCTGTGCTATGATGAGCTGAAATGGCTGAGGCATGAATTTCGATGGAGGAAAAGGACAAGCCCTTATGAAGCATCTCAGTCAAGTATTGTAGAATCTGAGGTAAATTGGGCACTGCTGCGCTCATCCCTTGAGAATGGTTCCAGGCATCAAATCTTTTCCATTTTGCAGCATAAGATTTTCAGGGTTTGCAGCTGAGGGTGCAGGACCCAGTTCTCCTGCTGAGACAACAGGGAAGGAATCTGAGGCAGGTGCCATGGGGCCAAGCATGATACACTGTGCCAGAGGGGGTACCAGTGTTGGTGTAGCCAGTCTGGTGCAATTAAAATCATCCTTAACTTGTCTTGTTTGATCTTTAGTAGTACCTTGGAGAGTAGAGGCAGAGGAGGAAAGGCATAAATGGATAAGTTTTTCCAGCTGAAGGATAGAGCATCCACTTTCCAAGCTAGCTTGTGGGGAATCCTTGTGCAAAATTTGTCCAATTGATAGTTCTGGGGGGAGACAAACAAGTCTATATCTGGACTCCCCCATTTGCTTGTCAACATGTTGAAAATCCTTGGTTCCAATTTCCACTCATGTGGGTCCATGAGTTTTCTGCTTAGTCCATCTGCCAGTGTATCTAGTTTTCCTGGCAGGAACTGACCTTGCAGATTTACTTGGTAGCTCAAGGCTGTGTTCCACAATGCCATGGCTAGTCTGCAGAGGGGGTAAGAATGTGTACCCCCCTGCTTGTTTATGTACCACATGACAGTGGTGTTGTCCGTCTTTACCATTAGTTGTCCTGAAAGAATGTGGCCGTTGAAGGCTGTCAGAGCATTCTGTACAGCTAACATTTCCTTTTGATTTATGTGCAGGTGCATTTGACTTGGGTTCCATTTGCCCTGAATGCACTTCCCTGCTAGGTGAGCCCCCCATGCATAGGTTGATGTGTCTGTTGTTAGGGTTTGGACGGCAGGGGGTAGAGTGAATGGTAGTCCCTTGTTTTGGTGGCAGGCCTCTGCCTACCAAAGGAATTCTAACCATAGGCAAGGTATGACAGGAATCATTGCTTCTAGATCCTGAGAATGTTGACACCATAAGCTTTTTAGATACCATTGTAGTTTCCTCATATGCAGTCTTATATATGGAATTAGTAGAATGCACGAGGCCATGAACCCCAAGGCTTTAAGTATTTGCCTTGCAGATAGCAGGGTTTTTGTGGCCACTAGTCTGAAGTAAGTTGTCAGATAAATTTGTTTCTCTGGCATGAGGAATGCCATCTGGGAAGTTGTGTTCAAGCTTGCTCCCAGGAATATAATTTGTTGACAGGGTACCAGATGTGATTTCTTTTTGTTTATGGTGTACCCCAGACAAGTTAACACCTTTTGTACAAATGCCAGATGATTCAGAAGTATGTCCTGACTTACTGCCTGAATTAGACAATCATCCAGGTATGGGTATATTTGAATATCTCTTTGCCTGCAAAATGCAATGACTGGAGCTAGGCACTTTGTTAATACCCTGGACACAGTAGATAAGCCAAAGGGCAGTGCAGAGAACTGATGATGCAAGCAGCCTGCTTTGAATTGTGGTATTTTCTGCAAGATTCCCTGATTGGGATGTGCAGGTAGGCTTCCTTTAAGTCCAGTGTTGCCAACCAGGCATTTGCCTATCATGGGAAGCAACTGGTGAAGAGTTAGCATCTTGAATTTTGGAATCACCAAAAAGGTGTTTAGGATAGACAGGTAAAGGATAGGACACCATGAGTTGTCTTTTCTGGATACCAGGAAAAGTCTTGAGTAGAAACCTTGTCCCTTTTCCTCTTCTGGTACAGTCTGAATAGCCTTTAATCTTATGAGAGAGAGTACTTGCTTTTGAGCCTCTGCCCACTGATTTGGGGGTAGATCTGGCCAACCGTTTGGGGTTGGTAGCATGTGGAAGTGAAATCTGTATCCTTGGGAAACTATGTTTAAAACCCATTTGTCCTGGTTAACGAGTTCCCAGTTTTTTGCTTGCAGAGCAATCCTTCCCCCAAAAGGAGCAGTCAGTTGAGAAGTGCTTGGAAGTTTTAAAGTTAAGTCATTGAGACAGCTTACCATAGGGGGAGTCTTACTGCTCCTTGATCTGCAAGTGGGAGCCCCCCACTGCTTAGTCCTGAACGTACCCTGGGACTGAAGCCTGGGTGTTCTGCTGGTTCTGGGCTTGAACTGAGAAGGCCTGGAAGAGGCAGGAAAGGACCAATTTTTTGAGGGTCAATGCCTACTAAATCTAGGAGGCTGCACTTGTAGGAAATCTTTAACAGTTTGCATAGATTTAGCTTTTTCTTCCATCTTTTTAAGAACTTCTTCTGCTTTAGAGCCAAACAGGCAGTCCGGATTTAAGGGAACATTCAGCAATTTAGTTTTACCATGATCTGCAAACATTGCTCCTTAAGCCAAGCATGCCTTCTAAGTACAGACCCGGTGACAGCAGCCCTGCAAGATGCCTGTAGTGAATCAAAACCATATTGCAAAGTACGTTTTCCAACCTGTTCAGCAGAATGCATTAAACCCTGTGAATCCTTATTTTCAGCACAACCAGGAATCACCATAATTTTCTGTTTAAGCAATCCAATAATATGCTGCTGATACTTTAACATATGAAACTAGCAATTTAAGGCCCTGACGGCCAAGGTTGCAGAAGTGTATACCTTCTTACCCATCTATCCAGGGCCCTGGAGTCTCTATCAGAGGGGGTAGGATTTTTGGAAGTAGTAGCCTTAATGCCCTTGGGTCCCTGTGAAATGGTCTCAGGGTCTGCAGTAGGATTTTTAAAAAATAACTTCTGAGAATCAGGAACCTTGTAATATCTATCAGATTTTCTGGGAGCAGGACGCAAAAAGTCAGGGGCCAAGCTAGATTCTGAAAAGGCATCATCAATAATGTCCAGCACAGGAGGGATAGCTAAAGGCCTGTCTTGGGTCAGGAGTAAGAAATCTCTAAGCCTCTTTTTAGAATCATAGTAATCCTGGCTTTCCCTGTGAAAATGTTCCCTAAGAGTATGCAGGGTTTCACCAAAAGAGAAATCCTCTGGGGGTGAAGCAGAGGGAATCAAATCCTCTGCATCAGAATCCTCATAAGGTATATAAGGGTAAATCCTGGTCATCAGAGGAGACAGAAATTTCAGAATCCTGGTCAGAAGTATCATAAGCAAATTCAGCCCTAGGTCTCTTAGAGGGGGAAGGTTGGCTTCCCCTAATTAAAGTAATAAGATCTTCAGCCATTCTTATCGTTTGTTTTTTAGGCATAGAGGCCTGACCATGCGGTCTGGGCGTCAATTTACTAGGCATTGTTTGAGTTTTAGGCCTAGAAGAAGAAGAAGAAGATGGCGTCGGTTTAATATGCAAGTCAGTAGGCTTGAAAACACGCTCAGAAGCCGGTGCTGCACAGCAGCTCCAGACCCATTCAAGGTAGAGACATCCGCAGGTTCCACAGTAGAAGCATCTCATAGGTTCATAGGTAGGTACTAGGCTATTGGCCCTAGGGCCTATATAAGCCTAGCCAAAAATGTACCCTGGCTTTCGCCACCCAAGAAAATTATTTTTCTGTGCCTGTCGAGCAGAACCACAGAAGTGATCCCCGGGGTGAATTTCCTATCTCCCATCCAGTCATCACGATTTTTCTTGAAGAGTGCTAATGAGGAGCTCTGTTTGACATACATAGGTAGTCTGTTCCAGAGTATGGGAAGTCTCTGGGACAGGAATCTATCCCTCCAGCATGTTCTGTTTATTGTGGTGACAAGGTTTAGGTCCCTAGAGTGTGTAGCTTGGAGGGGTTGGGATTTCTTTAAGTGGAGCATGTCCAACAACTCTGGGTTTGACATAGCTTTGTACGTTAGGCAGAGATCGCCTCTGAGTAGGCGATATGCGATGGAGTAAAGCTGGAGTTTTTTGAGACGGTCTGCATAGGGCATCCGTTGAGGCCAGTAATCCTCTTTGTGAGGTATTTCTGTGGCCTTTCCAGTTGTTGTAGATGTCTTGTGAGGTACATACCAAAAGGGGAGTTGTACTCTATAATGGGTGTAATAAGTGATGAGTAGAGGGGAACAATGACCTCTTTTTTTCTAGATGAGAAACCTTTTGTGATGAGGTGAGCCACGTAGAAGGATTTCCTGAGCACTGTGGCAATGTGATCATCAAAGGAGAGACTACTGTCCACCTGTGTCCCAAGGTCTCATCACATTTTCGGAGTTAAGTAGACTACCAGCTATGTGGTAGTTCATGGGTACAGAGTTTTTACCAAAGGGGATAACAATACACTTTTTGGCATTGAGCTTCAGGCCATGGCTTTGACACCAGGCATCTGTCTCAATGAGGCACTTTTGTAGTATGTTCACATCGTTAGGAGTTTAGATTATGGCTCCTAGTTTGCAGTCATCTGCAAACTTTGTTAGCCAAAGACCTTCTGTGTTAGCGTGTACTTCAGAGAAGTAGATACCAAAGAGAAGAGGACCCAGGACTGAACCCTGTGGTACTCCACTTGTCACTGGTCTGAAGTTGGATTTGGAGTCTGATACTTTCACAGTGTGGATTCTGTCCATGAGCCAGTTGGCAGCCCATCTTGTGACATTGGGATTTATACGTAGTTTAGTGAGCTTATCTATAATCCCAGAGTGGGGCATGGTGTCGAAAGCCTTGGCAAGATCTAGATAAGCTGTGTGAACCACCTTACCCTCATCTATGGCTTTGGTGACTGCTTCAAAGAAATCAGTCAGGTTTAGGAGACATGATCTACCTTTTACAAATCCGAACTGGGTAGTGTATAGAGTTTGGAGATTACCAATGTCTTTGTTTATGAGTTCCATGATGATACGTTCCATGGCCTTGCAGACCAGGCTCGTCAGGCTAATGGGGTGGTAGTTCCCGGGGTCCATCGTGTCTCCCCTTTTGTGGAGTGGGATAACTGTTGCGGTGTGCCATTCAGTGGGCAAAAAGCCTGAGGTGAGGCTATGATTGAACATGATACTTAGGCAGGGTGCCAGTTCATTCTGTAGTTCGTGTAGAACGCAGCCTGGGATATTGTCAGGTCCCATGGATGCTGTGTTCTTGGCTTTGGAGAGTGTGTTTTTTACCTGTGCAGCCATGTTTACAGGAACTTTGCATTCTTCCGGTATAGAGATGGGGGGTGAGAGGGGGGTAAAGTTAGCATTGAACCTATCTGCCAGGATGTTAGCAATATCAGTTGGTTCTGTAAATTTAGTGCCATTGTGCTGTAACTCAGAGCAGATCTGAGTGTTGCCATTCTTGACATAGCTATAGAATGCTTTGTGGTTGTCTTTAGAGTCAGTGGCAACTTTGTTTTCGTAAATAGCTTTGGAGGATTTTATTAGGGATCTCAGCTTCTTACTGAGGTTGACCAGGGAGTTCCTTCAGTCATAGGATTTTACTCTTTTTTTGCAACAGTTTCTTTCTTCTGTTGTAGAGTTTGTTTATGGCAGAGGACCACCAGATTGGCTTCCTTTTTTTGGTGGATAGCATATTGGTTCTATTAGGGATAGCATGATCCATGCACTCGTGTAAGTGCTTATAAAGTGCATTTATGTAGGATTCAGCAGACGTACCTCTACTGTCCGTCTGCATGGGTGTCATGAAGTTTGCCACTTCTGTCTTAAGAAGTGTGAAGTTGGCTTTGGAGAAGATTTTTATGGTGGTTTCCCTAATTGGGGGTGGGGGCGGGATGTGTATGTCTAGGGTGATTAGCTTATGGTCAGATCTGACCAACGAGGAATTGACCTTTGGTGTGGAACACCGGTTGCCCATGTTGGTAATGACCAGGTCTAGGATACTGCTGCCCCTGGTGGGGGTGTGAATAAGTTGATCCAAGGCGTTGGAATTTATGAATTCCAGAAAACGTTGAGCAAAAGAGTTGGTACATGAGTAATTTTCCCAGTTAATGGTGGGGTAGTTGAAATCGCCCATTATTAGGGTGTTAGGTGGTACCCTAATACTTTCCAGTGTATCAAGAAATGAGGAGTGGAAATCCTGGGGCATGGTGGGGCGTCTGTAGAAAGCTACAATTTGGATTGCAGTCTTGCCCAGAGTTAGTTGCACTTGGACAATCTCGGATGCAATATGCTGTGCAACTAGCCTGGATGTGTGGATATCCTTAATGAATATGGACATGCCTCCAGCTTTAGTGCTTCGTTCCGGGTTAGGTGGCTGAAAGGTGTGGTATGTATTATAGCCTGGTAATGCAGGGGTGTTCTCTGGAGCTTTGAACCAGGTCTCTGTCACTGCACGGATGTCGATGTTCTCCATTTTAAGGAATGCCTCGAGTGAGTGCATTTTGAGGTTTAGACTTCTAGCATTGAGCAGCATTACCCTCAGATTTTGCTTGCTTGTACCTGTTACGGTGGTGAATTTGTCATTTGAACCTTACCTAAAAAAGGCACTATAGGGGTGGCAAGAGCCTTAGCCAGTATCTGGAATCCCAAGGGCGACAGGTGCAGGCCATCTCTGGCAAAGCATCGTGGTCTGTCGATCATGTCGTCCCAGGCAAATACTGGATCTCCTTAGAATGCCACCAGAAGCTTAGCCAATTTCTGAAGTCAATCATTTTGTCCTTGTACTGTGGCATCATTCTGGGTGATGGCAGGATGCTACTCAGGGCCAGGGTCATACCTGCCTGGGCTACAAGATCGGAGAGCTCCTCTATGTCTCTTTTCATGTAGTCCAGGGAGGTACGTCTCAGGTCATTCACACCAACATGGATAATGACAGTGTCATATTTGTACTTGTTGTGGAGTGACCTGAGTATGTGCGTTATGTGGTGGATCCTGGCACCTGACAGGCAGCTGACAGTAACTTTCTCCTTGTTTAGCCTGGTGAGTGGAACATCAGTGTGCCTGACTATAGAGTCACCTATGACTAGAGTGTCTTGTACATTGTTATGCCTTATGGGCTGTGGTTGAGTGGCACACTGAGTTTGTGGGCTGTCATTTGGGTTGTGTTGGGGGGGTGGAGTTTACTTGCGTTTCTGGTTTGGAGGTCCCTGATGCTTGGCAAGTTTTTATTGAGAGCCTCCACGAATGCAGGTGTGTGTTTTGTGTTTCTAGGTTTGTGTTTTGGTGGTGTAGGTTTTGAGGGACTATGTGATGAGTGTGGTGTGGTGCAAGTGTTTACCTTCTCCTCTTGACTGTCTAGTCCAGTCTTGGGTGAAGAGAGCTTTGCTTCCAGTTTGGCAATATAAGTGCATCTCACACATGTTGTAGTGTTGGGTGGTAGGAGGAGAGGGTTGTCTGTGTACAAGAGGCAATTGCTGTATTGCCCCAAGATGCCCAGATTCATCAGGTAGACAGGAGAAATCACCGGGAGCTGACCCTTAGACATGCCTGGATAGGTGCTTATTTAATAAGTACTAAGAACTGCTTTCCTCTAGACAAGTGAAGAAAGTTGAGTGCTGTAGTAATTTGTAGCTTATTTAGTGCTTACAACGAGTTCTGAACAAGTGCTGAGTTCAAAGAAACAGATTTGAGTGCTGAAACTAGAAAACTGGCTAGTTCTAAGAAACAAAATTAAGCTAGAAGGCTTCCCTCCAGAACAGAAAGGCTTGGGGGTTCAGAAGCCTACAAACAGTCTAGACCACTTACAGGAAAGGCAGGAAACAAGCTTAAATTTTTTTTTCTTTACCAAATGCTCTCTTTGTACACAGTAGAAGTGCCTGAAATCAGAATATGAGCTCATTGCACTCAGTTGAGTGAGCAAATGAGATGGGCCCACAAGGAGTATCCAAACACAAATTTACAAGAGGGGCGTGCAGTTTCAAAGCCACCAAGATTAACACCAAAACAAAAACAGGGAGGGTGGGTGGGGAACTAACTGACAAAACAGAGTCAAAACTTCCAGTTCAGTTAATATTCTATGCAACACAAATAAATCAATTTAAATGCTGTATTATTTGAAAAATGTGCAGATAAAATGTACTTAAATTTTCTTATACGTCCAGTTGAATACAGCTAGATCTTAGCCAGCCAAAGCTGAGGTTTTAAGCAGAACATATTCCTAAATGTATCACTTAAATAGGCAGTGACAGGCTATCAATGAATGAGAATACCCCCGCCTGCAATTACCAACAGCAATAAAAATCTAGCAAGCACTAACTGACAAAACATACGTGGCATACCGGACTCCGAATGGGTCTCAGTAGAGGCCTGCGAATCTGAAGTAGTGGGCATCAGGGGCTGTGAAAGCGCCTCACTGAGTATCGGCGAAAGTACAGTTGTGTACCTACCATAAATGTAGATGTTCGAGTGTATTCACTGTTGCAGTCATTACAATTGGGTTATCCTGCTGGCAGGCTACCTGCAGTTGGCCCGAGTTCCAAAGTCTAGGTCCGGCGTCGGTTGCTGTCGCCTCCTCCCTGACGTCAGTGCACCAGGGGAATAAAAGATGCAGCCAATGCCATTTTCTTCAGTTTTTCTTGCCCCAGATGTCAGGTGCCCCTAAAATGGTAGGCTAAATTATGCCAATAAGCATGCATGCACAAAAAACAACTTTTCCTTCATCTACAAGCAAATACATCACATAGGTTGTATAAAATAGAGAAGTACAGGTAAGTCCCAGCAAAGGAAAAGGGGGAGGGTAAACTGGACTGCAACAGTGAATACACTCGAACATCTACATTTATGGTAGGTACACATCTGTACTATGTTCATCGTGTTTCACTGTTGCAGTCATTACAATTGGGTTGAATCCCAAAGCTAAGGGTGGGAGGCTGGAGCTAAATAGGATTAGGAGAGGCTATCAGGCCCTGTAGAACTGCAGTGGCAAATCCTGCCCTGGATTTAGAGTAGAGAGGTAGGTGATAGTGCTTTGTAAAAGTATGCACTGAACTCCAAGTTGCAGCCTCTAAGATGTGTTTGGTTGGTACTCCTCTGAGGAAGGCTGCTGAATTGGCTGCTGCTCTGGTTGAATGTGACCTAATGCCCTTAGGCACTGGATTGCCATGTTGTGAATAGCAGAAACGAATGCAGTGGCCCATCCACTTTGAAATAGTCTGCTTTGAGATAGGCTTTTATTGTGATCCTGCAGCATATGCCACTAGAAGTTGTTCTGTCTTTCTGAAATTTGGTTCTGTCCAAGCAGAAGTGTAGCTGCCTGTGAATGTCCAAAGAATGCAGAATTCTCTCACCCTTATTCTGTGGGTTTGGATAAAAGGTAGGCCAATGAATTGTTTGGTTAAGGGCCACACTGGACACTACCTTAGGCATAAATGTAGGGTTTGTCCTCAGAGAAACCCTGTCAGGATGGAAAATGATGAAAGGTTCCACAGCCATCAGTGCCTGTAACTCTGAGACTCGTCTAGTGGAGGTTATTGCTAGGAGCAGAGCTGTTTTCCAGGATAAGAATTTTATATCAGCTGCAGAGGCTGGCTCAAACAGAGGCAGTGTAAGTTTTTCTAAGACATAGTTGAGGTCCCATGCAGGTATTGGTGCTCTCTCCTTGGAGGTCTTATGTTTTTGGCCCCTCTGAGGTACTGCCTTAGTAATGGATGAGAAAAAATAGGTGGTTCTGTATTGGAATGAGCTGAAATGGCAGAGGCATGAATTTTAATTGATGAAAAGGAAAGTCCTTTATCAAGCATCTCAGTTAAGTATTGCAAAATCTGAGGAATATTTGGAACAATCAAGTAAAAACCTTGTGCCTGGTTCCATGCACAGAATCTTTTCCATTTTTCTGCATAAGATGTTCTGGTGCTAGGCCTCCTGGCCTCCAAAATAACATCCATCACTGCTTTAGAGAGAGGTGTGTCTTGAATGGCTACATTATCCGCCATGCTGCCAGGTTTAAGGTCCTGAGTTGGCTGTGCAGTATCTGACTGTCTTGTTGGGTCAATAAGTGAGGAATTTGAGGTCATGCCCAAGCTGGGCATTGAGACAAGCTCCTTAGGATTGGGTGCCAGTCTGGGGCAATCAGTATCATCTTTGGTTTCTCTTCTCTGACCTTGAGGAGTACCTTGGGGAGGACAGGCAGATTAGGAAAGGCATATACTGTTAGGTTTTTCCAGCTGAAAGATAGAGCATCCACTTTCCATGCTTGTCTGTGATAAGTCCTTGTGCAGAATCTCTGTAGTTGGTAGTTGTGAGGGGAGGCAAATAGGTCTATGTCCGGGCATCCCTAGTTCCTTGTTATGCTGAAGAGTTGTGGATCCAATTTCCACTCGTGGGGATCCATTAGGTTTCTGCTTAGTTCGTCTGCCAGAGTATTTGTCCTTCCTGGCAGGAATTGTGCTTGCAGATGTACTTGGTAAGTCAGTGCTGTGTCCCACAAGTTCATGGCTAGCCTGCAGAGAGGGTAGGAATGTGTGCCTCCCTGCTTGTTTATGTACCACATGACTGTAGTATTGTCCGTCTTTATCAGTAGTTGCCCTGGATGAAGTAGATCCTTGAAGGCTGTCAGGGCATTCTGAACAGCTAGCATCTCTTTTTGATTGATATGTAGATGCATTTGACTTGCGGACCATGTGCCCTGAATACATCTTCCTGCCATGTGTGCCCCCCAGGGATAATCTGATGTATCTGTTGTTAATGTCTGGCTGGTTGTGGGTAAGGTGAATGGCTGTCCTGTGTTGTGGTGACATGCTTTTGCCCACCATCAAAACTCCTGTTGTAGGCAGGGAATGACGGTAATTATTGTTTCCAGGCTGTGGCAATGTTGAATCCAAACACTTTTTAGATACCATTGAAGTTTCCTCATATGCAGTCTTGCATATAGAATTAGCAGAATGCAGGATGCCATGAAGCCCAAAGCCTGCAGAATTTTTCTTGCAGATAACCGGGTCTTTGTTGCCAACATTTTGAAATAAGTAGTCAGTTGTCTGTGTTTGTCTGACATGAGATAAGCCATCTGGGTAGTTGTATTTAAGCTTGCACCCAGGAATATTATCTCTTGAGAGGGTACGAGTTTTGATTTCTTTTCATTTACTGTGCACCCTAGGCAAATTAGTCATCTTTTTACAAACGCCAGATGCTGTAGTAAAATGTCCTTGTTCTCTGCTTGAATAAGGCAGTCGTCCAAGTAAGGATATATTTGTATTCCTCTGTCTGCAAAATGCAATTACTGGTGCCAGGCATTTTGTGAAGACCCTGGGTGCAGTAGATAAGCCAAAGGGGCAGTGCAGAGAATTGGTAGTGCATTGAGCCAGCTATAAATCTGAGGTATCTTCTGCATGATTGTCTGATTGGGACATGCAGGTATGCCTCTTTTATGTCTAAAGTCACAAGCCAAGCCTTCTTGCCCAGCATGGGCAGAAGCTGCTGCAGAGTTAACATTTTGAATTTTGGAATATCCAGGAATGTGTTTAGGATAGACAGGTCCAGTATTGGTCTCCAGGCTTTGTCCTTTCTGGGCACCAAGAATAGCCTTGAGTAGAATTCTAGTCCCTGCTCTTGCTGTGGTACTAGCTGAATGGCTCTCATGTCCATTAGGGATGAAACTTGTTTTTGTGCCTCTGCCCATTGATTGTGTGGCAGGTCTGGCATACCGTTTTGCCTTGGTAAGGTGTGAAAGTGGAACCTGAAGCCTTGTGATACGATATTTAAGACCCATTTGTCCTGGGTGGTCATGTGCCAATTTTGTGAAAAAAGTGCTAGTTTTACCTCCAAAGGGGCTGCCAGAAGATAAGTGCTTGGTGCTGGCAGTGGAAAGTCATTGAGACTGTTTCCTGTATGGCTGTGATTTTTCCTCTCCGCTTTTGGAGGTAGAAGCACCCCATTGTTTAGGCCTGCAAGAGCCTTGGGGCTGTGATCTGCCTCTGGGACGTCTGTATCTGCCTCTTTGTGGCCTGTCTGACACTGGAAAGGACCAATTCTTTTGTAGGCTAGTTTCTTCTAAATCTGGGAGGCTGTACCTGCAAGAAATCCTTGACTGTTTGCATAGATTTAGCTTTGTCCTCCATTTTCTTCAACACCTCTTCTGCTTTAACACCAAACAAGATAACATGCTGTAATGGAGCATCTAATAGTTTTGCTTTAACATGATCAGGCAGATTCTGTTCTTTTAACCAAGCATGCCTCCTAATGACAGAACCTGTAACAGCGGTCCTGCAGGAGGCCTCTAGAGAATCATAACCACATTGCAAAGCATGCTTTCCCACTTGTTCAGCTGCATGCAATAAATCCTGCATTTCTTTGTTTTCTGCACATTCTGCATTTGTCAACATTTTCTGTTTAAGTAGTGACATAAGATATTGCTGATATTTAAGCATATGAAACTGGCAATTTAAAGCTCTTACAGCCAAGGTAGCAGAAGTATAAATCTCCCCCCCCCCATCTGTCCAGAGCCCCTGAATCCCTATCAGAGGGGATAGGGTTTTTTGCAGTGGAAGCCTTGACCCCTTTGGGACCCTGAGAGATAGTTTCTGGGTCAGCAGCAGGGTTTTTGTAAAGAAATTTATGTGAATCTGGAACCCTGTAGTATCTGTCTGGCTTAACAGGAGCTGGTGGTAAAGAGTCAGGAGACAGACCGGAGTCTGAAAAAACATCATCCACAATGTCTAAAACAGGAGGAGTAGCAAGGGGCCTGTGCTGAGGTAATAAAATGAAGTCTCTGAGCCTTTTCTTAGATTCTGAGTAATCTTGGCTCTCCCAGTGGAAATGCTCCCTCATAATATGCAGGGTCTCCCCAAAAGAATAATCCTTAAGAGGAGAGGCTGAAGGGATAGATTCTTCAGCATCAGAATCCTCATAGGGAGGAAGAGAATATTCCTGTTCAGAAGAGGAATCCGAGGAAATGGAAACCTGATCTGAAGATTCATATTCTATCTCTTGCCTAGGCCTCTTGTCAGGAGGGGGGTGGGAACCCCTGATCAAAGTAATTAGGTCTTCGGCCATTTTAAGCATCTGTTTTTTAGGCATGGTGGCCTGTCCAGGAGAATGCTGTACTTGTTTCTTTGTCTTTAGAGCTGCTTTAGTCTTTGGCTTTGAAGCTGAAGTAGGTTTTACATATAACTGTGTAGGCCTGAAAACACCCTCAGAAGCCGATGCCTGCTCAGCGGCTCTGGACCCATCTGAGGGAAAAGTTTCCGAGTGTCCAATACCTTGGGTTTCCAGAGGCCTAGTCAGCTCCACGTGGGAGTCGGAAGCGGCCTGTGGCTCTGAGGTAGCGGGCGTCAGGGGCTGCGAAAGCCCCTCACTGAGAACCGGCGACAGGCCTAGAGGAAGCCTCGTCGGTTTTGGACCTCGGATGCCTCTCCTTTTCTTTTTCTTTGCATTTTTTATAAACTCCGGTAGTCGGCTGTTCCGATGGCATTATATAACTGAATCTTCTGCCAAAGTAATGAAATTCAAAATCGTACCAACGCTTAATAGTGCATTGGTTAAATCTAGCACAAAACCGACAACTAGCAACATTGTGGTCAGGGCCTAGGCAAGGAATACAGTAAGAATGAAAATCCTTATGAGGTATCTGCTTCCCACAAGAAATACAATTATTAACTTTTTCTGACATCGGTCTGGAGCAAGAAAAAAGTTTCCCCAATGGGGTACTTAGCTTTAATGAAGACTTCGGATCTGAAATTCGAATTTGAAAATCTCAGGAGTCAGCCGACCGGCACTTGCTGCTTTTGCTTCGGGCACTGCGCGGCAAGAAAGACTGAAGAAAATGGCATTGGCTGCATCTTTTATACCCCTGGCGCACTGACGTCAGGGAGGAGGTGACAGTAACCGACGCCGGACCTAGACTTTGGAACTCGGGCCGACTGCGGGTAGCCTGCCAGCAGGATAACCCAACTGTAATGACTGCAACAGTGAAACACGATGAACATCTGGCGACTACCTTAGAAGCGTCGTCGGCAGCTTTGGACCTAGGCGACCTGTCTCTGTCTTTATCTTTGCGTTTTTTCAGAATGTTGGTAGTCGGGTGGCTTACCGAAGACATATCTGGATAATTGAACCAAGTACCAAAATATTTAGAAGCGAAAATGTACCGACGACAAATAGTTTGTGGTTTAAATAAGGTACAAAACCGACAGTGAGGTACGTTGTGGTCAGGGCCTAGGCAAGGAATACAGTACGAATGAGGTATTTGCTTTTCACAAGAAAGAAGGGTTGGGAGGGTGGCCTAATGGTTAAGGTGTTTGCCTTACAAACACAAGGTGCAAGGTTTGAGTCTCACAAGGGATAATTAGCTAAGCTTAAAATGGCTCGAAAGGGCAGTTAGCTTAGTACTAACCTATGAACCTATAATACAATTTTTACTGACATCGGTTTACAGCAAGAAAAAGTTTCCCCAACAGGGTACTTAGCTTTAGTTGAAGACTTCGGTTCTGAAACTCGAAAACGTGGCACTTGCGAACTGCTTCTGCTTTGGGCACCGCACGGCAAGAAAGACTGGCGTTGGCTAGATGCTTTATACCCCTGACTACCTGACGTCACGGAAGATGAGACAGCAACAGACGCAGGACCCAAGACTTTGATAATCAGGCCGACTGAGGGCTGCTGCAAGCAGATAACCCAAATGTGATGACTGCAACAGTGAAACACAAAGAACATCCACCAAACAGTATCAATGTCTTTATTCCTTAAATTATTTTTCAAATTTGCATTCATTGCTGTATTTACCTGTCTGCAAGGATTGGTAAACACCAATAATTATCATATTCCTGGTTCTTTAATGTATTTGCTGCATTTTCTAGATTTCTGCATTTATTGGTGTGATAGGATCAATACATACCATGTATTATCAGTGTTTTGGTTCTTTAATTTACAGACGTCACTAGTATCCACTTCACTGTTGGCTGCAGGTAGATGGTTTAAGCTATACCTTCTCTGAAATAATTGCCTGTCAGGATTTCAGTAGCAGCACACCCTGCACTGTCCCAGCTGTGTCAACAAAGACGTCCAAGTGAGGAATGGTGTTCCCTGTATAGTTCAATCTCAGACACAAGAATCAGGAAAAAAAACACTGGTGTTTTACGTGCAGAAAGCTGATACAAACGAAGGATATAACAACATTTATTGTCCAAAAGATTAAAAAGCCTGTAACTGTAAAGTCTGTCATTAATTAGTGACAGATTTTTACAGGGAATGAGCGTCAGGGGACATTTACCATCTGCACAATCATAGGGATGCTCACTAAAATGTCACTCCCCTTTTAAAACAAAACAAATAAACAAAAATAATAAAATAAAAGATCATGGTAAAGTAGATCAAGGTGTGGGAAGACTGTGGATTTCAAGGTAGACTGAAACATTCTCTAGAAAGCCAGAGTAAGAAGGCCTGGTAAAAAATAAAAACTGTTTATCCTTTGAAAGAAGAGAGGAACACAACAGTTTCCAGAAACAGACACAGGAATAAATACACAAAGCTAAAAGTGTAAACCTTCAGGAAAACAACACAAAACAAAAAAATATATATGGTGAAACCTCAAGCACTTTAAGAGGAGCTCAACCAGTTAACAGGTAACTCTAAAAGCAACAATCCCATCTCACTTGATGTTCAGACAAGCTTGCAGTTCAACAAGACTGTCCTGGTCAAGTTCAAAGACAGACGTGGTACAGCATTCAAACCGTTACTGAGAAACGGTCATTCTCCTGAGGCAGCGATAAGTAAGGGCTTCGACTCGGGGCTAGAAACCGCACAATGCAGTAAGCACTGGGAATGCCATTGGAAACGTACGTAAAACACCAAGTGAAAACCGTGATCTTCACCCAGAACTTTGCTGATTTTAGTGGTAAGCTCTCCCATCACTACTATTACTTACTATTAATCTTTCCTCTCTGATTTCCACATTTTGAATGTTGCTCAGCAATATATCACTGCTATTACTCCCCGCCGTACACCACGACTTCCAACTTAACGCACTGTATCATCTCTCATGCCCCTGACTGGCACAGTGTCAGATGTGTTGTATACAATGTTATACTTTTACCATATAAACATTTACATTAGCAAAAAAAACTACTAGATGCAGTAACTTGTAGAATATATTTCAATTTCATTGTTCCTGAATAGCAAAACAGCTACAGAGGAAAAACTTATGCAGAAAATGTACCATTGTCTGGATAGCAAACCTCATTTCACAACCCTTTAATAATATTTGAGGGATTGCTTTAAACCAAATTTAAAATTAACTCGCCTGAAATGGGTTAATTATATACCTTCACATATTTAGCTTCTCAAGAATCTTAGTACAACTAAATCCTATTGAGTGAATCAATGCTATATCCTGAACATAAATAAAATAAAAAAAAAATAATTCTGATTACTGTAAATTTGATTAAGAGTATGCTCCATGACCTCACCTCAGCCCAGTTCCTGAGTATTTCTTCCCACACAATGACCAAGGGAATTCTGCTCTCGTCCTCGGACAACATAACTCTTGATGTTGGAAACCACAGACAGCTTAGTGGCTCTGGACCCAACAAACATTGATCTGGTGTTGGGATTGTGAGGACTTGGACTAGGCCTCTGTCATGGCAGCCTCCAGACAGGATATGGCAGAAAACTCAGGCCTAACTGGCACTGGATCAGAGGGGCTGCAAAGGTGCCTCATTTACATGAGTGAATTCAAGCTACAGTAGGGAGTCAGAGAGCTGCCATCAGTCTCCCACACATGCTTCTCCTTCAACCATTTCTCCTTATGCTTCTTTATGACGGTCTGGAAAATGTCAGACACCATGGCATGTGGAGGCCACATACTATCTGACTAAGTACTGACTGATGGATTCGGCCGGATGCTTAATACTTCTGTCATAAAACCCTAGCACAAAATGGACAGTTAGGCATTTAACACTCAGGACCTAAACAGAACAAACAATAAGAGCTTAAGTCTTTGCAAATAATCTGTTTCTCATATGAGAGTCACGAACTGACCTTTTTAAACATTAAACGTCAAACAGCTAACACAGCTAGAAATAAGAGAGATTCCTCATCGGGATACTAACTGAATTATGTGGTTTCAGGCTGACCAATGGACTGATGAAACTTGCAGACACACAGTATTGT
The DNA here is from genome assembly GCF_019279795.1 of Protopterus annectens. Lineage (NCBI taxonomy): Eukaryota > Metazoa > Chordata > Ceratodontiformes > Protopteridae > Protopterus > Protopterus annectens. The sequence goes on along the minus strand of NC_056737.1, from coordinate 1,120,005,045 downwards.
GCATAAGGCTGACAAAGCAAGAATGAACTGATGATGATACAGGCTGAAGGCCTTTTATACCACCCACATCCTGACACTAGATGACTACTGTGTCAGACGGCTGAGGAATAGTGACTCTGGTATCTTGCCTGGCCATGGGCTTCAGTATGGCAGGAAGTCCAAACATGAAGTACTACAACACTGACTACAATGAAGATCTGACGATACTAGACTGTGCAGCTATAACACTGGAAGAATGAATGAATTAACCTGGATAACTCAATATTAGAAGGCTGACCATTCTGAATAAAATAACAGTTCCCCAGGAAAAACATCTAATTTAATTCCAATATAAGAATATTTATTTAAAAATGTTCTTAAAAGTAACTAAACTGCAGGCAGTGCTGATCTTAAGAATTAGCAACAATTACAGGCAAACTGTTAACACTGGGTTTTACTGTGCACTATACAGCATAGATTTATCCATGGTTTAGGATTTTAGATACAAGACAGAAAGATGATATGAGTGGAAGACTTGCCTGTGTAGGAATGTGTCAATCGACTGACACTCCTTTGAGTGACTGCTGATCAACACAAGTAATCTGGGTGAAAACAAGTTTTATTAACAGCGGAGTTTTCTTTTTTCTCCAATGTTGTGTGTCCTTCGAGTAGGTACATACAAGTTTGGTGGTTGTGTGGGCTGTTCTCCCCAAATGGGATGTGTGTGTGTGTGTGTGTGGGGGGGGGGGTTGCTTGCCTTGCTAAAACAACTTTCGTCCAAGGTTCATTGAAAAGTTTCTGATGTTATGCTCAGTTGATCAGCACTCAAACAGCTGTTGACTGATAGCATGAATCCGACTATACAGGGAGAGCCAAGCTGTACGTTCTAGAAGCTTTTTTAGTGACTTATAGGTCCATAGGTTTGTATTAAGCTAATGACCACTAGGGTCTTTACAAGCCTAGACATGCAACCCAAACCAGTTTTGTCCCAGAGTTCCTTGGATACCTATATTGTTGGGTATGTTACTAAACAGGCGGATAATGGTAATGGGGAGTATGTTAGTTGGGCATTAATTTATTTACTGTCCACTTCTGTCCATCAGAGGGAAGGGGAACAGACTGGGGAATAATTTACGATTTTCCATCTAGTGATCAATGTTTCTTTTGAATATGGTCAGGGATGAATTCTGCTTTAGGCAGCTTATTCCATAGCGTGGGGATCCTTTGAGACATATATTGGTCCCTCCAGCAGGTTCTATTTATGTCACAGACAAGGTTCAGATCCTTGGATCAAAATTTCTGGTGATGTTTGTCTTGCGGATGTACAAAAAATCTATCAGAACTGGATCTGAGAATGCCTTATATTCTAGGCACATGCACAGACTGCCTCTCAGTAGCCTGTAGAAGACAGGGTACAGAGATAAAACCTTAAGCTGATCTGTGCAGGACAGGATATTCATACTCTGGATTCTCCTAGTGAAAAACGTTTGAGGGCATTCCAACCACTGCAAGTGTCTGTTTAGGTACATGCCAAAGGGGCGGGCACTTGTCTCAATGATGGGTCTGACAAGGCTGAGTACAGTGGTGCTATTACTTCCTTGGACCTGGGTGCCATACACTTACTTATGAGTTGGGCAACATAGAAGGAATTTCTTATTATCTTGGTTACATGTTGGTCGAATGCCAGATTCCTGTCTAAGTTCCCAGATCCACTCTTAGGGGTGCTTTATTGATGACATAATTAACTTGGATGGATAATTTCCCAACAGTCCCTACAATGCACTTCTTTGCATTGAGTTTAAATCCATGGCATTCACATCAGTCAGTTGTTTGTGTTAGACCCTCTTTTAGGATGTTGGTGTTGTGGAGGGAATCTACGACAGCTCCCAATTTACAGTAGTCTACAAACCTGGTATGCCAGAGGCCTTTGACATTAGCCTTCACTTCTGAGAAGTAGATGCCAAACAGAAGCGGACCCAACACACAGCCTTGGGGTACTCCACTGGTGACTGTCTTTTAATGGAGTTGGTCTGACTGATCCTGGCTTCTTGGGTCCTATCTGTGATCCAGTGAATTACATAGGGATTTGTTTAGTTCTGAGAGTTTGTCACCAATACCTGAGTGGGTTGTTGTATCGAATGCCTTGACCAGATCAAGGTAGGTGGTATGCACAGTTTTGCTGTACAGTACCTGCCTGCTCAGTGGTAGGCCTGTAGCAGTTAATTTAGAAAAATCTTCATCTCTCAGCCAGCAGCTAAGCCAGGAGCTGGAACCAAGATCCAAAGATAATAACTAGTTTAGCCACTCAGGGCATGAATCAAATTAACACTTGTACTGTTGGTATTGTTGGGCTGTGGCAGGACTCAGGACTGGCCTGGAAGAGTGAGAAGATCTGAGACCTCGAAGAGCGAGGAGGAAGGAATCAGAGAATGAGCACAGTGCCAGGAGCTTCCTTGTGCAGAGGAGACAGCCCTGACGACAAGCTTTGGCCCGCTTGTCTACCCCTTAACCTGGCTTTGCTGTGAAACACAGCTGTATGTGTTATTACAGGGAATATGTTAAGCGAACAGTCTCTTACTGCAGTCTATTAACTTTTATATCACTGTACTACCTGCATGGTTTTCTTTGCCAAATTAACAAATGATGAAAACTGTGCTATAACAATGCATCTTGCTTACATGCATGTTGTTAAGAGTGGAAACATGTGTATCTTAATGGCACTACATGCACCTTTATACATCTGAATAATGTATAACAGTGCAACTGGATCTTGTTTCTTCATATGCCCCTAGGCACATATGAGCAGCAGATATCCGTTTGGCACCCTGCTGCTTGCTCACAGGGAAGAATAATTCCCAGCCCGTTTACCCCAGTGAGGTGAGAATGCATCACAGACTCGTAATCCTAGCAGTCATTATGGCATTTCTGATTATGTGGCCTGACCCCACCTTCTGGTGGTGAAGTGGGCTTTTACATCACCTTGGAGGGATCGCCTATGTCTCTAGTACAGAGGTGTGCCCACTCCTTGACACTCTGTACTGGCTTGGATGACTCCACCCATCTCACTCCCCTTTGAAGTTTGCTCTCACGGTGGAGTGGCATGCACCACACTCCTGGGGTGTTGGGTCAACAAAGGGAAATCAGCCATTAAAACCCTGCCTCCCGCCATCCCAGAAAAGAGCACCAACCTAGCAAGCATCTCTCATCCACTCCTCCCCAGCTTTTTTAGCTTCCTGAGCCACTGACCGATACTGGGTTACCTGGGTCACAGCCAAGTCTTTATGCTTGTACACTGCAAAGCTAGAGCTGACACCGTTCAGTAATGTTCAGCCTTCGCTGCTCTCGCACGTACACCAGCACTCATCGGCATGTTTATTAAAGTTTATTATGTTAAGGGAAGATATGACTACATCAACTATCTAGTGTGCTACTAGTAGAATTCCTGTGTGTGTGTGTGTGTGTGTGTGTGTGTGTGTGTGTGTGTGTGTGTGTGTGTCTACGTGTCTGTGTTGATGATCGTGTTTGTCTGCACCACACTTTGCAACCTACACATTCGATTTTAGCGAAAAGGCTAATAAGTAATACCAAGATGAGAAAATCAGGGACAGCAAATAAGTACAAAACACGCTACTTCCAGTACAGTGAAACATTTGTTCTATCTTCTCTGCAGAAGCAAACTCACATGCACCCGCAAAGTAGGAGCTCCATCCTCACCCCATTATTTTTATACTGCATAGCTCCAAGGTGGTACAGTCTCAGAGAAAATATCATTTGTTCTGCAATAAAACAAAACAAAAGTTATTTTCACGACTGTGCAACCTCTATATAAGAATATCAATATAATGGGGTAGAGGGCAGACAGACATATCCCAACGTCCTCCACCACAGAGGAATGAAGATGCATAGAATTTGATGTCACTGATTCACACTATCTGGTAAATCAGATCTGATAGGCAATCATTCCACCATCTGTGCACTGACCAGATACTGCATATACATTTAAAATATACGTAAATTGTGTTTTCTATAACAGTAATGGATGAATGTTTCAGTCGGACTTCCGGGTACACAACTTTGAAGAGGAAACAACTATAACTAACTATGCATCTGAAGTTTTTACAGAAGAGCTATCCTAACGATGTATGTGTGTGGAGGTGATGGCGTCTTGTGCGGAGTCCGTACATCCTCCTTAGGTTCACATCATATATGCTTTAGCCAAGTACTCCAATTTCCTCCCACATTGCAAAGATGTGCTCTAGGTGAACTGATGCTCTTCCAAATTGTCTGCAGGTGCCACATGAGAGATGGCAAATGTCTACATCCTGTGAAGGGCTGGTGTCCCATTAAGGATTAATACGTTTCCCTTATGCCCCGTAACTGCTGGGATATTAGGTTCAAGATCCATTCCAACACTGAAATGGATTAACAAGTTAACCAGAGAATGAATGAAAGAAAGTGCAGACACTCAGACTCACATGGCAAGGTTATTGCTATCAACTCACTCACCACATGTACTACTGTACTGTTAAAACGTAACACACATTTTTAATGTACATAGTTACCTATCTATATCTCTGTCACAGGTATTAAGTAGGCTATTACACATGGACATTTTTCAGACATCACATGATGTTATTACTACACAGTTAATTTACTTTTTGTCTTACCAAGGACATCTAGCCCTACCAGCACCAAAATAACTTGTCTGCTCATCCTATTTCAGACACACTTCAAGGATATTACAACAAAGATCTACCATGCAGTGCACTTCTGAAGTTTGCAACTACAGCACCATGTCTCTGAAACACTAATCATTTAATTATCTGATGCATGTCATTTTTAAATGGTACTTCAAGGACCGGCATGGGCAAAAAACAAAACAAAAAAAAGTTTTACTTTTTTACATTTTGTCATGAAGTCCTACTCAGTCAAAACCTACTAGAAGTAAAATAACTACATATTTGTAACCTTGAATGCCATCATGGGGGCAAACATGCTAACAATCTTACTTCCTTGGAAAACTACTACTTGCCTAGTATGTACTGTGATGGCACAGATGAAGAGATTATAATGCCTTATGTTTCCATTTGCTTAAAGGAAAGCTGTAAGAAACCCTATTAAGTCGGAGAATTCTCTGTACATCCCAAGGACTGTTTTACTGTGACTCCTATAAGCTTCTTTTCAAACTTAGAGAGATTCAGAGACATTCCAAGGCCAATAAGTCCCATAACAAACCTCGCCTTGTCAGTACCCTCCCTCAGGCAGTACCTTCTTTCTTCAGGAAGGCCATGCCGATTAACTGTGGAGTAAATTTGTGGATACTCATCCAGTCATCTAGTTTACGTTTACAGGAAGACACTGAGTCATACTGTTTAACATGCACTAGAAGTTTATTCCAGAGGTTTGGGAGTCACTAGAGTATAAATCCATCCCTCTGTTATATGTATAAATGTCATATAGACTGTTAAAAAAAAGCTTGGTGTAATGTGAGCAAATGGATGGAAAAACATTAACTTTTTAAGGGGATTTTGAGCTTCAGGACCCGTGTCAAACTGTCGTCCTCCACGTTCCTTCAACTATCAGCCAAGAGAATCATATTTCCTATCTTAAAAAAACTAAGCTCAATCAACTGTAAATGGTAATAAACATCAAAACGCTCTGCCCAGTGCTGCCATCAAAAATACTCATTTTATCATGCTTATAACTTCTTACACAGTAAATTTTATGAATCCTGAGCATATTAAAATCAAAATATATTTAGAATTGCACTCATTGCTACACACATTTTGAAATGCATAGTTGGTCCTCATACAATTATCTCACATAGTAGCATGAAGCAAGCTTGCTTCATGCAGATGTAAGAATCAAATGCTTTCGAGTGGCTTTTTGCAAGCATGTGTAGCTCATAAATTTGACATGCATCACTACCTTCTATAAACATGGATTTATTTTGCACATACTATCAGATGTTTAAATTACGAATTATCTGAGACATGCACATAACATTAGTAAAGACGCAGTAGATTGATATCCCCAGAGAATAGAAAGACTGCAGCTGTAAATGACAAGTGAACAGCCTTATGACTCCTCTGGGTGTTAAAAAGAACTACAGAGGACTTGCTACATGTGCTTATCGTTAAGATGTTTTCACATATAATAAGCAACATGTGAGACAACAATTCCGGACATATCATCATGAGAAGGTTTACCTATTCCCTAGTGCTCCTGGACCTGGAAACCAGTCTATGCCTAGCGCAGTTCATCCCCCAACTGCTCGACTTTGAAAACTAAAAGTGAACCAACCTGTTTCTGAACCCACGGGAAGCCAGTCTACCCACAAGGTTAATATCTAAGTTGAAACAGCACTCCTGTGGCAGACATTGAATTGCTCTGGTTCCACAGCACTAGGAAACAGCCCCCTAGGACTCCCTTTAATCAGAGCCTTGACTTCAAACTGGATTTACCAGTCGATAGACAAATACAAGCAATGCCCAATAAAAATAACACTTTTGCTAAGTCATGACTGGATCTACCAGTCGCAAGATGAAAACTACCACCTTCTCATAACTGACATAAAACTGGTTCATGAAGCTGCAGCATAAGCAGTAAAAGCTAAGATTCTGTCCACAGTTAACTCAAGTGGCTGCAGCATAAGCAGTAAAAACTAAGATTCTATCTACAGTTAACTTAATTTATAGGCAGCAGTTTGTAACTCCCTACCTTACAGGTACACCCAAGGTACCTTGTGGTCTGGTTTAGCCCTGCTGCGCTAGGGCTCGCTCTGCAGCCCTCCCTGCCCCAATTCCCACCCGCCCCCACTAGTGCTAAATTTAAAGCCAAAAAACCACACCCCCTCAACCAAAACCAACCACAGACAGCCACAACTACCAATCACCACCTCTCCCCGCCCATTGCCTCACTGTGTCATTAGTTTCTCCTCCACCAATCCCTCCCATAAACATAATACTCTGACAAGTACCACAATATCCTCAAAATGTGAATAATACTATCACCTCTACCTTTTTTGCTCACACCTTATCTTCTCTCCACCTAGAAAAACCTCCCCTACCTAGGCTTCCACCACCCCAAGTCCCATAACAATCACAATAACAATTTCAAATAATACCAAACAACTCATAACTCCCTATGAACCTGACATCCCCTCTCTTAAAAACCATCAACTAAACAGACCATGGACTATCACTTCCAAAACCAGATATTATCATAAAATAATTAACAAAGCCTCAAAATTCATTATCATCATTCAATACAACCTGATTACGGATGGTGACATCCACCCAAACCCAGGCCCTCGCCCACTAAAACTAGCCCCCAGACCTTCACCCCTCCAGCATTTTGATGACAACAAGGCCCCCCAACTCTCTTCTAACTTGCCACCTAAACATTAGGAGTGTAAACAACAAGATCCACAATCTCCATGCCCTTCTAGATCTTTACACACCTGATGTGCTATGTCTTACAGAGACCTGGCTAAAACCAGGAACTAAAGATGATGAAGTTGTCCCACCAGGGTACAACATACTTAGACTTGACCGCAAGACTAAGAAAGGTGGGGGAGTGGCAGTCCTCTATAAAAATACACTGGACTTAACTCTAGCCCTACAACAACCTCCCCCATTCAATAATGCGGAAATTATCATTACCAAATTACAACTTAACAAATGCAAAACATCCCTCCAGGTAATAACTCAACTATCATTGAAGACTTCCTACAATGGTTATCCATCGCATAACCCCCATGAAACAATAGTGGTAGGTGACTTTAATATCCCCCACAACTCATGTAAACCTTCATAGTTACACACAACTCATTACCTCACCCACTAGCACAGACAAAACCAATAACAAAAATAGCATACTCGACTGGATACTTGCAAACTCCCACCCAGACCTGTACAACTCTGGTACCTTCCCAGATGATGTGAGTGGCCACCTACTCACCTACATCATCAAACACAAAACAGACCACCTACAAATCAATTAGAAACAATAAGAACTTCAATGCTACCCTTTTCCTGAACGAACTCAGAGCATGTAATTGGTATATTCTGAAGCATCTTCCATTGGACGATGCTGTAGCCTACTTTAATACCACATTTCTTACCATTCTAGATTCTCACGCTCCCTCTCCCTTAGTACTAAAACTAAACCATCCCCTTGGCTCTCTAAAGAAACCAAAAACAAAATCATTGAAAGAAATAAAGCATGGGACAGATGGCGAAAATCTAAAGACCCACTGGACCAAGTCAAATTCCAATAGTTAAGAAATGATACCAAAAAATCCACACTACTAGACAGACTACTAGACAAAAAGAACTTCGATCACCACCTCCAGCAAAAGCATCAAAACAAACCTCAAAAGTTTTGGGCAGGAATCAACAAACTACTCAACCCAGGTCAGTCTTCCACTCCTATCCCATTAGCCAGCAGCCATAAATCCCCCAAGGTAACCGTAAATGCCTTTAACAGCTTCTTTACAGAAACCATCAAATCACTAGCTAGCAAATTGGCTTCTAACTCCTCCAACCCTGACGCTTCCCCAACCACCACCCCACCCTCCTTTAAAAGTTCCATCCAGTCTCTACTTCTACCATCAGTTCCCTAATTAAAAAACTGAAACCTACGACTCTGGCAGCAGACCTCCTTCCGTCAGAATATCTACAAAAAGCAGCAGACTCCATTGCACTTCCTGTTTCCATTATTATAAACCAGACCTTGACAGAATCCACCACCCCCTCGATCTGGAATATTTCACACATTATTCCCCTCCACAAGGGAGGGAACTCTCTTGAATTATGAAACTATAGACCAATAGCCATACTGTCACCACTGGCCAAAATAATGGAAAAATGTGTTCATAAGCAACTTATGCTCTACCTAACTCAGAATACCCTATAAGCTGACTCTCAGCACGGCTTTAGGCCAAATCACAGCACCACCACAGCCTTCCTATCCTTCTCCAACACCATTAACCACAACCATAATGCTAACAAACTATCCTCAGCCCTCTTTTTAGATCTCTCTAAGGCATTTGACATGGTCAACCATCAATCACTTATCCATACCCTAAGAGCACTCTCACTAACTGATTGTGCAATTAAATGGTTCCGGTCCTACCTCTCCGGCAGACAACAAACTGCACTATGGCAGAACACTCAATCTTCTCATCTTCCCATTACTCTAGGTGTTCCTCACGGGTCCATACTAGGCCCCTTTCTCTTCTCAATCTTCATAAATGATCTACTCACAGTCACTCCCAATGCTACCTGCATTCAATATGCGGATGACTCCACTCTAATCTGTGCAGCCTGCTCCACAGCTGATCTTATGACAATAACTCAACACACTTTTAACATTGTTGAAAAGTGGTTTACCGATCGTCAGCTGATTTTAAACCCTAACAAAACTAAGCTGCTTATTTTCACCCCCACTTGTAAATCCTCTACTCCATTCTTCACTATACAGTCCAACAACAGCACACTAATAACCCCAGACATGTACACCAAACTTCTAGGAGTCACAATTGATAATACCCTAAAATATGACACCCATGTCAATCAAACCATCAAAACGGTTAACAAGAAACTAGGCTCCCTCTTCAGGATCAAACCTTTCCTTACCCCACATGCCAGACTCTCTGTAGCTCGCTCCCATTTATTGTCCACCCTTCTCTATGCCTCCCCCCTATTCACCAACTTTAATAAAACCATTCTTAGCAAACTCGCTTGTTACTATAACCACATTGCAAGATTTGCTACCAGTGCGGCCTATAGGACCCACCACTGCCTTAACTTAAATTAACTAGGATGGCTAGAATGGTCTAGCCAACTGCAATCCAACCAACTAGTTATCACCCACAAAGTACTTAATCACCCAGATAAGACACCTGCACTAAATAAAATTATCTATCCCTACAACAACCTAGAGTCTCTCCGCTTTGCCAATAAACTGCTACTCCAAACTTCCAAAAGCAATAACACGGCTGGAGGTGCCCTATTTGCTAAATCTGTAGGTAAGATTTTGAACTCTCTTCCTCCTGAACTTACAGTCAAACTCTCTCTAATCCAGTTTAAAAAAAGTCTCAAACTATACTATCAGAGACACTCAAAACCTGGATAACACTACCCACTATTAAGAACATCCGCCTAAGTAAAATCTGCCACCGACTTTCTATTTGCACAAGATAGTAATTGCTGACTGTGTACCTGTGTGAAAATGTTAACTTTCAAAAGCTGAAAAGTACAGTTTTGTACCTACCATAAATGTAGATGTTCGAGTGCTAATACAGCTGCAGTCATAACAGATGGGTTTTCCTGCCGTCAGGTGGGTCCTCGGTCGGCCAAATTCCAAAGTCTAGGTCCGGCGTCGGATGTCGTCGCCTCTTCCCTGACGTCAGTGTGACAGGGGTATAAAAGAACCAGCTGACGCCATTTTCTTCAGTTTTTCTTGCCCCAGAAGTCAGGCGCCCCCAGAAGGAAGGCAAAACATAAATTTATGTAATAGTGCAATGCAATATAATCAAAAAACAGTAGTTGCAAGCAAATACACCATAAAAGAATACCCCAATGAGGTTGTATGAGGAGGTGTTAGCCATTAGGCCTGTCCCAAGAGGGGAAGGAGGGAGGGAAACCTGGACTGCAGCTGTATTAGAACTCAAACATCTACATTTATGGTAGGTACAAAACTGTACTATGTTCATCGTGCATACAGCTGCAATCATAACAGATGGGTAGAATCCCAAAGCTAATAAAGGGGTGGTAGTCACTAAGTGGAACTAGGAGGAGCCAGGATGCCCTGCAAGACTGCAGTGGAAAAGCCCGCTCTAGTTTTGGAGTATAATGGTAGGTGATAGTGCTTGGAGAAAGTATGTACAGAACTCCAAGTGGCTGCTTCCAAAATATCTTTGGTAGGAACCCCCCTGAGGAAAGCTGCAGAGGTAGCTGTGGCCCTTGTGGAGTGAGATCTGATGCCTGTAGGTACAGTTTTACCATGAAAAGAGTAACAAAAGCGTATGCAGTGGGCTATCCATTTTGAGATTGTCTGTTTGGAAACAGGCTTCCCTTGAGCACCTGTAGCATAGGACACAAAGAGTTGCTCTGATTTTCTGAAAGGATTTGTTCTGTCCAAATAATAACGGAGCTGTCTGTGTATGTCCAAGGAATGTAGTAGTCTCTCCCCTTTGTTTTGTGGATTAGGGTAAAAGGTAGGTAAGTGGATAGCCTGATTCAAGGCTACCCTGGATACTACCTTTGGCATAAAGGAAGGATTGATTCATAAGGAAACTCTGTCCTGATGGAAAATGATGAAAGGCTGTACAGCCATGAGGGCTTGTAGTTCCGAAACCCTGCGTGCTGAGGTGATAGCCAGAAGGAAGGCTGTTTTCCATGACAAATATTGCAGTTCTGTTGAAGCAGCTGGCTCAAAAGAAGGCAGGGTCAGTTTTTCTAGAATGAAATTGAGGTCCCAAGCAGGTACTGGTTGCTTCCTTGGGGGTTTTATATTCTTAGCCCCTCTGAGGAACTGTCTTAAGAGAGGGTGAGAGAATAAAGGAGGATCAGTGTTGTATTCTGCAGAAATGGCTGAGCATGGATTTTGATGGAGGAGAATGAAAGTCCACTGCTTAGCATCTCAGCTAGGTACTGTAATATTTTAGGTAAATTCAGTATTCTAGGATTCTGACCCTTTTTCTGATTCCAGGCACAAAACTGTTTCCATTTTGCGGAGTAGGCTTTTCTAGTAGAAGGCCTTCTGGTCTCCAAAATGACATCCTGCACCTCCTTGGAGAGTAGGGTCTGTTGTGAATTTAAGGAATCCTCCATGTGGCTAGACTGAGTGTTTTCAGCTGACTGTGAAGAGTTTTGAAGTTGTGCTGAGTCAGTAGAAGAGGCATTAGAGGCAGGATCCATGGTGGGGAATGCGTCAGGCTCCTCAGGAGTGGGTACCAGTGTTGTCTTGGCCAGTCTGGAGCAATGAGAATCATCCTTGGTCTGTCTGCTCTGGCTTTTAATAGAACTTTGGGCAGCAGAGGAAGAGGTAGAAAGGCATAAACTGTCATTGTTGTCCAAATGAAAGAGAGTGTGTCCACTTTCCAGGCCTGTGGATGAAAGGTCCTTGAGCAGAATTTTGTCAATTGGTAATTTCTGTGGGTGGCAAAGAGATCTATGTCTGGCCTTCCCCATGCTTGAATTATCTTTGTAAAAACTTGAGGATGCAACTTCCATTCGTGTGGATCTGTCATATTTCTGCTCAGATTGTCTGCCAGCGTGTTTTCCTTGCCTGGCAGGAACTGTGCTTGAAGTTGGATTTGTAATTCCAGAGCCATGTTCCAAAGAGACATGGCTAGCCTGCATAGGGGGTATGAATGGGTTCCTCCCTGTTTGTTTATGTACCACATCACTGTGGTGTTGTCTGTCCTTATCAACAGCTGGCCTGGATGCAGTAGGTCTTTGAAAGCCATAATAGCATTTATTACTGCTAGCATTTCCTTTTGATTGATGTGTAGGTGCTTTTCTTTTTGTGACCATTTGCCCTGAATGCACCGATCTGTCATGTGCGCCCCCCAGGCGTAGTCCGAGGCATCTGTTGTGATGACTTGATTTGCTTGAGGCTTGCAGAATGGGAGACCTATGTTTCTTTGGCATGCTTGAGCCCACCACAGAAATTCCTTTTGAAGACATGGAATCAGTGGTATAAATGTTTCCAAACTGTGGCTGTGTTGAGACCATAAGTTTTTTAGGTACCATAGAAGTTTCCTCATATGCAGCTTTGCACATGGGATTAGCAGGATGCAAGATGCCATGAATCCCAGAGCCTGCAGGATTTTCCTTGCAGTCAGCCTGGTGAAGGTTGCCAGTTTTCTGAAGTATTGAGTTAGTTGCCCTTGTTTCTCTGGCGTGAGGTAGGCCATCTGGGTGTTTGTATCCAAGCTGGCAGCCAGGAAAATTACTGTTTGAGAGGGTATTAGTCTTGATTTCTTTTTGTTGACTGTGTATCCCAGAGAATTCAACAACATTACCACAGACGCCAGGTGTTTCAGAAGAGTGTGTTTGCTGTCCGCTTGGATCAGGCAGTCGTCCAAATATGGGTATATTGGTATCCCTTGAAGTCTGCAGAAGGCAATTCCTTTTGCCAGGCATTTCGTGAACACTCTGGGCGCAGTAGATAAGCCAAAGGGCAATGCAGAGAATTGATAATGGGTTGAACCTGCAAGAAATCTGAGGTATCTTCTGCAATCTTGTCTGATTGGGACATGCAGGTATGCCTCCTTGAGGTCCAATGTTACCAGCCAAGACTCCTTGCCCAGCATGGGAAGAAGCTGCTGTAATGTGAGCATCTTGAATTTTGTGCAGTAAATATGTGTTTAGGATGGATAGGTCCAAAATAGGTCTCCAATCTTTGCCCTTCCTTGGTACCAGGAATAGTCTGGAATAAAAACCTTGACCCTGTTCTTGTGCAGGTACCTCCTGAATAGCTTTCATGTCCATGAGATCTGAAATTTGTTTTTGTGCCTCTGCCCTTTGATTGTGTGGCAGGTTTGACATGCCTCTCATTTTTGGAAGAGTGTGAAAGTGGAATCTGTAGCCTCTGTCTATAATGTCCAGGATCCATTTGTCTTTTGTAACAATATGCCAATTTTTTGAAAATAATGCCAGTTTTCCGCCTAAAGGTGCTGCCATTTGAGCCTTGCTTGGCATGCAAAGGGGAAAGTCATTGGGTCTGCTTTCTGAATGGCTGTGAACTATCCTCACCACCTCTTGGTGTAGGTGCTTGCCATTGTCTGCCTTTAAATGATCCTTGAGATTGCCCTCTACCCCTCGGGCGCCTGTATCTACCTCTTTGAGGTCTGTCCGTGGCTGGAAAGGACCAATTCTTTGAAGGCCAATTTCTACTGAAACGTGGAGGTTGTACCTGTAGGAAATCTTTCACTGTTTGCATTGATTTTGCCTTTTCCTCCATTTTCTTTAATACCTCCTCAGCTTTAACACCAAACAATACATCTTTTTGAAGAGGTGCATCTAGTAATTTAGCTTTGACATGATCTGGTAAGGTTTGCTCTTTGAGCCAAGCATGTCTACGTATGACTGATCCTGTAACAGCAGCTCTACATGAGGCCTCAAGCATCAAAACCACACTGCAAGGTATGTTTGCCCACTTGCTCTGCACTATGCAACAAATCCTGCAACTCCTTCAAGTCTGGTTGTTCAGGTTGTGACATTTTGCTTTTCAACTGAGATAACAAAAACTGTTGATACTTTTAACATATGGAACTGACAGTTTAATGCCCTCATGGTTAAGGTGGCCGAGGTGTATACCTTTTTCCCCCACCTTTCTAAAGCTCTGGAATCTCTCTCTGAAGGTAATGGATTTTTGGCAGTGGAGGCCTTAATTCCCTTGGGACCTTGTGAAATAGTTTCTGGGTCAGCCGCATGGCTTTTGTATAGGAATTGGTGTGAATCAGGAACCCGGTAATACCCGTCAGGCTTGACTGGAGCTGGAGGTAAAGAATCTGGGTTAAGGCTGGCCTCTGAATACACATCATCTAGTATGTCTAAGACAGGAGGTATAGCCAGAGGCCTGTGCTGAGGGAGCAAGAGGAAATCCCTGAGCCTTTTCTTGGAGTCTGAGTACTCTTGGCCTTCCCAGTAGAAGTGTTCCCTCAAGGTATGCAAGGTTTCCCCAAAAGAGTAATCCTCAGGGGGGGAGACAGAGGGAATGGACTCCTCTGCATCAGAGTCTTCAAAAGGGGAGTATGAATGTGCCTCGTCCTCAGAATGTTCTGAAGTAATGGAGGCCTGGTCTGAGGAAGGGTATTCTTCCTTCACTCTGTGCCTTTTGTCTGAGGGGGGTTGAGAACCCCTAATAAGAGTAAACAAATCCTCAGCCATTTTGAGCATATGCTTTTTAGGCATGGGGCCTTGAGAGGGGCCCTGTGGAGCTTGCCTTTTAGAATGCATGGCTGCTTTAGATTTAGTGTAAGCCTTAATGGAAAAAGAAGAAGAAGGCCTGAAGACACCTTGAGAGGTGGCAAGCCTGTCTAAACTCTGAGTTTCCCCGCCAAGAGTGGCTTCAGTATCTGTAGTCGGGGCGTGGGCCGAAGAGCCTGCGACCTCGGGCACAGAAGACACTGCTAATGAAGTGTCATCGGTAGTCAGGGGCTGCGTAGGCGCCTCGCTGAGAACCGGAGCACCTGTAGTCGGCTTTCGCGTGGTGTCGGTAGAAGTCGCAGACCTCATATGTCTGTCCTTATCTTTGCGTCTTTTACTCAAAACTGGAGTCGGAGTATCCGACGACATAATGTAATTAAACTTTTTGCCAAAATAGTGTTGGGCGAACTCCGCCCGACGCTTAATAGTGCGTCTGTTGAATGTAGCACAAAAACGACAGGCCGAGACGTCGTGGTCTGGGCCTAAGCAAGGAATGCAGAGGGAATGGAAATCCTTATGCGGTATTTGCTTCCCACATGAAATGCAATTATTAACTTTGTCTGACATCGGTCTGAGGCAAGAAAAGTTTCCCCAACGGGGTACTTAGCTTTCAAGAAGTCTTCGGTTGAAAAATATTCATAATTTCAGGAGCTGGCCGACCGGCACTTGCGAACTGCTTCTGCTTCGGGCACCGCGCGGCAAGAAAGACTGAAGAAAATGGCGTTGGCTGGTTCTTTTATACCCCTGTCGCACTGACGTCAGGGAAGAGGTGATGACATCCGACGCCGGACCTAGACTTTGGAATTCGGCCGACCGAGGACCCGCCTGACGGCAGGAAAACCCATCTGTTATGACTGCAGCTGTATGCACGATGAACATCTGGTAAATTCTCTACATGTATCAAGCTACTGGTTGCCTATACAACTTGTGTACCACATTCCTAAAGGCATGTATACTGATTTTGTGTGTTTAAATTACTGTAAACTGAAAATTGTAGGTATGTATCTTGACTTTATGTTTTAATTTAATGTATATATCAAACTGTAGACTTTTTCTCTCATCCTGTATCTCTCACTAACTTTTAACCTGGAGCTTTTTTCCCTGGGCCTCCGCTGAAAATGGACATATATCCAGTTGGACTATCCTGGTAAACAAATGTAAAATAAAAATAAAATTAAATAAATAGAAGGCAGACTGGGGACAGAAATCCAAAACAAGTGGAAGAAACTCCAGTCATGCTTTTTTAATAAATGGAAGGATGGGCTTTCATTCAGAAGGGAAGAATCTACATTATGGGGAGTTTCAGACAAGCTGGATGCTGATATCACCAAATACTTGTTTTCCCTTTCCAGGGAGGCATCAAACTAAGCTGCTGGCTGGTATAAGCGAAAAGTACTTTTGTGCCCCCCACACACAAAAAAAAAACAAACTTACAAAATTTACCACTTACATTTTAAGCAGTTTTCAAAGATGTGGCATTTGGATTTGGATTTGTAGTTTATAGTATATTTCCCTGTAAGGAAAACTGACTGGGGAGAGGACACATGGCAGAATTGCAATTCAGCTGCAGATACACCTAGCTGCAGTAAATTCACTATGGGCACATCTTACTGCACAGACTCTTCCTGCTGTACCCAAGGCATCAGAAATTTAAGTTTGAATGGCTGGGACCTGTTTGAAAGGAACTTGAATGCCTAAATGTACCTGATGTCTCCACGTTTTTGACTTCCTGCTGGATGCAGGACAGGGATCATCTCTGCACTACACCTGCTATCACTAGTTTTCGAGTTCCTGCTGGATGCAGGACAGGGAACATTTCCTCCATGCTCTCCTCTAGTATCGTTGATGCTGGCTCATAGGCAGTCTTGCTAGAGGCACCATCAAACTGTTGATGCCACGTATCCAGAAAAGCAGACAGTTCCTTGCAGTAACCGACTTTTCTCTGAAAAGTCTATTGAAAAGAATGTTAGTAGGGTCTACATTAGAATGAAGAAATCTCACTTACATGAATCCCAAAAGGCCAACACAAACAGCGAACCACATGAACTTCGAACGTCCTTAAGCACGGAATTCAAAATATCGAATTGCCATAGTTGTCCACACCATGTTTAGTGGGGTAAAACGTCAGTAGGAGTTTCCCTTATCTGGTACAGCTGCCTAACGTAAATGTGCAATAGTTACTGACCTTTGGGTTAAGGTGCAGGTTAAGGTAAGTGCATATATATTAATGCATTCATATTTACTTTGTTTGGGTAGGCAGTACATAGCAGGTGGTGAAGTTGGCCATCTATGGCAATTCGATATTTTGAATTTCACACTTAAGGATGTTCGGTGTTCCTGAGGTTCATCCAGCAGGAACTCGAAAACTAGTGATAGCAGGTGTAGTGCAGAGATGATCCCTGTCCTGCATCTAGCAGGAAGTCAAAAACGTGGAGACATCAGGTACATTTAGGCATTCAAGTTCCTTTCAAACAGGTCCCAGCCATTCAAACTTAAATTTCTGATGCCTTGGGTACAGCAGGAAGAGTCTGTATGTGTCAGCCTTTCGGCATTCTAATATAGACACTCTTAGTAGGCTCTATTACTTGTCTTGAGGGTAGATAGCCTTCTGTCTGTTTAAACTCACGAGGGTCCCTAGGCCTACTGTGGTTTTGGAAGAAATTACATTAGATTACATTAAAACTTGCGGAAAGAACCAGAATATCTAAGTAATGTGAGGTGTACTGCACTATTATGTCGACCCCCTCCTGGGACCACAGTATATAAGTAATGTGGGGTGTACAGCACTACTCTCTCTACCCCCTCCTGTGTGGGGTGTACTGCACTACTCTCTCTACCCCATCCTGGGACAGGGTCTGGATCAGGCAGTTATCTGGATATGGGCACATGTGAATGTCCTTGCTTCTACAGTGCATTGTAACTGCAGTAAGGTATTTTGTACAGACCATGGCACCAGTAGTCAATTCAAAGTGCAAGACCTCAAACTTACAAACACAGCTGTGGCCCATGTGAACAGGAATATGCAGGAAGGCATCCTTGAGATCCAAGGTGACCGTAAGTGCTTCTGGGAACAGGAGGAGTAGAACAGAGAGCAAGTTTAGCATGCTGGGCATTGGAACCTGCAGGAATGTGATGGGAAGGCAGTCAGACTAGATTTCTAGCGACTGAAAGTGAAACTCACACTGCAAAGGAGGAGACTAGTAAATTGGAGATCCTGCAGAAGCAGTGCTAAGGGGGAGGAGGTTAAGTAACCAGGTTGTCCAGATAGCCAAAAATCTGAACATCATGGAGTCTGGAAAACGCACTGACTGGGGCAAGCCAGTTCATGAAAACCCTTGGTGCTGCAGGCAAAAAATACAAAGCAGAGCAGAGAACTGATAGTATTAGGGACAAACACAGAACAATAAATACACCCAGAAGACAGGGTGAATAGGAATGTGGAGATAGGCGTCTTTCATGTCCACTGATACCAGAAAGGCTTGAGGAAGTAACAGAAACAGTGACTGGACAGTCAGCATTTTGAAAGAAAGAACTTTGAGAAAGGTGTTGAGAAAGGAGAGCACTAAAATGGGTCTCACCAACAGCTCTCCTTTCTGCAACCAAAAACATCCTTGAGTAGAATAATTTGCCCCTCAGGGACAGAGGAACAGGCTGAACAGCCCCTTGAACTGAAAGTGAAAATGAAGCAGTCAGCAATGAGGGGGCTGAGGCATCCCTAAAAAGAGGAAGGAATCACCAAGTCAAGAAACAACAAGTTTTGGACAACTGAAAGACCCCAAGAGTCTGTGGTGATGTGCTGCCAAATGTGAAAGGACAGAATTAACCTGAGAGAAAGAGACATCTGGCTGAGGGGCAGAGAAGAATGAATGTTAGAGGCAGACTTGTCTGGAAAGGAAGACATATGCCCCCTAGAATACTGAACAGACAACTCAGGAAATATTCATTTGGAAAGTCTCTTAATCTTCAAGGGTTTACCAGGATGCCTACACACAAACGAAGTCTTAGAAGGGTAGTTCCTCTGAAAGTTGGGGATAGGTGAGAAGGAAAATTTGTTTAAGGTCCTACATAACCTTACCTTTACCTTGCAAACTTTTAAAGAGGTCTCCAGCAGCATAGCCTAACAAATTATGGGTGTCCAAGGGACAGTCTAACAACTTGGCCTAAATAACCTCAGAGAGAGACTGCCATCTAAGCCAGAAACACCTCCTAATTACTGACCGTGATGCAGTTGCCATGGAAGAAGCATCATCAGCATTTCATGAAAGGGCAAGTAATCTGTGAAGTAGAACCCACTAAGAAAATGGCACAGGACTTGCTTCAGAATCGGGCAAGTCAGCCAAAATACCCCCAAGCTTAGACAGCAAGGCCAGAATATTCCTGGTCATATGGATCTGGTAATTTATGGCGCTGAAGGCTAAGGTAGCAGAGGTACACACCTTCTTACTAAACTTGACCATAGCCCCACTGTCCTTATCAAAAGGAAAAAGCTTAGAGAAAGGATAAACTTTGAAGGTTTATCAGCAGAAAGAGAAATCACTGCAGGATCAGAAGAGGGATTCTTGTACAAGTTTTTTTGAACCTTAGGGACTTTGTAAAACTGGTCAGTTATTTTAGGAGCAGGGGGCCTGTGGAGCAGAAGTAAAAGTATCAATGAGGGCTTCCAAGACAGAAAGAATTACAGAAGGCCCGGAAGTGTTCATTTGTAAAAGATCATATCATCTTTTCTGGATCTCAGACATTTGGGAACTTTCCCAATGAAAATTCTCTATCATTTTTACAATGGTGACCCCAGAGGACAGCTCCTCAATAGGAGAATCAGGAGAGAGATAGTATCATTCTCATCTGATCCCAAGGCAGGAGGGGTATGGATCGGGAATCCTCCCCAAAATCCAGCTATTCCTCTTCATCAGAAGAATCAGAAGCTCAGAGTCTCGTGAAAGTGAAGGTGACAGGGGAGGGCATAGGGAAACCCTTTCAGGGTTTTAAGGCCATGAGGGCCTTAAAAAGACCCTGAATGAAACCCTGACACTCCTTTGTAACAGGGGCCACATGTCTGGTGTCTTGCTTTGTCTTAAGAAGAACCCTGTCTAACCTTAATAAGGGAACCAGGAACTTCCTCCCTTATTAGATTCTCAGGAATCCCTCCAGGCTCTTCAGATACAGTTAGCTGCAGTTCACCCTTTTCACCTACAGCAGACATAGGCTCAGCCTTAGCAGACAAGCGAATAGCAAGACTTGTGTCGACCTTCAACAGGGTTGTAAAAGTGGAAGCAGGTGTTGGGACCAGATGGAAACGTTCAGCAGATGGAAACGTTCAGCAGAGGCTGGACAGTGGAAGTCTCTAAACAGACCTTAATGGACTTCTTTTTGGTAAGTGGCTGAATATCTGGGTGGACAGTCAGAAACCATGGTTTCCCTGTGCTAATAACTTCAGAAGCTGGTTTCCAAATACACAGACAAAGATGACAGATGGTTGGGCAGGGTCCTGGGTACAAAGGCCTGGCAAACATCTCTCTGCATGTGGATCGTGGTCTGCACCTAAACAGAAAAGGAACTTTTTGTGTCTATCTTTATTGGGAAACTGCATCCCACACTCACATGTTCCCTTTCTGGATGACATGTAAAACAAGTAACCTATAAAGAACAGCCCCCGATGCCTTACCTATCTGTCCTTGGCTAGGTAGTGGAGACAACATAGCTTACAGACTAAATTCAAAAAACACCATTTGGACTGGCAGCAGAGGTTCTAAGGATATGGTGCTTATACATCACATATTAACTTGTGTATCAGATGCAGGACATATGGCACTTGTAAGGGCCTACGGCTTTGTTATGCTGGATGGATGCACACCTATCCTTGTCTGGATATCCTTTTTATAAGGAATACTGCAACAATGATAAGGAAGGACATCCCCATCCTATCCTTTGCAGTAGTGCAACAGTGATCCAAAGGGTGAGCATGAAGTGCATCTGGAAAAAGTAAACAAATGTCTTACAACACAATGACACCAACAAAAATCTCAGTTACTGTCTTCATCTGATGCCTGACAGCTGCAAGGAATTCTGGTCCCTCTAAATGACAGAAACGTCTATCAAATAAGGAGAAGTCTGGTACAGCTAAATGAACACCAACTTTGTCCTTTACAAAATAAAAAAGGTAAGAACAACTCAACCTGACTGTGAAGGTCTTGTGACAGAAGTAGCAATTAGATTGAATAAGGTGACACTTCTTTCCTTGCAATTACACCTGGAGATAGTCACCTTAAATGTATGTATGCATGCTACATAAAGAAAAAGGAGGTGTTCAGCACAGCACACACTGGACTATCAATGCAGTACATTGAGCTTTTTCATTCTAAAGCTAATACCGTCTCAGTGTTAAGGATCAAGATAGAACGAGGTAAATCCATTAAGACTGGACTTAATTTCTTCAAGACCTGTTTGCATACCACATGAATTTTACTAAGTCACATTATCACACCATAATTCTTGGATAAGCCTTTAAAGTATACAGTAGGTTTTATTAAGTTGACATACAAATATAAAAATAATTTATCTTGCTTCTTGTCAGCAGGTTTGTTTCCAGCTACTGAAGTAACATCAAGTCTGTTCCACTAACATATTTTGCAACAGATACTTCGAAACTTCAGATATTTCAAACTTGGTATTCTTTCCAAAAGTAAACTCTGCTCTACATAGTTTTCAACAGTTAATAGCAGATATTTTTGGTACAGTGCCATGTGAACAATATGGCGGTGTTAATGATGCATGGAGCTTTCTGGAAAGTATCCCAGAGGTCCATTACTGAATTTAGAGCTCTTGGCAATCCTGACAAAACTCCATAAACCAAAGAACAGATTTCACACATTACAGCAACAGCCTGACATTCTCAAAACTGCTAAAAAAAAGGAAAACTGTTTCAGCAGCACAAACAAGAAATTGATAAAACAGCAAGTTCTTTATTGAAAGTAGACCCATCAGATTTTTTTTTAACAAGCAGGCTTTTCCCACTGTGATCTACAAACTAATACAGTAGAGAGGCAATTATCCGGACTAATTCCCCCCTTGGGTAGTTCAGATAATCAAACTGTTCGGATAATCAAACATATAAAAGAACCGGATAAAAAACATTTAAAACTGTGGTTTTTTCGGCATGCAGGAATACACTTTTCAACCATTCAGAGACTCCAGTGGACAATAAAGAATACTTTCACACATGAGCTGGATACAAGATCAAAAAACATGCTCAAGTGAATACGTACAATGCTTACATATTCAGACTTCATGATTTTTTCCTACCCGAAAGCTAGGGAAGGCCAGTTCTGATAACTGACTTTTCGGATAATCGGCGTTTGGATAATCGACTCTCTACTGTACAACCAACTTCAAGGTTACAAAACCTCAGGGAAAGGTAAATGTTGACAGTCCATGCCTGACTAATTTAACAGACTCATCAGATCATGACTGACAAGTGATATTATCAATCCTACAACTACCTTATATAAGCTCAGCTTTCCTATCTTTCACTGAGCTAAAGTTAATTGATGAGGTTGGCGAACTGTTTAACAAATTCAAAACCTGCTATAACACAAAAAAATTATGGATAACTGCAAAAGGAAGGACGTCAAAAACAATGCAGCCGAAAAATCAAACAGAGGTCACTGTACCAGTAGTATTTCAGAAAATGTCATCCGTGGAGAAAATGGTCACATTTTTGTAATGACACAGAACATTAAATTCTCTCAAAGTAATTGTTTAGCATGACACTTTGAAATTAGTGGCTAGACAGGGAAACGGCCACATACCTACACAGTAGCATGCCCTTTCTAATGATCAAAAGCAAAAACTAAATGATGTGCTTGTGAAATAATGAAGACAATCAGGAAAGCTGATGACATGTGACTCATACGTGAATGAATGAAGGCATACAAGAGTTTTCCAATGTTGTACCACACAATGAAATTGGGACGAGCTTTTATTTTATCAATGAAACATTGTTACAGGCTGAATAACTTACAGGATGTTGCATGATGTAATGCTGGTGTGGCATCCAAGAAGGACTCTGCATCTGTGAACACAATTTTGAACAAGTTTGTTATTCACTAACAAAATCTCTAGAGAAAACTAACTACTCAGTTGATATACTAATGCAGTCAATGTTTAAACACTGAATGTACCATCACATTTCCTAGACCTTTTGAGGGGATTAGCAGACCATAAGCAAACACTACAGCTGCCAGAAAATTCTGGGTAATGATAGACTTCTGGTAGGATACAGGGAGATATTTTTCATGGAGTGCACTATAAGAGAAATCCTCACTAAAATCACGCAGCAGTTTATTTTGTAAAGATAAGTAACTTTTCATTTCTTCCCCAATATCAGCTGCATTTTACAGAAGCATCGCTGTAACTAATAACCAGTAAGCATACCACCCTCTCGAATGTTGAAAAGCTGTATTATTCTCCTTTACAGATTTTGCACTACAGCAAGTATTGAAAAAATATACTCACTCGTGAAATCTACATCCATTTTCACAAAGGACAACTACAGTGCTAAAGCCGCAGTGCATAACTGCCAAAAAGGTTTTCTTATCGACAGTCGGCACCATGACGCACTTTGTCACCCAAGTAAAGCAATAAGAGTAGGAAACCCCCTTCAGCTCTGTGACACAGACCCCTGGCTATGACCCAAGCAATGCAGATTTAACTAATGGCTTAGGTACCGGAAGGAGTAAAGCAAGAAGGGTAAGTGTCAGGAGAGGTGAGGAACTGTGGGAGGCAGCTACTGAAGCAGTATGGCTCTTGCAGCACTTAAGGCCGGAAACATCCTCTAGTGCAAGTGAAGGCATATGATGGCCCTTCTTCAGTAGTCGCCTAAGAATTAAGACTGTAGCCACAGTATGGACAGAGTTAGGTGTACAGTAAGGGTACCCTCATGTGAATAAAGACCTACTGACTGTTGACACTCATCAAAAGGGGAGCAATATGGCTGACTACCTATTATCCCTGCCATGTAACAAATGAGAAGGTACAGCCCTCACCTCAGCAGACGAATAAATGAGTTGTCTTTTATTATTGGGGCGGAGAGGATAGGTCACTAGGAGGCTGGCAAGACATGCCTAATGGATAGTGATGAAAAAGGAAAACAAATGTAGAAAGAATAAAGGCATGTCTCCCCAAAGCTCTACAACTACCCCTGCAAGCAAGAAGCATATGATGGAAATTGCATCTCTGCTATCCTATCCCCCTCACTCCTAGAAGATTAACTAGTGACGGTAACCTCAGTGAGACCTCTCAAAAGCTAAAAATATTCACAGACACTCAAGTACTGATAGCATATCCAAGGTGCAGATCATGCTGTTTAAAACTGTACTCTGTTATGACTGACATGCTGCTGCCCACCGTGACACAAACACTGTATGGCACTTTACTCTAAATAACACCTCCCTTAGGGATACTACAACCCCGCCTACCTCATCTGAGTGGGATTATACCTCCCAAAGTACAATGTCCAATGACTGCTGCTTGCAGTGAAGTTACCTACAGTTTTCACAGTGTCAATCTCCTCATTTTCTCATAGGCTGGTACTAGGCTATCAGGCCTAGGGCCTATACAGGCCTAGCCAAACAATTCCCCGGATATTTCTTCCCACAATATTTACTTCCCTGGACCCCTGTCTGGCAGGGCGACTGACATGATCCCCGGGGTGAAATTCCTATCTCCCATCCAAACGTCAAGGTTCCTTTTGA
Source organism: Protopterus annectens (assembly GCF_019279795.1). Taxonomy (NCBI): domain Eukaryota; kingdom Metazoa; phylum Chordata; order Ceratodontiformes; family Protopteridae; genus Protopterus; species Protopterus annectens. Next base: position 1,119,980,372 of record NC_056737.1, on the reverse strand, counting down.
AGAGGGCCAAGGAGGTGCTCTGCTTGACATGTATGGGCAGTCTATTCCAGAGTATGGGGAGTCTCTGGGTCAGGAGCCTATCCCTCCAACATGTTTTGTTCATTGTGATGACAAGGTTTAGATCCCTGGAGCGTGTGGCTCTGAGGGATTGGGATTTCTTTAAGTGGAGTATGTCCAACAGCTCAGGGTTTGACATTGCCTTGTATGTTAAGCATAGATCACCTCTGAGTAGACAATATGCCACAGAGTATAGCTGGAGTTTTTTTAGACAATCAGCATAGGGCATCTGCTTTAGGCCTGTGATTCTTTTAGTGAGGTATTTCTGTGGCCTTTCCAGCTGTTGCAGATGTTTTGTGAGGTACATATCAAACGGGGCGTTGTATTCTATAATGGGTCTAATGAGGGATGAGTACAGTGGCACAATAACCTACTTTTTTCTGGATGAAAAGCCCTTAGTGATGAGGTGTGCCACACAGAAGGATTTCCGGACTGTTGTGGCATTGTGGTTATCGAAGGTGAGACCACTGTCCACCTGTGTCCCTAAGTCTCTCATCACACTTTTGGTGTTTAGTGTACTGCCACCTATGTGGTAATTCATGGGTACATGTTTTTTTCCCAAAGGGGATAACTATACATTTCTTGGCATTAAGCTTGAGCCCATGGCTCTGGCACCAAGCATCTATTTCTGTAAGGCCCTTTTGTACAATATCCACATAATTTGGAGATTCAACAATGGCTCCCAGTTTGCAGTCATCTGCGAACTTTGTTAGCCAGAGTCCCTTAGTGTTGGCCTGTACTTCAGAGAAGTAAATGCTAAACAAGAGTGGCCCCAGGACTGATCCCCTGAGGTACTCCACTTGTCACCTGTCTGGAGCTGGATTTGGAGTCGGCTACTTTTACAGTCTGGGCTCTGTCAGTAAGCCAGTTGGCAACCAATCGAGTGAAGTAGGGATTTATGCCCAGCTTAGTAAGTTTATCTATGATTCCAGAGTGGAGGATGGTGTTGAAGGCCTTCGCAAGGCCCAGATAGTCTGTGTGGACCGCCTTACCCTCATCCACAGCTCTGGAGACTGATTCGAAGAAGTCAATCAGGTTCAGGAGACAAGATCGGCCCTTCACAAACCCAAACTGGGTGGAGTCCAGTGTTTGAAGGTTGCCGATGTCTTTGTTTATAAGTTCCATGATAATGCGTTCCATGCCTTTGCAGATCAGGCTCATCAGACTGATGAGACGGTAGTTCCCGGGATTCAAGGTGGATCTCCCCTTGTGGAGTGGGATAACTGTAGCTGTGCGCCACTCAGTGGGCATGAAGCTTGAGGTGAGGCTATGATTAAACATGACACTTAGGTGAGGTGCCAGTTAATTTTGTAGTTCGTGTAGTACACAGCCCAGGATGTCATCTGGTCCCATGGATGTTGCATTCCTAGCGTTGGAGAGTGCGGTTTCTACCTGTGTGGCCGTGACTACTGGAATTTGGCAATCTTTTGGCATTGAGATGAGCCCTTTAGGGGATGAGAGGGGGGTGAAGTTGGCACTAAATCGACCTGCCAGGATATTGGCAATATCCTTGGGATGAGTATATTTAATGCCATTCTGTTGTAGCTCAGAGCAGATGTGAGCATTGCCATTTAGATTCTTGACATAACTATAGAATGCCTTGTGGTTGTCTTTGGAATATTTGGCAATTTTATTTTCGTAACTAGCTTTGGAGGATTTTATGAGGGATCTCAGCTTCTTACTGAGGCTAGTAAGGGAGTTTTTTGCATCTTGGGATTTTCCTCTTTCCTGCAACACTTTCTTCCTTCTGTTGTATAGTTTGTTTATGGCAGGGGACCACCAGATTGGCTACCTTTTTCTGGAGGACAGCGTCTTGGTTCAATTTGGGATGGCACGATTCATGCTCGAGTGGATGTGCTTGCACAGTGCCTTAGTGTAGGATTCAGCAGTCGAACTTTCAGCTCCCTTCTGTATGGGTGCCATGAAGTTTATAACTTCTGACTTAAGTAGCATGAAGCTGGCTTTGGAGAAGTTTTTTATGGAGGTTTCCTTACTGGAGGGTGGGGGTGGGATGTGGATGTCAAGGGTGATTTGCTTATGGTCAGACCTGACCAATGAGGGGGTGACCACTGGTGTGGAGCATCTATCTTCCATGTTGGTAATGACCAGGTCTAGGATATTGGAGCCCATGGTGGGACCATGGATTAGCTTATCCAGGGTGTTGGAATTTATGAATTCCAAGAACCGTTGGTAAAAGGTGTTGGTACCCGAGTAGTTTTCCCAGTTAATGACAGGGTAGTTAAAATCACCAAGTATTAGGGTGTTTGGTTGTATCTTAATATTTTCCAGTATGTTTAGAAAGGTGTAGTGAGAATCTTGGGGCATGGTGGGGGATTTGTAGCAAGCTACACTTTGGAATGCAGTCTTACCTAGTGTTAGTTGCACCTAGAGAATTTCAGATGCATTGTGGTGGGCAACTAGCCTGGAGATGTGAATATCCCTGGTGAATATGGACACTCTGGGAACACAAACAAGGCAAGAAACTAAATAAATCCAAAAACAGGTTCGAAAAACCAGCAACACAGTCCGAGAAGAGTCAAATAACACTATTTATTCCACTGTTTAAAGCGCTTTTCTTCAGCCTGATAGCAAACTTCTTCAGTTTCTGAAGAAGTTTGCTATCAGGCTGACGAAAAGCGCTTTAAACAGTGGAATAAATAGTGTTATTTGACTCTTCTCGGACTGTGTTGCTGGTTTTTCAAACCTGTTTATGGACACTCCTCCACCTTTACTGTTTTAGTCTTGGTTTGGTGGCCTCTGCAGTCCTTGTAACATCCTAGAATGCAGTATGCGACCATGTGATACAAAAACAAACAAGAGGTTCACAAGGATCAAGACAGCAGTACTAGCAAAACATCATGCTACAACTTCCAAAAGAATGCACAACTTTTAACTGATACACCTTTGTTCTACACTGAAAGCCACTGTCAAGGCAAATGCAAAAGTTTTAATCTGTAGTGGAAATTAGCCAAGGGACAGGGTGGTATTTCACAAGTGCAGGCTTGCAGTTTCCACCTACATCATTATACAACTCTGATCATACTGCTTCACTAAATTCATTAAATGGCATGACTCTGGCTGCCCATGACCAAATCTCCTTGTGCCAAAGAACATCAAAGTATATTTTATCTTTTATCAAACAGTGGTGCATCTTACATAGGTGAATGGCCCACCACGCAAGAGTACTGAAAAGTCCAGGTGTTCTGCTACATTCCCTAATAACATTTGCCCTCCTAGGGCCATAATTAAATAACGTAACAGATGTGTGAGCACTCACCTTATCAAAAGTACAGTTGTGTACACTTACCATAAATGTAGATGTTCGAGTGTACTCACTGTTGCAGTCATTACATTTGGGTTACCTGCTTTGCAGTAGCCCTCAGTCAGCCTGAATAACCAAGTCTTGGGTCCTGCATCAGTTGCTGTCCCTTCTTCCATGACGTCAGGTCGTCAGGGGTATAAAACATGCAGCCAACGCCATTACATCAGTTTTTCTTGCCCCAGGTGTTAGGTGCCCCCCCTAATGGGAAGCAATTAAATCTATAAATACAAGGATATACCTCCAACAGAAAAGCAAATACAGCATAAAGCTTTTAGAGCATAGTAAGTGAGAGTAGAGATATAGCCAAAGGAAGAAATGGGTGCTGGAGGGAGGGTAACCAGGACTGCAACAGTGAATACACTCAAACATCAACATTTATGGTAAGTGGACACAACTGTACTATGTTCTTCGTGTTTCTCTGTTGCAGTCATTACACTTGGGTAGATTCCCAAAGCTAAGGGTGGGAGGAGGAATTTAAATAGAATTAGGACCAGCTATAAGGCCCTGCAAGACTGCAGTGGCAAAACCAGCCCTGGATTTAGAGAAAATTGGCAAATGGTTATGCTTGGTGAAAGTATGTACAGAACTCCAGGTAGCAGCTTCTAAGATGTCCCTAGTAGGGACTCCTCTGAGAAAGGCTGTACAGGTGGATGCAGCCCTGGTTGAATGGGGTCTGATGCTCTGTGGGATAGGTTTTCCATGGTGCTTATAGCAGAAATGAATGCAGTGGCCTATCCATTTTGAAATGGTTTGTTTTGAAATAGCTTTCCCCTCTGTCCCTGCAGCAAATGCCACCAGTAGTTGTTGTTCAGCTTTCCTTTGAGGTTTAGTCCTGTCCAAGTAGAATCTAAGCTGTATGTGCACATCTAAAGAGTGCAGTATCTGTTCCCCTTTTTTCTGTGGGTTAGAAAAAAAGGTAGGCAAATGAATGGACTGATAGTCACACTGGATACCACTTTGGGCATGAAGGAGGGATTGGTTCTGAGGGACACCCTGTCCGCATGAAAGATGATGAAAGATTCCACTGCCATAAGGGCCTGTAATTCAGATAACCTTCTTGCAGAAGTGATTGCCAAAAGGAAAGCTGTTTTCCAGGAAAGAAATTTTAAATCTGCAGTAGCAGCTGGCTCGAAGGGAGGAAGAGTGAGTTTCTCCAAGACAAAGTTAAGATCCCAGGCTGGAAATGGAGCACTCCTGGGCAGCCTTAGACTTTTGGCCCCTCTGAGGAACTGCTTGAGCAGGGAGGCTCTGTGCTATCATGAGATGAAATGGCTGAGGCATGAATTTTGATGGAGGAAAAAGACAAGCCCTTATGAAGCATCTCAGTTAAGTATTGTAGAATCTGATGTAAATTGGGCACTGCTGCGTTCATTCCTTGAGACTGGTTCCACGCATAGAATCTTTTCCATTTTGCAACATAAGATTTTCTAGTACTAGGCCCCCTTGCCTCTAAAATGATATCCATCACTGATTTACTGAGGAATGGTAAAGGAGAGATTAAGTAATTAACCAGACTGCTAGGTTCAGGGTTTTCAGTTGAGGGTGCAGAATCATGTTCTCCTGCTGAGACAACAGGGAAGGAGTCTTGAGGCAGGTGCCATGGAGTCAAGCGTGACACACTGTGCAAGAGTGGGTACCAGTATTGGTGAGGCCAGTCTGGTGCAATTAAAATTGTCCTTGGCTTGTCCTGTGTGATCTTTAGTAGTACCTTGCAAAGCAGAGGCAGAGGAGGAAAGGCATAAACTGATAGGATTTTCCAGCTGAAGGATACAGCATCCACTTTCCAAACTTGCTTGTGGGGAATCCTTGTGCAAAATTTGTCCAGTTGATGGTTCTGGGGGGAGGCAAACAGGTCCATATCTGGACTTCCCCATTTGCTTGTCAACATGTTGAAAATCCTTGGTTCCAGTTTCCATTCGTGTGGGTCCATGAGGTTTCTGCTTAGTCCATCTGCCAGTGTATTCAGTTTTCCTGGCAGAAATTGAGTTTGCAGATTCACTTGGTAGCTCAAGGCTGTGTTCCACAATGCCATGGCTAGTCTGCAGAGGGGTTAAGAATGTGTACCTCCCTGCTTGTTTATGTACCACATGACAGTGATGTTGTCTGTCTTTACCATTAGTTGTCCTGGAAGAATGTGGTCCTTGATGGCTGTCAGGGCATTCTGTACAGCTAACATTTCCTTTTGATTTATGTGCAGGTGCATTTGAATTGGGTTCCATTTGCCCTGAATGCACTTCCCTGCCAGGTGAGCCCCCCATGCATAGTCTGATGTGTCTGTTGTTAAGATTTGTTTGGCAGGGGGCAATGTGAATGGTAGTCCCCTGTTTTGGTGGCAGGCCTCTGCCCACCAAAGGAACTCTAGGCGTAAGCAGGTGTAGGCAAGGTATGACAGGAATCCTTGCTTCCAGATCCTGTGAATGTTGACACCATAGGCTTTTGAGATACCATTGTAGTTTCCTCATATACAGCCTTGCATATGGAATTAGAAGAATGCATGAGGCCATGAACCCCAAGGCTTGCAGTATTTGCCTTGCAGATAGCTGGGTTTTTGTGACCACTTGTTTGGAGTAAGTTGTCAAATGTATCCATTTCTCTGGTGTGAGGAAAGCCATCTGGGAAGTTGTATTCAAGCTTGCTCCCAGGAATATAATTTGTTGACAGGGTACCAAGTGGGATTTATTTTCATTCATGGGGAACCCCAGACAAGTCAGTACCCTTTGAACAAAGGCCAGATGATTGAAGCAAATGTCCTTGGCTTTCTGCCTGAATTAGACAATCGTCCAGTTATGGGTATATTTGAATATTTCTTTGCCTGCAAAATGCAATGACTGGAGATAGGCAGTTTGTGAATACCAGTCAGCATTTTGAATTTTGGAATCACCAGAAAGGTGTTTAGAATGGAAAGGTCCAAGATAGGATGCCATGTATTGCCTTTTCTGGGTACCAGGAAAAGTCTAGAATAGAAACCTTGTCCCTTTTCCTCTTCTGGTACCAACTGAATAGCCCCCATGTTTAAGAGAGAGAGTACCTGATTTTGGGCCTCTGCCAACTAATTTGGGGGTAGATCTGGCCACCTGCTTGGTGTTGGTAATGTGTGGAAATGAAAGCTGTATCCTTGGGACACTATATTTAGAACTCATTTGTCCTGGGTAATGAGTTCCCAGTTTTTGGCCTGCAGACCAATCTTTCCGCCTAAAGGAGCATTCAGTTGGGAAGTGCTTGGAAGTCTTAAAAACAAGCCATTGAGACGGTTTTCCATAGTCTTGCTGCTCCCAGGTTTGGGTGTGGAAACCCCCCACTGCCTAGTCTTGTGTGTCCCTTGGGACTGAAACCTGGGGTTTCTGCTGTATCTGGGTTTGGCTTGAGAAGACTTGGAAGGGGCTGGAAAGGACCAATTTTTAGAGGGCCAGTGCCTACTAAATCTAGGAGGCTGAACTTGTAAGAAATCTTTAACAGTTTGCAAAGATTTAGCTTTATCTTCCATCTTTTTAAGAACTTCCTCAGTCTTGTTGCCAAACAGGCGGTCCTGATTTAAGGGAGCATCCAACAATTTAGCTTTAACGTGATCTGGCAAAGATTGCTCCTTAAGCCAAGAATGCCTTCTGAGCACAGACCCAGTAACAGCAGCCCTGCAAGAGGCCTCTAATGAATCAAATCCACATTGCAAAGTATGTTTTCCAACCTGTTCAGCAGAATGCATTAAATCCTGTAATTCTTTATTTTCACCACAGTCAGGCATTAACATCCTTTTCTGTTTAAGCAATCCAGTAACATGTTGTTGATATTTTAACATATGAAACTGGCAGTTTAAAGCCCTAATGGCCAAGGTTGCAGAAGTGTAAACTTTCTTACCCCATCTATCCAGCACCATGTAGTCTCTATCAGAAGGGGTAGGATTTTTAGCAGTAGAAGCCTTAATGCCCTAGGGTCCCTGTGAAACAGTCTCTGGATCCGCAATAGGATTTTAAAAAGGAACTTGTGTGAATCAGAAACCCTGTAATATCTGTCAGGTTTTCTGGGAGCAGGAGGCAAAGAACCAGGGGCCAAACTAGATTCCGAAAAGGCATCATCAACAATGTCTAGTACAGGAGGTATAGCTAAAGGCCTATGCTGAGGCAGGAGTAAGAAATCAGAAAAATCCTGGCTTTCCCAGTGGAAATGCTCCCTTAAGAGTATGTAAGGTTTCACTAAAAGAAAAATCCTCTGGAGGGGAAGCAGAGGGAATAGAGTCCTCTGCATCAGAATCCTCATAAGTAGATAAGGGTAAATCCAGATCATCAGAAGAATCAGAAAAATCAGAATCCTGTTCAGAAGATTCATAAACAACTTCAGCTCTAGGTCTCTTAGAAGGGGGAGGTTGGCTTCCCCTGATTAGAGTTATAAGATCTTCAGCCATTCTTATCATTTGTTTTTTAGGCATAGAAGGCCGAGCATGCAGCCTGGGTGTCGGTTTCTTAGGCACGGTTTGAGATTTTGGCCTAAATGAAGAAGGTGTTGATTTAATATGCAAGTCCGTAGGCCTGAATACACCCTCAGAAGCCGGTGCCTACACAGCGGCTCTGGACCCATCCAAGGTAGAGACATCTGCAGGTTCCACAGTTGAAGCATCTCGCGGCATACCGGACTCCGAATGAGTCTCAGTACAGGCCTGCAAGTCAGAAGTAGTGGGTATCAGGGGCTGCAAAAGCGCCTCACTGAGTACCGGCGAACTGGCGACTGGCTTAGGAGAAGCATCGTCGGCAGCTTTTGACCTCGGCGGCCTGTCTCTCTTTATCTTTGCATTTTTTCAGAATCCCGGTAGTCGGAAGGCTAACCGATGACATTTCTGGATAATTAAACCGAGAACCGAAATATTTAAAAGTGAAACTATACCGACGATGGATAGTGTGCTGTTTAAATAAAGCACAAAACTGACAGCAAGGCACGTTGTGGTCAGGGCCTAGGCAAGGAATACAGTAAGAATGAAAATCTTTGTGAGGTATTTGCTTTCCACAAGTAATGCAATTATTAACTTTTACTGACATTGGTAAGGAGCAAGAAAAAGATTCCCCAACGGGGTACTTAGCTTTAGTTGAAGACTTCGGTTCTGAAACTCAAAAATGAAAATTTCAGGAGTCAGCCAACCGGCACTTGTGAACTGCTTCTGCTTCGGGCACTGCACGGCAAGAAAGACTGATGTAATGGCGTCGGCTGCATGTTTTACACCCCTGATGACCTGACATCATGGAAAAAGGGACAGCAACCGACACAGGACCCAAGACTTTGTTAATCAGGCTGACTGAGGGCTACTGCAAAGCAGATAACCCAAATGTAATGGCTGCAACAGTGAAACACAAAGAACATCAGGCTATTATTAAACAATGTAACAGATGTGTGATCATTCACCTTAACAAAATTGACCATTGTTAAACAATGTAACAAATGTGTGAGCACTTACCTTATCAAACTGGCTATTATTAAACAATGTAACAGATGTGTGAGCACTCACCTTATCAAACTAGCCATTATTAAACAATGTAACAGATGTGTGAGTAGTCACCTTATCAAACTGGCTATTATTAAACAATGTAACAGATGTGCGAGTACTCACATTATCAAACTAGCCATTATTAAACAATGTAACAGATGTGTGATCATTCATCTTATCAAATTGGCCATTGTTAAAACAATGTGACAGATGTGTGAGCACTCACTTTATGAAACTAGCCATTATTAAACAATGTAACAGATGTGTGATCATTCACCTTATCAAATTGGCCATTATTAAACAATGTAACAGACGTGTGATCATTCACCTTATCAAATTGGCCATTATTAAACAATGTAACAGATGTGTGATCATTCATCTTATCAAATTGGCCATTGTTAAAACAATGTGACAGATGTGTGAGCGCTCACTTTATGAAACTAGCCATTATTAAACAATGTAACAGATGTGTGAGTACTCACCTTATCAAATTGGCCATTATTAAACAATGTAACAGATGTGCGAGTACTCAACTTATCAAACTGGCCATTATTAAACAATGTAACAGATGTGTAAGTGCTCACCTTATCAAACTGGTCATTATTAAACAATGCAACAGATGTGTAAGTGCTCACCTTATCAAACTGGTCATTATTAAACAATGTAACAGATGCGTGAGTAGTCACCTTATCAAACTAGCCACTATTAAACAATGTAACAGATGTGTGAGTGCTCACCTTATCAAGCTGGCTAGTATTAAACAATGTAATAGATGAGTACTCACCTAATCATCTATCCATCTTCAACTCCTTTTTCCCATTTTTCACATGGGGGTCGGGGTGCCACTTCAGCAGTGACAATCATCTCAAGCCAAGGTTTACACCACTGGGTGTAAACCCTGCCATGGTAGTTCATCAGTACCACTCACTCGCACACACACTAGCACCTACGGCCAATTTAGAGTATCCAGTCCACCTACTGCATGCCTTTGGAATGTGGAAGGAAACCAGAGCAACTGGAGGAAACTCATGCAACTGCAGGGAGGACATGCAGACTCCACACAGAAGGCAATCCAGACAGGAATTGAATCGGAGAACCTCTTGTTATGAGGTGACAACATTAACCACTGCACCATCGCTGCCACTGTCACCACCATTGCGTCACCATCACCTTATCAAATTGGCCATTAATAAACAATGTAACAGACTTATCAAACTGACCATTATTAAACAATGTAACAAATGTGCGAATATTCACCTTGGCAAATTGGTCACTGTTAAACAATGTAAAAAATGTGAGACTACTCACCTTATCAAACAGGGCATTATTAAACAATATAACAGACATGTGAGCATTCACTTTATCAAACTGGCCATTGTTAAACAATGTAACAAATGACCATTGTTAAACAATGTAACACATGTGAACACTCACCCTGTCAAATTGGTCACTGTTATCTAACAGATATGCCAGTACTCAGTTTATGAAATGATCCCCAAGTATACTCTTTGCTGAGGGTAGCTTAGCTTGTGTGTATCCTTCATGTACTTCTCTTGTGGATCTGCTTAGCATGTCAAACTTCTCCATTTGAGGCTTGCATTCCTCTCCTGGGACTTGCACAGTATGACAGCATTACATTTAAAGGGCACATAACATTATACCCCACACGTCTAAGTTCCTACTCGAACAGCGGTTTACAAATGTAAAAAAAAAATAGAATAATCTGATAAGGTTAAAGAACTATGACCTGAAATTTGCTTACAAAAGATCTTATTACCATGACATGGCTGAGGAAGTATCATATGCAAGGGGTTCTCAGGAATGTAACAACAGTATGTCCATTGCACGGTGTCTTCTTGCATGTCGGAAGATACAGCGGTTAATCACATATTTGCTTACTTACTGCATCTTACTACTTGGGGCTTCTGCAATGATCAGATGCTTGGGAAAAATCTTAGGGTCCCTACTCCCCAAAAAAGAGGGGGGAGGGGGAAGAGCTCAGATGGATTCAGAACAGAAAAAAAAAACGTTCTGAAGGACAGCTCACCTGAAGAACACTACCTGTTAAATATATGCACTGACAACAGCATGACTATGGCACAGAGGTCATTTGTTTGTTGGCATACGTTCTAAAACATGCACCAAAAGTATTCACCTCAGGTGACACTTCCTGTAACACTGCTGGCCAAAACCTTCTTAATCTTTTGGTGAAAAAAAGGTGTAGCTGAGATCTGATTTGAAACTGCAAATGTGTCTATGCAGGTGGAATTATATCGGACTCCATGGCTACTGTTAAGTTCTTTGACTCCTATTGCATTACAATCTTACCCTGGAGGCTATGTGACTGTGGAGGATGTTATAATTCAGGAATGCAGTGCCTAAACTCCTCTGCAAGGGCTGTAGGGATTTGCCCCAACTCTACTTAGGGCCACTAAGTTTTTTTTTGTTTTTTTTTTACTATTTTTTTCCAGTTGTGACAAAATGGCCCACTACACATTAGCACAGTGCAGTGCAATGGGACTTCAAAAAAAAGTACTAAATCTAAGTTAAACACTGATGGGACTCAAAAAAAGTTAGAAATCTCTTCTGAACAATGACAATACAGAGAAGAAGAATGGAGTTATGTCCCAAATGACCATAAATAAAAAGTAAAAAAAAAAACACCTTCATGAAAACAATGAGGATTTATCATGAGACATTGGGGGGGGGGTGATGCTCAACCTCATACAGACTCCGCTGCTATGGAAGGCAGAGACTCTTTTCAGCCTAGAAGCTGGAACTAGAGATGTACTAAGTTGAGTTAAAGTGACAAGAGGAAAAAACATCCAAAACACAAACTAAAGGGATGCCAATTCAGCATTATCAATCAGGAAGTTTATATAAAGTGGAGACAGCTTTATCACTAGAATCCAAAGGTTAATGCCTGTCTTCATGAACTTCTGTACCAGAGCCATGTGGTTCTAAAAAAAATAATGGTGTGCCAAGATGGCAGACACACACACTTGAATGGTGGGGCAAATGAAACTTTTATCAGAACACTGCCTGAAACAAGCCAAACAAATATGGAAACTCACACAGAAGAGGAAAATGACATTTCAATATCAAGGTGAAAAATCTTTTCTAGTTGGCTTTGTAGGTGACCCAAATGAAAGGCTTCATGATGGACACTAACACCTCATAAATGTCCACAAAGAAACCAGCTGCATGATATATAGGAATAAAACACTGACTAGACTATGCCACAGATAACCTAAGTTTGAATACCAATTCCGATACCTGTAAGAGCTGGTCAGGGAAAAAGGGAGTAAGTGGCCACTGCCAGCTCACCCACCCTGGGGCAGGGAGGGAGGTGGTTCTGGCTCGCTATAAAAGCGACACCTAGCAACTGTCACCCAGTGGTGTTTGAGCCCACCAAACCTATGCTGTAAGGGTGTATTTGGCAGTGGCAGCTGAAGGGATAATGGAATGTGGAGACATGCTTCACCTCAGGAGTCAACAATGGTACAGGTGTCACGAGTGGGGGCAGAGGGTTAGCTGTCCCCCAGGACTAGTAAGGTGGCCTGTTCCCTACCACTCAACAGCTGATGAGGATTCCAAGGCAGAACAATTGGCCCATGAGGCTCTTGTCTACCCAGGAATGCCTAGCTCCCATGTCCTCAGAAATAATACGCTGAATGGGTGCTGGCCTATTGTGAAGCCATTAGGGCAGGTCAAGACTTGGTCTATCAGGGCTTCCTTTGTCCTATTTTTCCACAGTGCTTTCTGTGTTGCTGTATGAAAAGAAACAGTGAAGTCTGCTACCCTCACATTCATTACATTGTACAAACGTAACGTGTAGACAAAGGCCACATCTAGTCCTGCTATGTGGCAGTGGTCCAATATAAGTTTGCTAGGGCCCCCAGTCACAGCTCCGTAAGCTGCTGAACTACCTTGTTATGACTGGTACAATGAAACAGAGTAGAAGAGTTGTGTGAGGTACTCAGACGACTGAGGAACCAGTGCTTTCAAAATAAAATCTCATCCTATCTCTCTTTTTTTAGCTTTCCAATTCTACTTTTTTTAGAGCAAGTCTTGAGTGTTACATTGGAGAAAACCACATGCTGCATGGTGTTAGCTTAGTCCTGTTTAGCAAGTGTAACTTCACAACAGTATGATGGATTGCTTTGTGCACTGGACATGTCCATCAGGAAAAATGGAGCAGATGTTCAAATACAGTGATCATTTATTGCAATATGTTTCATTACAGATGGGATATTAGCTGCAGGTGTATATATACCTGTCCACCTACACTAAGAGCTTCAAACACGAAGAACATAGTACAGTTGTGTACACTTACCATAAATGTAGATGTTCGAGTGTATTCACTGTTGAAGTCCTGGTTTCCCTCCCTCCATCCCCCTTTTTTCTCTTTCTCCTTTTGTTGCCTTTATTCCTTGTTGTTCTCCTTTCCTTACAAGGGACGTATTGGTATTTATTTTCCACTGGTGGGGTTCTTCCACCAGAACCTGGACTCCTGACAAGATAGGGCAATAAAAACTGATGCAATGGCGTCGGCTGCCTTAATTTATACCACTGATGACCTGACGTCAGTCCTCAAGCGACGACAACCAACGCAGAAATACTAAGTCTCTGGTATTCAGGCCAGCCGAGGGCTACCCTGGCAGGGATAACCCAAATGTGATAACAGCAACAGTGAAACACGAAGAACATCATTAATAGGACACTGGGTATAAAACAGTGTCCATGGCTTTATTTTGTGTGTGTGTGTGTGTGTGTGTGTGTGCTCATGTGCATGTGAGAGCAGAAGAGAGAGAGACAGACAGAGGTGTCACTAAAAAATGTCATTGTCAGTTTGGACCTGTACAACAGTACTATAAACAGTCCACAAGACAGGATGGAGGAAGGAAAAGTGGGATAATGGGGGGGGGGGGTTCTAATCCCACATACTCAGTGCATCAGGGGTTTTGGTGGGTGGGAGCCTAGACTGCAACACTGATCCTTGCATTATATCTATTGTTAAGATAAGCTGAGCACACAAGTGCACTAAACTTCACCATAAGAATCACTGCTGTAGTGTGATCCATGATGGACAGGAAGAAGAGTAATTCACCACAAACCTTAGGGTGGGGGAAGCTAGCACACCTCACAAGTCACAGCTTACTCTGCTACAGTACAAAACGCCTACCATATAATGTTTAGAGAATATGTCAGCAGCAGTTCAAAGAGGTATTGCATAGATTCTCTCAAATTCTTGTAAAGGATGCTGAGGTGAGCTTTAACATATGAATGAAGGTTTTTGTCCTAGTAGTCACAACAAAAAATATCAATTAGATAGCCATTTAAAGAGAGGCTGTCTGGATGCTATAGTCTTCCCAGTTTCCTGGTTTAAAGGAAAGAAAATGCCTTTGTCTCGTTCACAGCAGTATATCTCATCCATGCACATCCAACAGATGAAAAACCTTCTCTTGGTCAAGGTTAATTCAGGCATGAATGAAGGGTTAGTCCTTAATGACAGCCCAAGTCTGATGTAGACAGCACAAGACTCTTCACACATCAAGGCTTGCAGCTCAGTTATTAGTTGAGCTAAGTTTACTGGTACTTGAAACAGTGTTTACTAAGGCAGGAATTTTATAGCAGATGTACTGGCAGGTTCAAACAGAGCCAGAGTCATTTTCTGAAACACAAAGTCAAAAAGAGGGCCATTTTCAGAAATCAGCTGTGGTATCTTGGCAGACAAGTGGACATATGAATGTTGACAGGCATTTGCCAAGTAAAACTATCATATAGGTTAAAATATGCTGTCCACTAAAGGCACATCCTAAGGAAAGATACTCACATTTCACCACATATGATTTTCTAAGTACCTCAAGTCCCAGCATAAAATCCATATTCTATACTCCAGGTCTCTAGTCTGTAGTTTTACAGGTATGGATGTACCAGTATCCCTCTGTAAGGGAAGCCAGACTATGTATGGGGATGGAAGGATTTGGGGTCTCTCCCTGTTTATCTTTTGAGAACCAGGGCTGATTTGGCCAACAGATCACTATTATGAATATATTTATGTTGTCTTCTCTTGCCTTCAATACTGCTTCGGGGAGTAGTAGAAATGGGGGGGGGGGGGGGGTGAGGACACCAGTCCCTTCTTCCAGTGTAGAGAAAAGATATTCACTGGCAAATTGTCTCTGCATAGGAAGCAGGAAAAGACGATTCTAATGGGAAGCAAACAAGTATTTCTCTGGCATCCCCCCAAAGCAAAACTGGATTATACACACCTGTTGGTGCAACCTTCCCTTTGTGCTGGTCAGATGATAACCTGCTGAATTGGTTTGCTAGAAAGAATGGAGAAAGCTCACAGACTAAGGTTCAATTTGACGGCGAGACTTCATATCTGCACAGCTATTAAGAGTACATTCCTCTCTGCTTCCTGAACTTCACACCTATATTGTTATCCTGTGATGATTCTCAGAGCTCTTGGATTCCATTGTTGTCTTACAAATTCAAGTAAATATATATCAAGGATGCATTAATTTTACATGGATATGCTTGTTTTAGTACTGAATCTTATTTCCCTGGGCAGTGTGTGTGTGTGTGTGTGTGTGTGTGTGTGTGTGTGTGTGTGTGTGTGCGTGCATGAGTGTTCACCAGCAGTCTGATGCATCCATGTTTCAGGGTTTGGCATCCCTAATCTGGTCTTGTCCACTGCCTGCAGTCCTTTAGAACAGCTGGGATGATTAGCAGTTTATTTTCCAGTAAATGAACATACTGTTCTCTAAACCCCCGGAGATACCCATAAATTTTCCTCATGTGGTACTCAGTAAAGGACAACATCAAATATAGAGGCTGACATAGGTTACAGCACCTGCAGGATAACTCTTACTATATCCACCCTGCTGACTTCAAAATGGACAGTTCAGAAGACAGGTCTTTCCTGAGGAAGAAAAAAAAATCCTTGGTATCAAGGACTGCTACTCTAAGAACTGCCTTCCCACGGTAAGGACGGAGACAAGTTTTCAGGTAATTTATACAGGCGACCAAACTAGAGAGGTGTGAAGTAGCGTGTTCCAGATCTATTTCTAGTTCCTTTTGGATGTAGGCCTGAATCAAACAGCTGTTCAGATAATGTATGGGTGCCCTTGAGCCTTAGATGGAGGAAGAAGGCTGTAATGGTATGCTTAAATGGAGCCAAAGCCATTTTTAAATACAAAAGCTTTTGCTGAATAACTTGGAAACAACAGAAATCCAAAAGGAAAGGAGATGAACTGAAAATACTGAATCTACGGAAGGAAGTTAATACTCTGAACTTGTTTACTATCAGGAACTTTGTTTAACTGAAAGAGGTCCAGAAGTGTTATACAAGTCCTGAGAACCTATCTCCCTACAGGTCTGTGCATCAGACTGCACAGATGTATCACAAGGCCCGAGAACCTATCTCCCTTTAACTGAAAGTGGTCCAAAAGAGTTGTAAAAGGCCTGAAAACCAATCTCCCTTTAACTGAAAAAGGTACAGAAGTGTTATACAAGGCCTGAGAACCTATGTCCGTACAGGTGTGTGCATCAGACAGCACAGACTTACCACTTCATGAACAATAAGAAGTCCACAGGTATCCTGAACATGGATACTTCATGAACAATGTTTAGTTATGTGCCCAGATTCAAAGTGCTTTAATTTGTCCAACTTATTTTTAGTCCCAAGCCCTGTCATGGACCCAGCACTGTAGGAATCAGCTGGGGGGGGGGTGAAAAGGGATGGCCTGCTTGCCTTTCACATAAGGAAGGAAGGATTGCATGCAATCAGGGGCACACTAGACAATATTAATGTCCACGGCAGACACCAATGAGTCCACTGACCATGTTGTGAGGGAAGGGGCAGGACCTCAGTGTGCATTTTGGAAGTCAGGGGATGTCCTCTGGACAGCCCTGAGGCTTGCCAGGTGCACGCAGTTATGTCTGTGATGAGAACTACAGAAATGTGAACCATCCCAGTGGCTGTCTGAATGATGCCCACCCTCTGCTTGACCCTCCCATTGGTGATGGAGAAGAAATAGGTCAATTAGCTGGAAGGGGTGTGACTGGTAGACAGTGGTGGCAGTCTTAAAGGGTATTTTGTCCTGATTGCTTACAGTTTTCCTGTATGTAGGCTACTGGTTTCTCTTCCCTATATCCCTATATGACAAGGAACACTTGTTAAAAGAGCTGGTCTGCTTTAAGGACACATTTTACTCAAAACACTAGAAGCGGTGATGTCTACATCCATCAAGGGGATAAAAGTCACTCTTGTCCTATTTTCATTCTATGACAGAGGAATCAGAAGCTGGAAACTAACTTTTGTTTTTGTTCTTCTGAAAAGTCTTCTTCTTTCGGCTTTTTCCTGGTTAGGGGTCATTGTTCTTCTGAAAAGTAAAGCAGAATAATTTTACCCAAGGTCTGCTGAACCAGGGATGTCCAGAAGTGTGCCATGGCATAAAAAAAACTGAATGGGCAGACAACCACAGTGGTATTTCAATCAGCCCTTTTTTAAATCTGGGTGAAAAACTCTCCATCAGAAGGAAAAGAATCCAGGTGATGGATTGTTTGGAATTGCACTAAAACAAAGTACTACACAGACTTTTTTGGTGGTGATGTTGGGATCCTGAACAGACAAACCTAAACCATCTGATAAAGGTGAAATGGTTTCTTAATAACCAACCATATGAACAGTGTTTGGACACTTCTAGGCCTGAAAGATGATGTCCCTGTCCCCAGACACTTTAATCATTTCAAAAGGAATAAATGTGAGAAACTGACCAAGACCCATCGGCAGTTGCTTTGTCATCTTGACAGCTTCAACAAAAGTTAAGTTCTCCTTTTTTTTTTTTAAGTTCTTCTTAAGGTGAATGCCTGCATGCAAAAAATGTATCAACCTTATCTATATCTTTTTTTAAACACCTTTAATGAATTATCATTTGTGATACAGGCAAATTTACATTTATACAAGACTAATCAAACTGCACTAACAAGTTTGCGTTTACAAACATTATACTTCACATCATACCTCTCAGCCATACTGAATTCCTCTGTATTTACTGTTTTTTAAGTCAAAATAATTGGGTGCCACAAATTCCTGAGTGGCGTCTTTAATTCCCAAATCCCACCCCCCCTTTTTTTGGCAAATTTTTGTGATGTCATCACTTGCAGGGGAGTGCGAGATGATGTCAGCTCCGTGAGGAGACTGCCAGTTTGCTGGAATTCGGGTGAGAGCTGAAGGGGTGTGTACTGTACCGTCTATGTGTTTACGTTTTTCCACACTGCAACGTAGTTGCAGCAGCATTAGAGAGAGAGTCAATGAACAACAGATCGATCATGGGGATTGGACGACTGAGAACAGCTGACACTGTACTTTTTTGCTTTAAATTAATTACAGCAACAGCACTTTAGCAAGGCAAGCAAACAGGTCTTCACTTGTAACAAATAAAACCACTCAGACCGACACAGCAACCAGTGAAAAGAAGGTCACCATCACCACAAATTTAGTGTACAAAATCTTTTAATCACTGCTTTTGTCTATCACAGACTTCATCAGAACTACAAAAAAGACTTTCACAACTGTTTAAATACTATAAAACACCAATCAAAGATAAAATCCAATTAACAATCACTAATTACTTAATTTAACAACACAAAATTCTAGCAATTAACTGTTAAGATGCCTGCTAAAATCCAATACAGTTGCATCTGCCCACAATATTTATCTATCCACAATATTTATCTATAAATAATCTTCTAGTAGTTAAAAACATTTAATATTGATCACATCATTAAGTTCTGGGTATTTATCAGCCCCTAAACTTATTTGCCACAATGTCTCCCTTTCCTCTACAAAATTTTAAAATCACCACCTGTACGATCCAACTTAGATTGTTCTAACACTGAAAACTGAAACCTTTTATAACTTCTACAAATAGTCGTATGCTTAAAAAGGGCAATTCTCTCATCTTTCTTTTTGATATTATATAGGTGCTCCCTAATCCTATCCTTTAAGGATCTGGCAGTCATGCCTACATAAAAGGCACAACACCCTGAGCATACACTCAAATACACCACTCCCTTAATTCTGCAAGTAAACCTACGTGGTGTCTGTAATGTACAAGGAACAGTATCTACATTAATAAAAGGTCCCTCAAGAATATAAAGGTATACATTACAACTGCCACATTTAAACATCCCTTTGGCTCTATTTGTAGTGATACTATCAGATATTTTTGTGTTATCCTTGGTTTTAGTATTAACTCTATTGATATAAATAAAACCAGGTGATTCCCCCACTAATTTAGCTAACTCTTTATTACCTTCCAGAATTTTCCTATTATTTTGTATAATTGAACGAATATCAGAACTATCCACTGTCATACGTAAATTGCATACCAATCTTCTTTCATTATTTTTAGAGTACTGTTTCTCTGTTTTTTCTAAAAGCTACCTTCAAAATGTGTGTGTGGAGGGGTACATAGTATCTCTCTTGGACAGCACTTCATTTTCTATAGATAATAAAAATTCTCACTTATATCCCCTAGCCTCAAATAATTCAGTAATAAGGGACATTTCTTTCTTCAGCTTAACTTCATTACTAGTCATTCCACATGCCCTAATATACTGTCCTCTCGATAGCTTTTTCTTTATAAAACAGGGGTGTGGTTGCTAACATAATGTAAATAATTGTTGGTACAAGTTTCCTTCCTATGTACACTACTTTCAAACAATCCATCCACCTGATTCCATTCCAAGCACACATCTAAGAGGTTTACTTTAATAGCAACTTATCCTATAGTAAATTAAAAAAAAATCCGAGATAGAATTTAGGGTTTCTAATAATTTAAAACAACTATCTCGAGTGCCTTCAACTATCAAAATCAAATCAGCATCATTCCTTTCTGCTCTGAATTACAGCTTTTTGCTTATGTTATTTAAACGAGACTTAACTGTGAAGCTCTTAAATTTCCTTCAAAATCAGGTAATCCTAAAACTCCTTGTTCTGTTGGGAGGATCAATTTATCCCACTTCACCTTTGCTTTCTTCCCCTTCCAGACAACATCCTTCAACTCTTATTATTATAAGATTAGTAATACTGTACACAACTTCTCATCTGGTTGTTAAAAATATGTCTGACCTGTGCATAAAATTAAAGGTATGAAAACATTTTCACTGCTTTCATCTTGCTATCCATATTCAAAAACAGTAGCTTGCGGTTTCTCAGTTTTTGTATTTTTTTTTAGTCACTTTCCCCATATCCTTGGCTAGCATAACTGAAGCCTTTTTAATCCATACTCCTAAATACCTAATTTTAGGAAGTCCCTATATATATATATATATATATATATATATATATATATATATATATATATATATAGGATCCGTATGGATGCAAGACTGCATCTTTCACCGAATCCCAGTTTGGTGAGCATACTTGCGCAAAAGTGCCGTTGACCGAAGCAGCACTTTCGCGCAAGTATGCTTGTTGTTCTGGTCGTACTACCGTGCGGTAAGGGAAAATTCCCTTTTACCCATTGTAGTGCGACCTCAGAGTGAGAATATTAAAGTAGGGGAGGTGTGCGGGGGGGGGGGGGGCTTGCCCAACTGCATTCAAGTAGATTTTGTGTGGGTTTTTTTAACAGACTTTAACGAAAGCACATTTTAGATGAAAGCGCTTTCGTTAAAGTGTGTTTGGTGGTAATGGATTCGAGCTTCTGATCTTTTGATCAAAAGTCCTAGATCCATACATATATATATATATATATATATATATATATATATATATATATATATATATATAGGTATTACTGAACCAATTCATGGGTGGGTACATAGTTTATAGCTATAGCCTTTGTTTTGTCTTTGTTAATTTTATATTCCAAAAAGACTTGAAAAGGTCTCAGAATGTTTCACAACACTGGGAAGTCCTTTTCTGGTTTTATCAGGTACAAAATAATACTGTCTGCAAATGAATCCAATTTTTTTTGATTGCCACACCAACTGTATCCTTGAATTTTTGAGCTCTTTACTTTCTTTGCTAATGGATATAAATGTAATGCAAATAACAAAGGGGAGAGAGGATACCCCTGCCTCATTCTGCTGTTCAAACACAACTTGTCAGACAGTAACCTTCCCATTTTAATTCTTGCCTCTAATCTTACATATATTCCCTAATTAAACTTACTACATCAGGGAATGCAAATGCTTCCACTGCCCTACTCATAATATGCCAGCTTACTCTGTCAAATGTTTCTCTGCATCAAGACCCACCAATAACAGAGGTATTTTCTTACATTCTGCTTCCATCTGGATCATCACTGCTTTACTGATGCTGTCAAATGTTTGCCTCCCCTCCACAAAACCACAGTGATCCATATCTATCTATTCTGGTAATAACTTTGCCATTCTTTTAGCTATTATGGACATAACACTTTATAATTATGGTTTAAAATTGAAACAAGCCTTTATGAAACTGGGTCTAATGGGTATTTACCCTCTTTAGGTATTACAGCTACCACTGCTTTCTTCCAGGAGGTTGGGTTTTCTCTCCTTTTAAAATATTGTTAAACAAAACCTTCTAGATCTTTAGCACTTTCTTCCCTCCCAGCTCCCAAACTTTCACAAAATCCTATCTATTCCTGGAGACTTTCCTGTAGATTGATCATACTTCACTGTTTTAGCTCATTTCCTCCTATCTTAACTCATCTACCTTTAACCTTGGCATACGTAAGTCTCCATAAATACTTCCATTTGTGCAATTTCTTGATATCCCCATTTTTCTGCTTTTTACAAATTTTCATAAAATTTCTGAACTATCACTAATACCTCTAGAGGATGTCTGGTTATTTTTCTTGTTATAGGCTCCCTAAGTTTGGCAACAACCTTTCTACTTTCCGTTGCCTAAGTTGTTGTGCTAAAAGTTTTTGTGCTCTGGAGTTATCAAAAAACAGTTGCTTAACAGCAATATTTCTAAACTCGTGTACATTATCCAGATATTCCCTTTTTTTCTTTAGCACTCTGCAGTTGTGTCTCTTCTTGTTCTGTGAGATCCCCCTTATTCTGCAATACTTTAATGATGGTCAGCCTTTCTAAATAGTTCTTGCTACTTTTTAACCACACCTTAAACTCCACTTTCATTTTATCCCACTCTTTAGCTATAACTTCTGAAAAAATTTCCCTCTTCCGTACTAACTCTCGAATAACTTCCACTACCTATTCCTAAATTTCTCTCTTTTTAATAGATAGGTGGGGAATTGCTATTGTCTCATTTTAATGTTATTACCTTGTACTTTCATCTTAGTTGTTACTGGCACGTGATCTGAAATAATTATTGGATGCGTGTCAAAGCTTTCGATTAAATGCATGTGTTCCTGTGAAATATAATTTCTGTCTAGTCTAACCCAAACCAGTTAATGCACCTTGAGAATAATATGTCAATTCTCTCAAAGTTCCAACTACTGAATTCACATCTTCCATACCAGACATTTTCATAAATTTCTTTAGAAATCTATCCTCTTTTGTTATATTTTCCATTATATCTCCTCCCAGATACATCCTCACTGCTGCAAATCAAGTTTCAGTCCCCACCTATAACATTCCCCGCTGAAAGCTGATAATTTCTACCAGAACATTCTTAAGCTCCTTAACAGCAGTTTTAGGTGGAGTATAAATACAAGCCAGCATAATTCACCTCCCTTGCCAGTAGCCCCTTACTACCACAAATCTACCATTATAATCTTTTTTCTTCTTCTATGACTGTTCAGTATGAAATATTCTTAGTGACAATTAAGACTTTCAAACAGGCTGAACTTGCACACCCTTTCCTATTCACTGGTGCAGACTTGACACCAACAGTTAAAAACAGAAAATTACTTACCATCGGCAATAGATCTTTGGGGGAGTCAGCTCCATCAAGCAAAACCTACAGAAGAGACACCATCATTGGGCCATGCATTACATAGCTGCTGAAAATATAACATTGACTTTAAATAAGCTTAAAACTGTGGATGTCTAACAGAACCAGGGCTGATTCATATACATTTTCCTTATTCAGTGTGTGCATAATCCCACTTAACCTTTGTGGCAGTCATGCTTCATCCTTGTAAATAAGCCACAAACTTAGCCAATATCATTTAGTTACCAAACAGAATGCAGACACAACACACTGCATCACAGGTGCAACTCTGTGGTCATGATCCGTACAAACAGCACCAGGGTCCCACAGCTGTGGTTGGCAGGAAGACCGATCCCTGAAAGCTGGTATACTTGCATAAAAACTTTCCTTAAGGCAAGCCATTTACAACACAATTCTGCAGAAATAACATAAGTGCTAAACTATCACACAAATGTTTGTCAGAGCATGTAGCAAGGGAAACATTTACAAAGGACCATGCTGTGTGAAGAGAGGAAAAATAGCAACCAGAGAGGAAAAACTTGTTTAAAAATAAATAAATTTCGGACAGCAGTTATGCGAACTTGGGTGGTCGAAAGGCTGTTTTCAAGTTCACATAACGTCGAAATGAATATGTTCGACTCCACAACAGTGAATGCTAGTGTGCATTCACTGTGAGGTCAATGTTCTGCTTGGAGATCAGGAAATTTACCCTTTTCCTCACTGTAGTGCAATCTCAGAGTTTGTATATATAATTAGCAGAGGGTTTGGAGGGCACAGCCCCCCACATGGGGGGTGCAGGGGTTCTTGCCCCCCTACAAAACATTACTTGTAAATCACTGGAAGTCAAGGTTCACTGGGCAATGTCAATAATGTTGAATACTGACGTGTTGACATTACCACTTTCATTACTCTGCATACACGATGGCAGCTGTAAGTGTAAGATTTATAACATTAATTTCAGTTTAAGAGTAGAGGTATGATACTGACAAAAGAAGAGTCGTGAGTTAGAGGGTGAGAAGTATGATGAGGGTGTGAAGAGTCTTAATGAGGAGGGGGCTTAAGTGTGAAAGGGTAGAGAAAAGGGTGAATACACCTGTGTAGAGGTGTGTGAGTGCTAGGTAGAGTAGGGATTAGCGTTATGAGTTTATTATGGAGTGGTGTTGTAGGGGAACAGATAGGTAAATGAAAAGTGTTAAGTACAGAGAAGAGTTTGTACACAGAGTGACTACGTAGTGGTACAGTAGTAGGAATGTGCACTTGGGGGTGGAGATAAATAGGGAGGGGTGTGGAGCACAGATTGAGATGTAAGGGGTGTGTTAACAGAAGTGTGGTAGGGCAGGAGAATGATAAGAGTGTGAGTGGGTGAGGGTGAGAGGAAGAGGTGGGGTAGAGGGAGGGGCAAGATGGACTTGGCTATAAATGTAATGGCATGGGGGGTGTATGGGAATGGGGTAGGGTAGGGGAGCGGAGTGAGTCAGAGCATAGCAAGGGCGAATGGTGTGGGTTGAACCACGAGAAGCCGATCAGAAAAAAAAGACAACCAACCAGTCACTTGTCTTGAACTATCAGGGATCGGTCGCTGCTAACAGGGGAGGACACTTGAAATTCTTTTATTAAGTTAGTTTTTAAGGTAGGATTAAGAATTTTGGTATATGGATTAAAAAGGATTCTGTTATGGCAGCTAAGGATATCTGGGAAGAGACTAAATGAAGGAAAAAAGAAATAGAAACTGGAAACTCTTGATTATGAATATGGAGATCAAGATACAAGCAGTGAAAATATTTTTAATCCCGTTTGTTTTATACAACAAATCAAGCATATTTTTTTTATCAACCAGAACAGAAGCTGTGAACAATAATTAACAAAATGTTTTGGAAGGGTCCCTGTCTGATAAGTTGTGTCTGAACAGATGAAACAGTCGGGGTGCCTTCTTTCTTCTTTGTTATTTGCATTATATTTAGAATCACAGGCACAGAAAATAAGGGGCTCATAAATCCAAGGATATAATTGGTATGGTATTCAAGAAAAGCTGGCTTTAATTGCAGATGATATTATTTTGTACCTGATGGGACCAGAAAAGAACATCTCAGTGTTGTGGAATATTCTGAGACAGTTCCCTTTTATTTCAGGATATAAAATTACTGAAGGTACAGCACAGCCCATGGTTATAAATTATGTACCCACAAATGAACTGATCCAGGAATTCCCATACTTATGGGGACATGATAAAATGAAGTAGTTAGTAATACGGATTTAAAAAAAAAATGGTTATGGCAGCTAAGGATACTTAGAAAGATACTAAACAAAAGATAAAAAAATGACAAACTGGAAGCTCTTGCTTATGGATATGGACAGCAAGATAAAAGCTGTGAAAATGTTTGTAGCGCTTTTAGTTTTACATACAGGTGAGGCATATTTTTTATCAACCAGAGGAAAAGTTGTGGACAGCAATTAAGAAAGAGTTGAAGGATTGTATTTGGGAAGGGAAGAGAGCAAGAGGCAAAAAGATAGGTTGTTTCTTCAAACAGAGCAAGGAGGTTTAGGGATTATCTGATTTGAGTGGAAATTTTAGAGATACACAGTTAAGTCTCTTATATGTAACACAAGCAGAAAGCAACAACTCAAAGTGGAAAGGCATGATGATGAAGCGGGGGGAGGTAATTCAAGAAACAGGGAAAGAACAGGACTTTGGCTGCAGATCCTTAAGGAGAATAGCGACAAATATACAGATTATAATATAATATTATAATATTACAAAGTAGCAGAATGTATACCAAGAGCAAAGCCACCCTGGGAATGGGGAAAAGAGATATCAATACAGATGACTGCAATTAGGGGTACAGAGAATAGACAAGAGGGGACGGGAATTTACTGGAGGAAGCTGGCAAAGGAAGCAATATATTGGAAACAAATAATTAGAGAAGTAAAAGTAACAGAATGGGGAGAGACCAAGAAGACATTTGGATTACAGGCTAGTGACTGCCTTTCCTATCATGAATTGATATCAGAGTACAGACAATGAGAAAAGGACAAGGGTCAACTAAATGAAGGACCTTCTGAATTTTTAACTGAATTTAGAATAGAAGTTGCTGTTAAAAAGTGGTAATTAGTAGGGCATAAAAAAATATTGCACGATAACTACAGGAATCAATCAAAAGAGGTCAGAAAAGATGTGAAAGAGAGATTAACTATGTAATTTAAAGAGAAACAATGGGAGGACATATGTATGGCTCCCAAATGTGCAACAAAGTCTAGAAGATTTAGGATTTTTTCTTCGAAGGGTTTGCAGAGACACTTTTATACCCCAAGCAGACTCCAAAGAATTTTTCCTCAGGCAGATGGCAAATGTTGGAGGTATGATGGTAAAGAAAGATGTAAATGGTAATGTATGTTTTGGGAATACAATGAGCTGGCAGACTTCAAAATTTTGCCACAGACTACTACCTGTCAAAAATATTGTGTGGGCAAATAAGTGTAACTAAGGAAATTATTTTTTTGAGCTGACATTCAGGATCTGAACTGCCTAGACACAGTAAGGCCTTGTTAGGCTTAATTGTGGTGGCTGCCAAAAATGCAATTACTAGAAAATGGATTTTAAAATCTAAACCAACTATACTGGAAATAGTGAATACTGCAACAGAGAAAAAAGAACAGGAAGTGGGATCTTTAAAAAAGGGTAGGGGTAAATTACATAGAAAAAAAATGGTAACTGTGGGAAAGAATACCTGTGTAAGAACTTAAAACCTTAGATGTCCTTCTCTTCCATCTTGCAGTAATCATGACTGTAGGGAGGTTGCTCTCTACAGCACCAGTCATCCGGCCAGTATACCAAAGTCTTAGGAGCAGGGGTACATGCAATGCCTGATGTCCGGGCCATAAACCAACTCTGGCTATAAATGTGATGTCTGCACATACCCACTTCAGAATGGACTGCCGCATACAGTAGTACCCCTGGTAAGCAAGAAGATAAAGGGAGAAAGCTTTTCAGATCCATCTAAGGAGGAGGACATCTAAGGTTATGGTAAGTTCTTACACAACTATTCTATGTCATTCTATTCTCAAGTTACATGGAAGAGAAGGATATCTAAGGTTATGGTAAGTTCTTACACAACTATTCTATGTCATTCTATTCTCAAGTTACATGGAAGAGAAGGACATCTAAGGTTATGGTAAGTTCTTACACAACTATTCTATGTCATTCTATTCTCAAGTTACATGGAAGAGAAGGATATCTAAGGTTATGGTAAGTTCTTACACAACTATTCTATGTCATTCTATTCTCAAGTTACATGGAAGAGAAGGACATCTAAGGTTATGATAAGTTCTTACACAACTATTCTATGTCATTCTATTCTCAAGTTACATGGAAGAGAAGGATATCTAAGGTTATGGTAAGTTCTTACACAACTATTCTAGTCCTTCTAGTCTCAAGTTACAAGGAAGAGAAGGACATCTAAGGTTATGGTAAGTTCTTACACAACTATTCTATGTCATTCTATTCTCAAGTTACATGGAAGAGAAGGATATCTAAGGTTATGGTAAGTTCTTACACAACTATTCTAGTCCTTCTAGTCTCAAGTTACAAGGAAGAGAAGGACATCTAAGGTTATGGTAAGTTCTTACACAACTATTCTATGTCATTCTATTCTCAAGTTACATGGAAGAGAAGGATATCTAAGGTTATGGTAAGTTCTTACACAACTATTCTAGTCCTTCTAGTCTCAAGTTACATGGAAGAGAAGGACATCTAAGGTTATGATAAGTTCTTACACAACTATTCTATGTCCTTCTAGTCTCAAGTTACAAGGAAGAGAAGGATATCTAAGGTTATGGTAAGTTCTTACACAACTATTCTATGTCATTCTATTCTCAAGTTACATGGAAGAGAAGGATATCTAAGGTTATGGTAAGTTCTTACACAACTATTCTAGTCCTTCTAGTCTCAAGTTACATGGAAGAGAAGGACATCTAAGGTTATGATAAGTTCTTACACAACTATTCTATGTCATTCTATTCTCAAGTTACATGGAAGAGAAGGATATCTAAGGTTATGGTAAGTTCTTACACAACTATTCTATGTCATTCTATTCTCAAGTTACAAGGAAGAGAAGGACATCTAAGGTTATGGTAAGTTCTTACACAACTATTCTATGTCATTCTATTCTCAAGTTACATGGAAGAGAAGGATATCTAAGGTTATGGTAAGTTCTTACACAACTATTCTATGTCATTCTATTCTCAAGTTACATGGAAGAGAAGGATATCTAAGGTTATGGTAAGTTCTTACACAACTATTCTAGTCCTTCTAGTCTCAAGTTACAAGGAAGAGAAGGACATCTAAGGTTATGGTAAGTTCTTACACAACTATTCTATGTCCTTCTATTCTCATGTTCCAGTATTCATAACGGTAGAGAGAGTACCAAAGCTTCTAGGTATGAGCCTGGGAGGAGGGATGTGGTCTCTGGTCTATGAGACCATGCAGGATGGATCTAGCAAATCCAGTTCTGGCTTTAGAGACTAAATCTAGTTTATAATGCTTGGTAAATGTATGAACTGATGACCAGGCCGCTTCTAGGACAGAAGCATAGTCAACCCACCCTGATGAAGGTCGCTGAAGAAGCAGCTGCCCTGGTGGAGTGAGCTTTCACATTTCCAGATAGAACTTTCCCATGAAGGGAGTAACATGCAGAGATAAGCCTTTGAAATCCATGAAAATACAGTCTGTTTTGAGACTGCCTTCCTCAAGGCCCTTGGGTGGTAGAAGATGAAGAGCTGGTCAGATCTTCTAATAGGTATTACCTAGACAAAACAAAACCTAAGTTGTCTGTGGACATCTAAGGAATGTAGAATCCTTTCAGAGGAATTCTGGGGTTGAGGGAAGAAGTCAGGAAGGTTAATGGTCTGATTTAAAGATAGCTCATTAACCACCTTATGCATGAAGGAAGGGTTAAGTCCTGAGGGAGACCCTATCTTTATGGAAGATGAGGTAAGAAGGGATGGCCAGCAGGGCTTACATTTCTGATACCCTCCTGGTGGGTGTGAAGGCCACCAGAACAGTTTTCCTGGTGTATAGTTTCAGTGATGCATAAGCTGGCTCAAATGGTCGTAAGGTAAGTTTCTCAAGGACAACATTTAAGTCCCAAATAGGAGGTATTGGCTTCCGAGGGGGTCTGATATAGAGGATGCCTTTCAAGAGCTTAACCTCTAACCTGGATCCCAAAGGAGGTAACCAAAGGCAGACAAGTGGACCATAACAGATGAGTACATCAGTCCTGACTGTAGAAGCTCACACACGTAAGAAAGGACCATGGGTACAGGAATGAGTAAAGGGTCCTGGTTTTTCTTTTAACATCACCTGGAGAACCTTTTCCACTTTGACACATTTCTCCTGGTACTAGGTTTACTGGGTCCTGCAGGACATTGAGTATGTCCTCTGAGTATAGGTGTCCTCTGAGTATAGGTGTCTGAAGGAGATCAGAACCCTATAACCTATAAAGTGAGTTTGAGATTGGTCACCTTAGGGTGTATTAGGGATCCCGTCTTGTGTGAGTAACCTGTGATGATTGTCCTTGGCTAAAAGGTGAAGAAGGGGGAAATCAATGCTGTCTTGACCAGTAGCGAGTCACCAGCAGGATTTTTGGTTTGTCCCTCTCTATCTTCAGAATCAGTGTAAAGGGAGGGAAGGAAGGCATAGAGATACAAGAAAAGGCGTCCACATTCCAGGCCTGGGGGTGTGGATTGTTTGTACAAAACTGAGGCATCTGCCTGTTCTGGGAGGAAGCAAACAGATCTGCCTGAGGAATACCACACTTGTGTATAAGATCCAGGAATACCTCTCTGTGAAGCATCCATTTGTGAGAGGGTGCAGAGGTTCTGTTGAGCAAGTCTGCTGCTGCATTCTCTGCTGAAGGAATATACACTGCTTGCAGGTGGATATGGAGGGTTGATACTAGGGTCCAGATCTGTATGGTTAGGCTGCAAAGGGGGTACAACCTTGTCCCCCCTGCTTGCTTATATACCACAAGACAGTCATACTGTCTGTCACTACTTTCAAGGTGCCTGGAAGGAGGACCTGTCTGAAAGTCTGTAATGCTAGGTAAAGGACCCGCATCTCTTTGATGTTGATGTGTTCCCTTTGTCTGACTGGAGACCCCTCTCCCTGTACTTTGCTTAGTTTGTGGTTGTGCAGTAGGACTGCCCCCCCAGCCCAAACCTGAGGCATCCGTTAAGATTTGCTGTAAGGGTGGAGGCATCTGCAAAGGCATGCCCTGGTTGAGATTGATGGTTGCAATCCACCATCCAGTTCTTTTTTCAGGCATGATAGGAGAGGGAGTGAAGTGTCCAGAGGGTGAGGATGTTGGTTCCAACGAGTCTTTAGAACACAATGAATCTTTCTCATATGCAGCCTTGCCACAGGCAGCATGGGTAGCAGGGATGCCATGTGTCCCAGGACTCTCAGGAGCTCCCTGGCTATTAAGTGTTTGAAGAGTGAGGAGGTTTTTGAAATAATGGGTGATGTCTATTATCTTCTGGCAGGGGAAGAAAGCTGCCATCTTGTCTGTTCTGACCCTGCACCCTAAGAAGACTAGGTCCTGTGTAGGGATCAGGTGGTACTTTTCCGGGTTCACCGTGAACCCTAAGCTTGCCAGGGTGTTAGCCAACTGGTGTAGGTGATGGTAAAGAGTGTGACAGTCCTGGTGCAGTGTTAACAGGTCATCTAGGTATGGGTATATTTAAACACCCTGAGTTCTGCAGTGGGCAATCACTGGAGCTAGACACTTTGTGAACACACTGAGGGCTTTGGAAGCCCAAAAGGTAATGCAGAAACTGAAAATGCAAGGTACCTACTGAAAACCGTAGGAATTTCCTGTAGCAGAGGTGAATTGGAATGTGAAGGTAGGTGTCCTTCAGATCCAGGGATACCATAAAGGTGTGGCTTAGAATGAGGGGCAACAGCAGATGCAAGGTGAGCGTTTTGAAGGTGTGAACCTTGAAGAAAAGGTGGAGGACAAACAGATACAGGAGTCTCCAAGGACCATCTTTCCTTGGGACCAGAAACATCCTGGAATAAAACTCCTTGTTTACCTGTTTTAGTGGTACCCTTTATATGGTGCCCTGAGCCTGTAACTGATTGAGTATAGAGGGGAAGAGATGAAGCTGTCTTGGAGGGGGTTGGGGTATCCCCTGGAAGGGGGGTAATGTCCATCAAGTTATAAAATAACCTTTCTGAATGATAGAGAGGACCTAGTCCTATGAGGTGATCTTCCAACAGGAGGGTAGGGAGAGGGTCAGGAAAAGGGACAGGAGGTGGAAGGAGATAGTGGGTTTGAGTCACAGTGGAGGGGGTCTGCCAAGTTCAGACTGCCTCCGAAAAGGAGTTGTAGTGGCAGAGGAAGGAGGTCTATGGGTTGAATGTTTCCTAGCTTGCCACTATTCCTTATTCTGAGGTGGAGCAGAATGAGCTAACTGTCTCTTAACATTGTCCTTTGAGGAAAATTCCTATGGTATCTAGGAATAGGTGAAACCAGTAAATGTTTTAAATTTTGCAAATCCTTTCCCTTTTCTTGTAGGGATTTGAGGAGTTCTGCAGAAGCTTCATCGGAAAGGGCCTTAAGTGTCTAATGGAGCATCTAACAACTTGGTTTGTACATCCATAGGAAGGGGTTTGGAGCCTCACCCAGGGGTATCTCCTCAGGACAGAGCATGAAGCTGCAGATTTTGAACAGGCCTCCACTGCATTGTAACTGCACTTAATGGAGTGCCTGGTCACCTGTGATGTGGTGGAAAGAAGGGTGTTAAGTTGGGTCTTAGCAGGTGAGTCTAGTACCTCAGGTAATAGAGCTGAAGCCTTAGAGAGGGTGTCCAAAACAAACATGGCCATGTGGGTTTGGTAATTAAGGGCTTTAATGGCAAGAGCAGAAGAGGTATAGACCTTCTTGTCTAGCCTATCCACAAACTTGCTGTCCTTGTCAGTAGGAAATAGACAGGAAGAAGGGAGCTGTGTAGAGGATTTGTCAACAGAAACTGCTATGACTGCAGGGTCTGCAGTGGGGGGGGGGTTGAACAGGTACCAAGTGTCCTGATGTACTTTATAGAACCTGTCTGGGTGTTTAGAAGCAGGGGGCTAAGAATCAGGAGCCTGTGAAGCAGCCATAAAGGCATTTTGAAAGGCCGGAAGCAAGGGAGGTACAACAGATCGTAATAATTCAAAATATCTCTTTTTGTTTCTGAAAAATCTGAGGCCTGCCATTTAAAGTGTTCTCTCATGAGAGAGACAGTATCCCCAAATGAAAATTCTTCCCCTGGAGACTCAGGGCTAAAAGAGTCCTCTTCCTCGGGGGTGATAAAGTCCTTGGGGGATTCAATTTGAGAGCAGTAAGTCAGGAATTCTTCACACGAGAAGTATTCCTCTGATTCTTCTAAGGCCTGCACAGTAGGGGGAGCAGATTGAGGGACCTGTGACCGGACAGCCTGGAATGCCTTGAAGAGACTTTGTGGGAAAACTTCTCACCCAGGTGCAGGTTGCTGTTCAGTATGTTTTAATTTCTGTTTCCACTTCAGAAGAGTAGAAGGAAGAGTCGATTTAGAAACCGACGTCTGGGTGGTTGGCAGAGCAGGAGTAGGCCCCTCCAATGCCATGAGCTGATGGCTGGTCTACCTCAGTGGACGTACTCAGTATTTCTGCCAAACCGGCTTCCATTGCAGTTCACGATTCAAGCTGAGAAATGGTCATCCGATGGGACCCTGAGCTAACATCTGCCTCGGGAGTCTCATCGGATTCCTGAGGTGCAGCATGGGCGTCGGGCCTAACTTTTTTGGTCTACTTCCGAGGTGGCTCATCAGAAATACCTGCCCTGTCCTCCATACCTAATGCTAGTCATCAGAGTCCCTGGTTCTCGAGGTAAAGTTTGAGTGCAGCCAGGTGGCTGTGGAGAGTTTTAGGCACAAACGATTTACAAATTTCACAAGATACGGTCGTGGGCCTCCCCTAAACAGAAAATGCACTTGTCATGCATGTCCTTGTGAGGAATTTGTCTCCAATAAGCACATTTCCCCTTTCTAATTGACATGTATGCCTGAAAAGCTAAATAACAGACAACAGCAAAAAAAACCCAAAAGGGCACTTATCTGTAGTGGAAGGCTGAGTCAAATGAGTGAACTGCTTCCTGAAGCTGGTGATCGGAGTTCCAACGATCAGTGCAGCAGAAAAGTTCTGAAGTGGGTAAGTGCAGACGTCACATTTACATCCAACGTAAGTTTATAGCGCTGACATCAGATGTCACACGTACCCCTGCTCCTAAGACTTTGGTATACTGGCTGGATCTCCAGTGCTGCACGCAGCAACCTCCCTACAGTTATGAATACTGCAACATGAGAACAGAAAGACATCAATATATGCAGATCATATTTTGGAGGAGGAATGAGGTTTTAGAGAAGGCAGGAAATTAATAATTTTTATAACGTTACTTAGATTGCAGGCTACATAGCAATATATGTGATGTATATTTGTAAATGTGAACTTGTTAATATGGTTTGATTATTTTTATATAACTGTAAGTTCACCTACATCAGAACTAATAATTCAATAATGGTGTTTTAAAAGAATAATAAGAGTTGAAGGAATTTATCCAAGAGGGGAAGAGCACAAGAGTTAAGTAGAAGTCGATCCTACCTGTAGAAGAAGGTGTGTTAGTATTACTTGATATGAAGGAATAGTTCAAAACTACATAGTTAAGGTCCATATCCAGAACACAAGTGGAAGGTTACAAACATAGATAGAAAGGGATGACAACAAAATGGGGATGTTTGACAAATAAGAGGTAGAGAGACTAAGATTTTGGATGCAGGTCCTTAAGGAGAATAACAACTGTACAGAATATTATATTAAACAGCATAAAGTATTTCAAAACATTAGACAATACAGGAATGGAAAAAGGAGATTCAGCCAAAAGGGATGAGACCAAGTTGGGGTATAGAAATAGGCAACCAGGTTTGTAATTTATTGGAGAAAACTGGCAAAGGAACCAAGTTTTTGGGAGCAAATAACTAGAGAGGGAAATGTAATAGAGTGTGATGAGGCTAAGAGGAGGTTTGGACAGCAGGTTACAGGCTACCCTCCGTACTAGGGATTGCTAACACATATATGGATAATTAGTAGGGCATGTATAATATTTTATGATGGCTATAAAAAATCAATCAGAGAAGGTTAGAAAAGATTGGTAGGAAATACTGGAAAAGCAATCTACAAAGGAACAATGAGAGGACATCTGTATACCTCCCAAGTACGCAACAAGGTTCAGGATTTAAGCTTGAATATGTTTGCATAGGTATTTTTACACACCACACTTCACAGAATTTTTCATCAAGTAGGCAGCAAATGCTAGAGTTAGAAAAGGAAAGACTGAGGTAACTGAGAACATGTTTTTTAAGAGTGTAATGAGTTGGCAGATTTTAAAAATTCAGTACAGAGAACTTTATCAGAAATACTGTGGTGCTAATGGCTGCAACTAAGGAAACTATTCTTCTGAGATGAGACAAAGGGTTAGAAAGTACAGTTGTGTACACTTACCATAAATATAGATGTCTGAGTGTATTCACTGTTGCAGTCATCACACTTCGGTTATCTGCCTGCCAGAAGCCCTCTTTCGGCCCGAATACCAGAGTCTTGGGATTTCTGCATCGGATGCTGTCGCCTCTTCCGTGACATCAGGGGTATAAAACATGCAGTCAATGCCACTACATCAGTTTTTTTTTTTTTGCCCAAGATGTCAGGAGCCCCCAAAATAGGAAGCAATCACATGATGTGGAACACCTCCAATAAAAAGGAAATATCATTGCCATAAGATATGGCCAAAAAAGAGGATAGGTAGAAAGTACAGAAAAGACAGGGGGCTGGAGGGAGGGTAACCAGGACTGCAACAGTGAATACACTTGAACATCTACATTTACGGTAAGTGTACACAACTGTACTATGTTCTTCGTATTTCACTGTTGCAGTCATCACACTTGGGTTGATTCTTAAAGCTGAGGAAGGGTGGAGGCAGTCATGAAGTATTAGAGCTGGCTAGCAGGCCTTATAAGACTGCTGTGGTAAAAATCCAGCTCTGGATTTAGAAAAGATAGGTAAGTGGTAATACTTAGTGAAGGTGTGTACAGAACTCCAGGTTGCAGCTTCCAGGAAGTTCCTGGTAGGGACTCCACTGAGAAATGCTGTAGAGGATGAGGTAGCCCTACTGGAATGAGGTCTGATCCCCTGTGGGGTAGGATTTCCATAGTGTTTGTAGCAGAAATGGATACAGTGTGCTATCTATTTAGAAATGATTTGCTTTGAAATGGCATTGCTTTCTGCCCCTGTATCAAAGCTGACTAGCAGCTGGTCAAATTTTCTGAAAGGTTTAGTCCTGTCAGGTAGAACCTGAGCTGTCTGTGCACGTCTAATGACTGCAGGATCCTTTCACCTTTATTCTGAAGATTAGGAAAAAAGTTGGTACATGGATGAAATGGTTTAATGCCACACTGGATACCACCTTGGGCATAAATGATGGGTTAGCCCTGAGGGAAACCTTGTCCACATGGAAGATAATGAAGGGTTCCACAGCCATAAGGATCTGTAACTCAGACACTCTTCTTGGTGAAGTGATGGCTAGAAGTAAGGCTGTTTTCCAAGAAAGGATTTTTAACTCTGCTGTAGCAGCAAGCTCAAAAGGGGGGAGGGTGAGCTTCTCTAGTACAAAGTTAAGGTCCCAGGCAGGAGCAGGAGCTCTCCTTGGTGGTCTTAAATTGTCAGCTCCTCTCAAGAACTGTTTGATCAGAGGGTGAGAGAAGAGTGGTGGCTCAGTATTGTAATGAACTGAGATGGCATGAATCTTAATTGATGAGAAGGATAGGCCTTTGTGGAGCAGCTCTGATAGATAATCTAGTATTTGAGGTAAGGTGGGCATGGCTGTGTCCTTTCCTTGAGACTGGCTCCAAGAACAGTATCTTCTCCACTTTTCTGAATTGTATTTCCTAGTACTAGGCCTCCTTGCCTCAAGGATAACATCCAGCACCTGTTTTCTGAGGATTGCTGGTGATGTATTCAGGGAATAAGCCAGGCTGCAAAGTTCAGGGTTTACAGCTGAGGATGCAAAATCTGTCCCTCCTGCTGGCAGCAGAGCTGGGGGGGGGGTCTGATGTAGGTGCCAGGGTGGCACTGCTGTCAGACTGCGTAGGAGTGGGTATCAGTGCTGGTGTGGCCAGTCTGGTGCAATAAGGATTGTCCCTGGCTTGTCCTGTTTGATCTTGAGAAGTACTTTTTGAAAGGAGGGGCAGAGGGGGAAAGGCATAGATTGAGAGGTTTTCCCATGCAAAGGATAGGGCATCCACTATCCATGCATGGCTGTAGGGAGTTCTGGTGCAAAATTTGCTCAGTTGATGGTTTTGGGGGGAAGCAAAGAGGTCCACTTCTGGTGTCCCCCACCTGTGGATTACAAGTTTGAATGAGTTGGGTTCCAGTTTCCACTCGTATGGGTCCATTAGATTTCTGCTTAAGTCGCCTGCCAGTTAATTTTGTTTGCCTGGCAGGAACTGAGCTTGCATGTGCACTTGATTGCTCAAGGCTGTGCTCCACAGAGTCATGGCTAAGCTGCAGAGTGGGTAGGAATGAGTTCCCCCCTGCTTGTTTATGTACCACATAACTATGGTGTTGTCTGTCTTTATCAAAAGTTGTCCTGGCAGGATAAGGTATTTGAAGGATGTCAGTGCATTCTGTACAGCTAACATTTCTTTTTGATTGATATGCAGGTGAATTTGCCCTGGGTTCCATTTGCCTTGAATGCATTTGCCTGCCATGTGAGCTCCCCATGCATAGTCTGATGCGTTTGTTGTCAGGGTTTGGGTGGCGGGGGGTTGAGTGAAAGGGAGTCCTTTGTTGTGGTTGCAAGCCTCTGGCCACCAAAGGAACTCTGTCCTTAGGCAAGGAATGATAGGAATCACTGCTTCCAGGTCCTGGGAATGTTGACACCAGAGACTTTTTAAGTACTATTGAAGTTTCCTCATATGCATTCTTGCATACGGAATTAGGAGAATGCATGAGGCCATGAACCGTAGGGCTTGCAGTATTTTTCTTGCAGATAGCCGGGTTTAGGTGGCCAGTAGTTTGAAGTAATTTGTCAAATAGACCTGCTTTTCTGGAGTGAGGAATGCCATCTGGGAAGTTGTGTTCATGCTTGCTCCCAGGAATACACTCTTTTGGCTGGGTACCAAATGTGATTTCTTTTCATTGATGGTATACCGCAGAGAAGTTAGGAGTCTCTTTACAAATGTCAGGTGCTGAAGTAGCAAATCCTGACTGTCTGCCTGAATCAGGCAATCGTCCAAGTACGGGTAAAGTTGAATATTTCTCTGCCTGCAGTATGCAATGGCTGGAGCCAGGCACTTTGAGCAGTAGATAAGCCAAAGGGAAGTGCAGAGAACTGATAGTGCATACAGCCTGCCCTGAAACGTAGATATTTCCTGCAAGATTCCCTTATGGAGATGTGCAGATAAGCTTCTTTTAAGTCTACGGTGACGAGCCAGGAGTCTTTGGCTAGCATAGGAAGTAGCTGCTGGAGTGTAAGCATTTTGAATTTTGGTACCACCAGGAAAAAGTTAAGAATGGACAGATCCAGAATAGGGAGCAAAGAGTTCTCTTTTCTAGGCAGCAGGCACAGTCTGGAGTAAAAACCCTGTCCCCTTTTCTCTGTTGAAACAGGTTGAATAGCCCTGATACTGAGAAGAGAAAGTACTTGCTTTTGGGCCTCTGCCCACTGGTTTGGAGGAAGGTCTGGCAATCCATTTGGGACTAGCAGTGAGTGGAAGTAGAATCTGTATCCCTGAGATACAATGTTTAAGACCCATCGGTCCTGGGTAATATACTGCCAGTTTTTTGCATGTA
Organism: Protopterus annectens; assembly: GCF_019279795.1. Classification (NCBI taxonomy): domain Eukaryota; kingdom Metazoa; phylum Chordata; order Ceratodontiformes; family Protopteridae; genus Protopterus; species Protopterus annectens. The sequence continues at coordinate 1,119,942,712 of NC_056737.1, read as the reverse complement.
GGGCGAGTTTTCCTCCTAGGGGTGCAAGTACTTGGGCATGGCTGGGAAGGATGAAGGATAAGTCATTGTGAACTTTTTCCATATGGGGGTGGCTTACCACTCCCTGTTTTTGAGGAGGGAGCACTCCATTGTTTAGATCTGTGCATACCCTGAGACTGTAGTCTTTGTGGTCTGTTGTCGCTGGGTTTGGACTGAGAAGGTCTGGGAGGGACTGGAAAGGACCAATTTTTTGAAGGCCAATGCCTACTGAATCTAGGTACCTGTACCTGTACAAATCTTGAACAGTTTGCATAGATTTAGCTTTTTCCTCCATCTTTTTAAGAACTTCTTTTGCTTTTGAGCCAAACAAACATTCTTAGTTTAATGGAGCACCTAGTAATTTTGCTTTGACATGGTCTGGCAAGATTTGTTCATTCAGCCAAGCATGCCTTCTCAGAACAGACCCAGTGACAGCAGCCCTGCACGATGCTTCTAAGGCATCAAAACCACACTGCAAAGTATTTTTACCAACTTGGTTAGCAGAATGCATTAACTCTTGTAAGTCTTTATTTTCTGCACAATCAGGAATCAACAAAATGTTTTGTTTAATTAGTTCCATAACATGTTGCTGGTACTTCAACATATGAAACTGGCAATTTAAAGCCCTGATGGCAAGAGTTGCAGAGGTATATACCTTCTTACCCCATCTGTCTAAAGCCTTAGAATCCCTGTCCGAAGGGGTAGGGGTTTTGCCCATAGCAGCCTTAATACATTTAGGTCCCTGGGAAATGTTCTCTGGATCCGCAGTGGAATTTTTAAAGAGAAATCTGTAGTACCTGTCAGGCTTTCTAGGAGCTGGTGGTAAAGTATCAGGGGTAAGACTGGATTCCATGAAGACATCATCTACAATATCCAGGACAGGGGGTATAGCTAGAGGCCTATGCTGAGGCAAGTCTAAAAATTCCCTGAGTCTCTTTTTGGATTGTGGGTAGTCCTGGCATCCTCAACGGAAATGCTCTCTTAGGGTATGCAAGGTTTCCCGAAAGAAAAGTCCTCTGGGGGGAGCAGAGGGAATGGAATCCTCTGCGTCTGAGTCCTCATAGGTAGATAAGGGTATGTCCTGGTAATCACAGGGGTCAGAGTCATCGGTATCATGGTCTGTAGAATGAGAAGGAAAATCAATTCTTTGTCTTTTAGAGGGGGAAGGCTGGCTTCCCCTAACTGAAGTAACAAGGTCTTCAGCCATTCTAAGCATTTGTTTCTGTGGCATGGGAGCTTGAGAATGCGCTTTGGTCATCGGTTTCCTAGGTGTAGTGCGAACTCTGGGCCTGAGAAATTCAGTAGTTTTAGTCATGAATGAAGTAGTCAGTTTAATACTAACATCGGAAGGTCTGAATACACCCTACAAAACCGGTGCCTGCACAGCGGCTCCGGACCCATCCAAGGTACAGACATCTGCAGGTTCCATAGTCGATGAAGCATCTCGCGGCATACCGGTCTCTGAATGGGTCTCAGTAGAGGCCTGTGCATCTGTAAAAGCGAGTAACAGGGGCTGCAAAAGCGATTCATTGAGTACCGGTGGACCGGCAACTAACTTAACGGAAGCGGAGGCGGCAGTTTTGGACCTATGCGGTCTGTCTCTGTCTTTATCCTTGCATTTTTTTTGGAAGATCAGTAGTCGGACGGCTTATCAAAGCCATTTCAGAATACGGTGAACGAGAGTGAAAGAATTCAGCGACAAAAATAGTTCGCCGACGAATAGTTCGGGTGTTGAACAAAGCACAAAACCGACAACAAGGGACATCATGGTCTGGGCCTAAACAGGTGACACAATAAGAATGAAAATCTCTGTGAGGTATTTGCTTTCCACAAGCAAGATAATTGTTTATTTTTTCTGACATCGGTTAGAGCAAGAAAAAAGGATCCTCAACGGGGTACTTAGCTTTAGAAGACTTCAGGTTTGAAATTCGAAAAACGATAATTTCAGGTAGCGGCCAACCGGCACTTGTGAACTGCTTCTGCTTTGGGCTCCCGTGCAGCAAGAAAAGCTGATGTAATGACGTCGGCTACATGTTTTAGATCTTTGACTTCATGGAAGAGGCGACAGCATCCGATGCAGAAATCCCAAGACTCTGGTATTCGGGTCGACTGAAGGCTACCTGCAGGCAGATAACCCAAGCGTGATGACTGCAACAGTGAAACACGAAGAACATCTGCCTAGACATAGTACGGCCTTATTAAGTTTAATTCTGTTGGCTGACAAAAAACAATTACTAGAAAATGTAAATCAAAATCTAAACCAACTATAAATGAAGTAGTGAATGGTGTTGAAGATTTAGATTGGTGGTGTAGAAAAGAGAAGAAGCAAATAAATAGAAACAACTGGAATTTTAGGAACAATACATGCAGAATAATATTTAGAAGAAGGAGTGAGATTTGAAAGAAGGTAAGAACTGAACAATTTATGTAATGTCGGAGTGGTTCGGGTTGGGAGGGTGGCCTGATGGTTAAGGTGTTTGCCTGACAAATGCAAGGTGCAGGGTTTGAGTCTCACAAGGGATAATTGGCTAGACTTAAAATGGTTCACAAGGGCAGTTAGCTTAGTACTAATCTATGACTCTGTGAACCTATGAGTGGATGATAATTGTCAAAAAGGAAAACAAATGTATTCTGCAAGAAAATAATGCCAATGTCACTGTGGTTTGCTTCCTATTAATATGTTTACCCAAAACACTGTAAACTAGGATTTAATTTTTTAGAGGACCAACAGAGCAGCTGACAGCATCTCTTGATAACAAACAACAATGGCACTGAAACTGGCAATACTGTGCAACATATACAGGACCTTTATTAGGCAGTGAGGAGGCTTAGAACAGAGCACCTCGCTGACCCTCTTCAAGCGCAGCCTTGATGAGTGGTTGGGAAACCACAAATTCGTCCCAGGGGTTCCACCTGTGTCCCTCACTGACAGGAGCAACAGGTGCTGACTGAGGTTTCTTTCTGGGGATAAACTCTTGGCTAGGCTTGTAAGGGCCGCAGGGCCATTAGCCTAGTAACCTCCTATGATCCTATAAAAAGAGTATAAGGTGAATGGTGGGAGCCTAAAGGCCCAAAATACAGGAGGAACTCCTTGATATCAACAATCAAGTCCTCGGCAGGTTATACAAAGTGCACCCCTCTCAATAAATGGGCATTGAGGATCTTGTTCTTTAGTTCCTCCTTTAAGGAGTACAAGCACAGCCACGTCATCTTATGTAGGCACACATGAGCTTGTAGCCCAAGCTAAATCAGCAGCATAATCAAATTATAAGACAGGTGGTACTTTACGGTGAAAGTCTCCAACAGGGCCTGATAAAGACTTCCCTTCTGTGCAGACTTGGGGAGGTATTCAAGCTTACCTAGAGAGTCTTCTTTAACAACAAGCTGGAATCGAGAGCAGTGATAAGAAGATCTGAACGTCAAAAGCAGCTGGAATCGAGAGCAGTGATAAGAAGATCTGAACGCCAAAAGCAGCTGGAATCAAGAGCAGTGATAAGAAGATCTGAACGTCAAAAGCACAGACCCACTGCTGGCTGTAGGCAAGACAGGAAAATGCTGTGGCTGCAGTGAGTCAGAGGTCTGCCGACAGCCGTCGTTGTTTTAATGGACAAGTCATTGTGCCTTCAGTCTGCCTCGATGGCAACTCAAATGGCTGTCTCAAGTGGGGAGGAGACATAACCCAGAGTTTCTAGAAACTCTTCTTCCAAACTCTACTATGAACTTCTGGGAAAATGGAAAGGCCCAATGCCAGTACAAGCTGCTCTTTACAAGTCACATGGCATCTCCAAAGGATCATCTGGTGGACAGGTGTACATGGGTTAGAAACAGTTCCTGGTCACCTGAGAGACTATATCCTCAGGAAACTCAGACTTAGTTTAGCTGCCAAAGTGAGAGGGAAGATCACGGCCTTTCTAATAGAAGCAAATACTGACATGAAGTACTGTGCATGTCAGAACGGTGCCTGAAATTAACAGACCACACACCAACACTTGATTATACACCAGTTGAAGCTGGCACACCATAAAAGGGTCACTACACAGACTGGCACTGGCTTCAGACCAAAAACATTAATGAAGTAATCATGTACTTACAATTCAATTTACCATCAGAGAAGAAACATCTGCTTTATGTCAAAGCCTTGGGATGTAAGCCTAGTATTGGATGACTTAGTGATCTCTCCTACAGTCTGACATGCAAGCAAACCAGACCTGGAGGGAGTCATTGCAAAAGGAATATGCTTAGTCCAGAATGCTACTAATCCATACCAAGGTGACTCAGGGGACCATTTCTGATTAGTCGGGTCAGTCAGTGGTTCCAAGCAGTCATCGGGGGGGGGAAGGTGAAACACTGTTGGACTGCAATGACCCCCCCCCCAAGAGACAGAGAGAGCAGAGAGTGGGCCTCCCTCATTCTCCTTATCCTCCAACAACGCTGTGGATGTGTTCAGGCTCAAGCCTCATTACCAAATGGCCATCTCTTTACCAACAAAACATTCATCCGGCTGTAGGGAGAACTTACAAAAGACAGTTCATGTCTTGACCTGTTCTCTATGTGTTTGACATTGTGGTAATGTTGCAACTAACATCTGGAGGTGCGAGGAAGACTATCCTCTGATTTCCAAATGAAAAGTGCCTGACAGCTACTATGTCAATGATTGTAAAAGAGATGAATAACTTTCTTCTTTGTTCTTAATTAGCCCAGATGAACATTTTGCATTTACCGCAGGTGACTTCTTCCCCACTGTGCATGTCCATCAATCTATCCATCCACAACCCAGTTTTCCCATCTTTCCACATGGGTTCGGAGTGTCACTTCAACAGTGACAATCAGCTAGTGCCAAACTTTACACTGCTGAGTATCTAGTCTTGCCGCTGCAATCCTTCTATACCACACACATACCTGTTCGCATGCACACACAGGAATGGTCAATTTAGACTGTTCAATCCACCCACTTCAAGTCTTTGGACTGTGAGAGGAAACCGGAGCACCTGGAGGAAACCCAAGTAAACAAAGGGAGGCCATCCCAGCCAAGAATCAAACTGGGGAACCTCTTATTGTGAGGCAACAATGCTATCAGCTGTGCCACTGTGCATGTCTTAGCTGGGAATCTAAAAGTCATATGGACACTTACTCTTGTTGCTCGGACACACAGATGCAGCAGGATTTCGACAATGATACAAAATATCACAATCTCGATGGTGTGACTATCAAAAAAAGGAAATGCATATGCAGAATAATGAGGTTGGTATAGTAGGCTTTGGCAAGTGCAGCAGCGATCTCACATAATATGGTGAGATCTATGTCTCATAGTTCCACAGTGAGAGGTTCAATCCTGACCTTTACTCATTGGATGTGTTAAATTTTACATGTTCTCCATGTGTCTGTGTGGGCCTTGTCTGGGCACTTCATTTTCTTCCCATCTTCCAAAAATATGGCAGTTTATAATAGTGTGGGGTGCAGTGGCAGAAATCTCATACAGTGCTGTGTTGAGAGCCCACCCAAAAAAGCAAGGAAGTACCACTTCTATAGGGATATGCATGAGGCAAACTTACGTGAAACAGGGGAACAATGAGTCTGCCCTCAATGTCAAGAACCAAAACTAAAATATGAATGGATAGTCAATGATATGATCAATCCTGCAGTAAGACATTGGATGTGTGATGGGCTTTAGCTGTCACAAGCAATTCCCTAACAAATAGGAAGGAAAGTGTATAAATTAATTCATAGGAGATTGCTAGGCTATCTACCTGGAGGTCATTTTAAGCCTAGCCATTTCAACCCAATGTAATACCATACAGGTACTAGTCAATACCCAAAACTGCATTTAGTGATGATTGCCCATGCCCAGGAGAGTTGTGGGTGCTATCCCCAAGTAAGAATTTATGGTGCCCCATCCACTCATCCAGGTTCCTCTTGAACAGTGTCATAGAGGTGCTCTGTTTCACATGAATTGGTAGCCTGTTCCAAAGATGTGGCAGTCACTGGGAGATAAATCTGTCTCTCCAGCATACCCTAATTAAGTCACAGGCCATATTTAAGTCCCTGGAATGGGTGGCCCTAGACCCACTTGATTTATGGATATGCAGTAAGTACATTAGGTTTGGGTGTTGGGTTGCTCTCTAGGCCAGGCATAAGTCTCCCCTAAGAAGTTTATATGATATGGAGTACAGCGACAGGGATTTTAGTCTGTCCATGTAAGGCACATGCTAGAGGCCCTTTATCTTCTTTGTTAGAAACCTCTGAGGTCTCTATAATTGCTGTAGGGCTTAGTACGGTGCATACCGAATGGGGCATCACACTCAATTATGGGCAGCATAAGTGCTGAGTATAGGGGGTTATAACTTCTTTTGCTCTCGAGGCAATACTTTTACTAATCAAGTGAGCTACGTGGAAAGCTTTCCTTAAAATGGTAGTCACAAGGTGGTCGAAGTTAAGGTCACGGTCAATCTGTGATCCCAGGTCCCTTACCACTACATGGGTACTAAGGGTATTGTTAATGATATGATAGCATGAAGGGACATTGTTTGCACTGAAAGGAATGATGATGCATTTCTTTGCATTTAGTTTGAGACTGTCACTAATACAACAGTCGTTGACCTGTGTGAGACCATCCTGCAGTATACTGCCATCATTTGGGGATTCAATGATTGCACCGAGTTTGCAGTCATCTGTAAGTGTGGTCAGCCAAACCCCTTAGTTTTGACCTGAACGTCTGAAAAGTATATACCAAACCCTAGGAGGCCCAGCACTGATAACAGGTCTGCTGGTTGATATGGAATCACTCAATTTGATAAGTTCTTATCAACTTGGTAACCCATCTTACAACACAGGTGTTTACATTCAATTTTTCTAAGTTTATCGATAATGCTTGAATGTAGGATTGTGTCAAAAGCCTTTGCCAAGTCGAGGTATGCTGTGTGCACAGATGTGCCCTCATCAACGGCCTTGGTCATACTTTCAAAAAAATCCACCAGATTTAACAGGAAGGATCTGCTCTTCATGAAGCCGAATTAGGTGGGATCCAGGGTTTGGAGGTCACCTATATCTTTACTTATGAGGTCCATAATGATACATTCCATGGCCTTACAGATGAGTCTGTTCAGGCTTATGGGTCTGTAATTCCCTGTGTCTGTTGCTAGGGCCACCTTTGTGGAGAGGAATAACTGTAGCTGTTCTCCATTCTGTAGGAACAAACCCTGTGGTTAAGGGTACTTAGTGGTGATGCTAGTTCATGTTTTAGCCTGTTTGGAAGACAGCCTGGGATGTCATATGGTCCCATAGAGGTCGTGTTGTTTGCCCTGGACAGGGTGCTTTAAGGACCTGCTCTTCAGATATGTAAGATGGGGGAAGGGATGTTGTAAGTTAAGAGGGGATAAGGGAGTGAAATTTTAACCAAACCTATCTGCTAGCAGGTTCGCTATCTCTGTGGGGTCAGTGTGTGTGATGCCGTTGGCCACCAGTTCTGAACATGATTGGGTCCTACCCTTTAGGTTATTTGATAACTATATCTTAAAACTGAGGAGGGGGCTTTTCCATTACTGGGTCCTTGCCTTTAGGTTATTTGATAACTATATCTTAAGGCTGAGGAGAGGGCTTTTCCATTACTGGGTCCTTGCCTTTGTTTTCTTGGACAGCACATTTTTGCATTTATTGTAAAGTCTGTTGATGCTGGAAGTCCACCATGGCAGCTTGATTTTACTTGGGGCTCTTGCTTTGATTCTATCTAGTACAGCCGAGTAAATACACTTATGCAAGTGATTGTACAGAGCTCTAGTGCAAGCTTTGGGGTAGTTACCACTATCAGCTTAGGGTAGGGCTTGGAATGCATTTATATCTTCACCTACAGGGGTATAGTTTGCCTTGGTGAAGTTTTTTAGTCTGATTTCACCCTTTGTGAGTCCTGGTGTTAGTGTCAGTTCTAAGGTGACTGACTTGTGGTCAGTTTTAACTAATGAGGGTCCAACAGCTGCATCAGTGCACCTGTTTGACATGTTGATGAGGACCAGATCTAGAAAGTACAGTTGTGTAGACTTAACCAGAAATGTAGATGTTCAAGTGCATTTAATGTTGCAGTCATCACACTTGGGTCATCTGCCTGCAGGTAGCTCTCAGTCGACCCGAATACCAGAGTCTTGGGATTTCTGTGTCGGATGCGGTCGCTTCTTCCATGATGTCAGGTTGTCAGGGGTATAAAACATGCAGCCGACGCCATTACATCAGTTTTTCTTGCCCCAGATGTCAGGAGCCCCAGAAATAGGAAGCAATTACATGGTGTGGAACACCCCCAGTAAAAAGTAAATACTGTTGTTATAAGATATGGCCAAAAAAAGGATAGGTAGAAAGTATAGAGGTCAGGGGGCTGGAGGGACGGTAACCAGGGCTGCAACAGTGAATACACTTGAACATCTACATTTATGGTAAGTGTACACAACTGTACCATGTTCTTCATGTTTCATTGTTGCAGTCATCACACTTGGGTTGATTCCCAAAGCTGAGGAAGGGTGGAGACAGTCAGGAAGCATTAGGGGTGGCTAGAAGGCCTTGTATGACTGCTGTGGCAAATCCAGCTCTGGATTTAGAAAGGATAGGTAAGTGGTAATGCTTGGTGAAGGTGTGTACAGAACTCCAGGTTGCAGCTTCCAGGATGAACCTGGTAGGGACTCCCCCGAGAAATGCTGTAGAGATTGAGGTAGCCCTAGTAGAATGAGTTCTGATCCCCTGTGGGGTAGGTTTTCCATGGTGTTTGTAGCAGAAATGGATGCATTATGCTATCCATTTAGAAATGGTTTGCTTTGAAATGGCCTTGCCTCTGCCCCTGTAGCAAAGCTGATTAGCAGCTGGTCAGATTTTCTGAAAGGTTTAGCCCTGTCCAGGTAGAACCTAAGCTGCTTGTGCACATCCAGGGAGTGAAGAATCCTTTCCCTTTTATTCTGAGGATTAAAGAAAAAGGTTGGCAAATGAATGGATTGGTTTAAAGCCACACTAGATACCACCTTGGGAATAAATGAGGGGTTAGTCCTGAGGGAAACCCTGTCCACATGGAAGATAATGAAGGGTTCCACGGCCATAACGGCCTGCAATTCAGATACTCTTCTTGCTGAAGTGATGGCTAGAAGTAAAGCTGTTTTCCAAGAGAGGAATTTTAACTCTGTTGTGGCAGCAGGTTCATAGGGAGGAAGTGTGAGCTTCTCCAGTACAACGTTAAGGTCCCAGGCTGGAGTGGGAGCTCTCCTGGGGGGGGGGGGGGGTCTTAAATTTTTGGCTTCTCTCAGGAACTGTTTGACCACAGGGTGAGAGAAGAGGGGAGGCTCAGTACTGTAATGAGCTGAGATGGCAGAGGCATGAATCTTAATTGAAGAGAAGGAGATGCCTTTGTGGAGCAGTTCTGTTAGGTAATTTAGGATTTGAGGTAAGCTGGGCACGGTTGTGTCCATTCCCTGAGACTGGCTCCAAGAACAGTATCTTTTCCACTTTTCTGAATAGGATTTCCTAAGTACTAGGCCTCCTTGCCTCAAGGATGACATCCAGCACCTGTTTACTGAGGGTTGCTGGAGATGTGTTCAGGGGATGAGCCAGGCTGATAGGTTCAGGGTTTGCAGCGGAGGATGCAAAATCTGGCTCTGCTGGGACAGCAGGGAAGGGATCTGAGGAAGGTGACATGGTGGCACTACTGTCAGACTGCGCAGAAGTGGGTACCAGTGCTGGCGTGGCCAGTCTGGTGCAATCAGAATTGCCCTTGGCTTGTCCTGTTTGATCTTTAGTAGAACCTTCGAGAGAAGGGGCAGAGGAGGAAAGGCACAGATTGAGAGGTTTTCCCATGTACAGAACAGGGCATCCATTTTCCATGCTTGGCTGTGGGGAGTTCTGGTACAATATTTGATTGTTCTGCGGGGAAGCAAAGAGGTCCACCTCTGGTGTCCTCCACCTGTGGATCAAAAGCTTGAATGATTTGGGTTCCAGTTTCCACTCGTGTGGGTCCATTGGATTTCTGCTTAAGTCATATGCCAGTGAGTTTTGTTTGCCTGGAAGGAATAGAGCTTGCAGGTGTACTTGATTGCTCAAGGCTGTGTTCCACAGAGCCATGGCTAACCTGCAGAGTGGGTAGGAATGGGTTCCCCCGCTTGTTTATGTACCACATAACTGTGGTGTTGTCTGTCTTTATCAATAGTTGCCCTGGAAGAATAAGGTATTTGAAGGCTGTCAGTGCATTCTGTACAGCTAACATTTCTTTCTGATTGATATGCAGGTGCATTTGTTTTGGATTCCATTTGCCTTGAATGCATTTTCCTGCCATGTGAGCCCCCCCATGCACAGACTGATGCATCTGTTGTTAGGGTTTGGGCGGCGGGGGGGGGGGGGTTGAGTAAAAGGGAGTCCCTTGTTGTGGTAGAAGGCCTCTGCCCACCAAAGAAACTCTGTCCTTAGACAAGGAATGATAGGAATCATTGTTTCCACGTCCTGAGAAAGTTGACACCAGAGACTTTTTAAGTACCACTGAAGTTTCCTCATATGCAATCTTGCATATGGAATTAGTAGAATGCAAGAGGCCATGAACCCTAGGGCTTGCAGTATTTTTCTTGCAGATAGCTGGGTTTGGGTGGCCAGTAGACTGAAGTAGTTTGTCAAATAAATCTGTTTTTCTGGAGTGAGGAATGCCATCTGGGAAGTTGTATTCAAGCTTTCTCCCAGGAATACAATCTTTTGGCTGGGTACCAGATGTGATTTCTTTTCACTGATGGTATACCCCAGTGAAGTTAGAAGTCTCTTTACAAATGTCATAAAAATCCAGTAAAAAACAAAAATTCCCCCTGTGCTGTGGTGAACTGTCTCAAACAGTAAACAGAAGCAAAAACAAAGACAGTATGGTCACCAAAATCAGCTTTTGGGAAAATGATGAGTCCACGAGTAAATAAATTCCAAATTTCGACCTCTCTTTAATAGGCAAACAATAAAAATAACAAAACAAATAAAATAAGAGTCCCTTAAAATCCACACGATAAGCGCTCGGCTTTATACATACTAAATGAATAAATGTGGATGTTGCAGCACTTGTAAATACATCAATAATGGTCCATATGTTACAGTACACAATTTTGGTAGGACTATAAGGTGTCCAGGGTTTTGCAATTGCAATACAAAAATGGTGATATACCTAGCAATTTGCCTTAGTTGTCCTACCTTTTATGTAGGTAAGACTATTAGAAAATTGAGACTGAGGATATTGGAACATGTTAGAGACATAAGAAATAAAAAAAACTACAAATGCACTTTATATGCATAGCCTGGAATGTACTAATTTTAAAAACTTCATATTCTTTGTCATTGACAGAATTCCTTATAACGACAAGGGTGGGGATGCAAAGACACTTCTGGAAGTTAAGGAGTGCCTTTGGCAATTAAGACTTGATGCCTCAAAATTTCCAGGCATCAATGAACATTTCAATTTCCAGTATATTAAAATATAGGTCCATTAACATATAATGTTTTCCAAAATCATTAAGGTATTAAAAAATTTTTGGAAGGTACTAAAATTTTAAAATTTATTATAATTTACTATAACTATATACTATTATGATTATTTATTTATACTACAACCAAATATACATATTTTATATTGTTTTGTATGTTATATTTATTCTAACAATAATATTAATTATATTTCTAGTACGGGCCGTATAGTGGTAATGGCTCACATTTGCCATTTTAGTAGTTTCATATTAGTTTATATTAGCTGTGTTTTGGTATTACTTCATTGGCAAGTTTATTGTTTTTATAACTTGTATTTTTGTTTTGTTTTTTACCTAAGCAGTTTTTAGATACACAACTAGATATATACATATATGTGTGTTCGTTTTTAAGTTTTTTTATGGTATTATGGGTCAGTTATTTGTATTTGTTATTTATATTTAATAATTATTATTCAGAACAGTATGGAGTACTAGATGTTTATACTTCTCAGTGCCATCAATGAGTTGTAAAGGGTGATTGGGTAATTACATTGGAGGCATGTACTATCTATGATATAAGTATTTGAATGTTATAACAGTTCACTTCTACTCTGAAGATGCCCTACATTGTAAAGGGAGAAAGCGCTTAGTACTGTTTTGTCTGTTGGTCCTATCCAGTTTCATTAAAGGCATTGTGTGCAGTCTATCCTGGGGCTCAGTTTATCTTTACAGGTTTACCACAATTTTGTTGTTTTCATTTATACTAATGAATTGGACTGGATACCAAGCCGGTCAATGTAAATATTTTGTATATATAGAGAATGGATGTATTATTATTTTTGGTTATTCCCCGTCCTTATAGACTTGATATCCTGCTTTGCAATCACAGCCTGGGACGTAGCCCATTGATATATGCTTGAACCGAAGTGATCGGCATTATGCACATTTTTGAGTCAAATATAATGGATGACTTTCAAGCAGCTCTTTCTATATAGTCTGTTTTAAAAGTTTTTAAACATTAGGCATCCATACTAAGGAAAGAGGCTGTAAGTGATGGTTGTGAGTAAGGAAAACAGATGAGCCATTGCCGATAATCAGTGATTGTATTTTTCCACCTTTGTGATTGGACGAGAATGCACCTTATTTGCATATTATGAGTCGTAATGAAAAAGGTTGAAAATGGAAGTACTTGTTTTTGTACATTAAGGAAAGAGGCTGTAGTGATGGTTGTGAGTAAGCAAGACAGATCGCCAATCAACAACGTTTGTATCTTTTCACATTTGTGATTGGATGTGAATGCACCTTATTTGCATATTACGAGTCGCAATGAAAAAGGTGGGAAACGGAAGTACTTGCTTTTGTATATGTAAATGAGGCAGAGGAGCAATACTATGGATTGGCTAGAAGCTATTTGTTCTGTGCATAGATTGGCTAGCAACACAGAGGAACATCTTTTAAAAATGAAAGTTAGTCCCATTTTTAAATCACGATCTGAGGAAGATTTTTATCGAAAGCGCTTATCGTGTGGATTTTAAGGGACTCTTATTTTATTTGTTTTGTTATTTTTATTGTTTGCCTATTAAAGAGAGGTCGAAATTTGGAATTTATTTACTCGTGGACTCATCATTTTCCCAAAAGCCGATTTTGGTGACCATACTCTGTCTTTGTTTTTGCTTCTCTTTACAAATGTCAGGTGCTGAAGTAACAATTCCTGACTGTCTGCCTGAATCAGGCAATCGTCCAAGTATGGGTAAATTTGAATTTTTCTTTGCCTGCAATATGCAATGGCTGGAGCTAGGCATTTTGTGAATACCCTGGGCTCAATAGATAAGCCAAATGGAAGTGCAGAGAACTGGCAGTGCATAGATAGAGCCTGCTCTGAAACGTAGATATTTCCTGCAAACTTCCCTTATGGGGATATGCAGATAAGCTTCTTTTACGTCTAGGGTGGCTAGCCAGGTGTCCATGGCTAGCACAGAAAGCAGCTGTTGGAGCGTAAGCATTTTGAATCTTGGAACCACCAGGAAGGTGTTGAGAATAGACAGATCCAGGATAGAGAGCCAAGAGTTTTCTTTTCTGGGTACCAGAAACAGACTGGAGTATAAAAACCTTGTCCCCTTTGCTCTGCTGGGACAGGTTGAATAACCTTGAAACTGAGAAGAGAAAGTACTTGCTTTTGGGCCTCTGCCCACTGGTTTGGGGGGAGGTCTGACCATCCTGCTTGGGGTTGGCAGTAAGTGGAAGTAGAATCTGTATCCCTGGGATACAATGTTCAAGACCTATCTGTCCTGGGTAATGTACTCCCAGTTTTTTGTGTGCAGGGCTAGTTTTCCTCCTAAGGGTGCAAGTACTTGGGCAAGGCTTGCAAGAGTGAAGGACAAGTCATTGTGAACTTTTTCCATAGGATGGTGGCTTACTACTCCCTGATTTTGAGGTGGGAGCACTCCATTGTTTAGATCTGTGCATACCCTGAGACTGTAGTCGTGGTGGTCTGCTGCCCCTGGGTTTGGGCTGAGAAGGTCTGGGAGGGACTGGGAAAGACCAGTTTTTAGAAGGCCAATGCCTACTGAATCTAGGTGGCTGTACCTGTAGGAAATCTTTAACAGTTTGCAGAGATTTAGCTTTTCCTCCATCTTTTTGAGGACTTCTGCTTTAGTGCCAAACAGACGGTCTTGGTTTAATGGAGCATCTAGTAATTTTGCTTTGACATGGTCTGGCAAGATTTGTTCCGTAAGGTAAGCATGCCTTCTAAGAACAGATCCAGTGAGAGCAGCCCTGCAAGATGCTTCTAAGGCACCAAAACCATACTGCAAAGTATGTTGTCCAACTTGGTTAGCAGAATGCATGAACTCTTGTAAATCTTTATGTTCTGCACAATAATTTTTTGTTTAATTATTTCCATAATATGTTGCTGAAACTTTAACATGTGAAAGTGGCAATTTAAAGCCCTGATGGCAAGAGTAGCAGAGGTGTATACCTTCTTACCCCATATGTCCAAAGCCCTAGAATCCTTGTCCGAAGGGGTAGGGGTTTTGGCTGTAATAGCCTTAATGCCTTTAGGTCCCAGGGAAATGGTCTCTGGATCCGCAGTAGGATTTTTAAAATAGGGATTTGAGAGAGTAAAGTACTCTGTAGTACCTGTCAGGTTTCCTGGGAGCTGGTGGCAAAGTATCAGGGGTAAGACTGGATTCCATAAAGACATCATCTACAATTTCCAAAACAGGAGTGATAGCTGGAGGCCCATGCTGAGGGAAGTTTAAAAATTCTCTGAGTCTCTTTTTGGACTGTGGGTAGTCCTGGCACTCCCAAGAGGAAATGCTCTCTGAGGGTATGCAGTGTTTCACCGAAAGAAAAATCCTCTGGTGGGGAAGCAGAGGGAATGGAATCCTCTGCATCAGAATCCTCATAAGTAGATAAAGGTATACCCTGGTAATGAGAAGGGTCAGAGTCATCGGACTCATGATCTGAAGAATCAGAAGGAAAATCAGTTCTTGGTCTTTTAGAGGGGGAAGGCTGGTTTCCCCTAATTAAGGTAATAAGGTCTTCAGCCATTCTAAGCATTTGTTTCTGTGGCATGGGGCCCTGAGAATGCACTTTGGTTGCCGTTTTCCTAGGCGTAGTGCGAACTCTGTGCCTGAGAAATTCGGTATTTTTAGTTTGAAACTAAGTAGTCGGTTTAATATGAACATTGGAAGGCCCAAATACACCCTCAGAAGCCGGTGCCTGCACAGCGACTCCGGACCCATCCAAGGTAGAGACATCCACAGGTTTCATAATTGAAGAAGCATCTCACAGCATACCGGACTCCGAATGGGTCTCAGTAGAGGCCTGCAAATCTGTAGAAGCAGGTATCAGGGGCTGCGAAAGCGCCTCACTGAGTACCGGGCAGACTGGTGACTAGATTAACGGAAGCGTCGTCGGCAGTTTTGGACCTAAGCGGTCTGTCTCTGTCTTTATCTTTACATTTTTTCAGAAGATCGGTAGTCTGATGGCTTATCGAAGCCATTTTGGAACACAGAGAAGGAGAGAGAAAGAATTTAGAGACAAAAATAGCCTGACGACGAATAGTTCGGGTGTTGAACAGGGCACAAAACTGACAGCGAGGAACGTCGGGGTCTGGGCCTAAATAGGTGACGCAGTAAGAATGAAAATCTCTGTGAGGTTTTTGCTTTCCACAGGCAAGACAATTATTAATTTTTTCTGACATTGGTTAGAGCAAGAAAAAAGGATCCTCAACGGGGTACTTATCTTTTAGAAGACTTCAGGTCTGAAACTCAAAAAACGAAAATTTCAGGAGGCAGCCGACCGGCACTTGCGGACTGCTTCTGCTTCTGGCTCCGCTTGTCAAGAAAAGCTGATGTAATGGTGACGGCTGCATGTTTTATACCCCTGACGACCTGACGTCATGGAAGAAGTGACAGCATCCGATGCAGAAATCCCAAGACTTCGGTATTCGGGTCGACTGAGGGCTACCTGCAAGCAGATAACCCAAATGTGATAACTGCAACAGTGAAACATGAAGAACATTGTTTGTTTCTTTCATTGGGGTATAGACAATTTGCTCCAGGACATTTGAATTCACAAAGTCAAGGAACTTTTGTGCTAGCGAGTTGAGTTTGGGCTAAAACAGGTTTCCCAGTTGATGGTGGGATAACTGAAATCCCCAGTAACCAGTGTACTGTAAAATTTGGACTGTCTTCAGTTTGGTTAAGTAGGCTTCATGAGTGTTGTGACCCATGGAGGGGGAATCTATAACTGGCTAGGACTTGAATGGGGGTCTTACCCTCCGTAATCTGGACCTGGAGTAACTCCATGGAGTTGTCCAGTCTAACTAGACTGAGGTGAATTTATATCCAATACAGACTGAAACACTGCCTCCTTGGTTTTCACATGTTCATTTTGCATTCTGAAGGTGTGAAAGCCATTGTTGCCTTGCAGGGCCGGGGCTCTCTGAGCCTTAAATCAGGTTTCTGTGACTGCACAGATAGCTACATCTTCTGGTGACAGAAGTGTTTCCAGGGAGTGCTGTTTTTGGTTTAAGCTCCTAGCATTTAGCAGCATGACCCTTATTTTGTTCTGACTGGTTAATTTCATATTGGCAATGTTGTTTTCGAGACCTTGCTTACAAAAGGCACTATGGGGGAGGCAGGAGCCTTTGCCAGCAGCTGAAAGTCTAAGGGTGCCAGGTGCAAACCGTCTTTGGCAAAGCAGCGAGGTTTGTTGACCATGGCTTCCCAGGCAGACGGGAACAGGATCCCCTTGAAATGACACCAAAACTAAGCCAATTATTGAAATCGATCATTTTTTGTTTACACTGTGGCATCATTCTATGCGAGAGTAGTATGCTGCTCAAGGCTAGGGACATACCTGCCTGGGATACATACTCAGAGAGCGCAACCATGTCTCTCTTCACATAGTCCAATGAGGTACGTCTCAGGTCATTCACACCAACATGAACTATGACACAGTCATAACAGTACTTGTTGCTGAGATACCCAAGTACATGCGTGATTTGGCTAATCCTGGCACCGGACAGGCAGCTGACCATAACCTTCTCCTTGTCCAATTTGGTGAGTGGGACAGCCATGTGTCTCAGTATTGAGTCTCCAATGACAAGAAAACTTGTTTTTTTTGGTGTTACGCCTTACGGGCTTCTTGTGTGAGACATTGGTGTTGCTGTGTGTCATGGGTGCTGTGGAGACTGTGTTAGCTGTAGCAGACTTGTGTTCTGGAGATATCTTGTGTTTCGGTAAGTTTTTTAAGCACCGCGCATGTGGATTTACACATTTGATGTGTACTGTGTGTATGAGTAGTGTTATGTATATGAACAGTGGTACTACATGAATATGTAATGCTGGGTGAGTTGACAGCCTTTTCCGTGTTACTGTTTTGAGTGACACAGAGTGTGGATTCTAGATTCTTGGTGTAAATACATATGTTGCACTCTGTACTATACAGTGTTATTAGTAGAGGATTGTCTGTGTACGAGGCAACTGCTACACTGCTTCAAGATACCCAAGTCAAAAAGGTGGGCAGGACAATCAAGGGTAGTCCAATTGTCCATAATGCTAGGATGAAGACTGCTGTCACTAGGGGTGGCTTTTCAGAAATGATAACGGTGGAGCTTGGCAAATGGATATTTCTGCCTGGGTTTTAAGGGAAAATTTGTTAACTTTAGCCAGCTTTGGTGCACAATTTTGCAGTAGTGAGCCGTGCTGCATGACATGCAAACAAGCAGAAACCTGCTCAGATGCCAGGCCTAAATATCAGAAGCTAAAACCTGGGGGAAAAAAACTCAACAAAATTCAAAAGGATCAATGAGAATGCTTATTCCAAGCCCTAGACAAGCCTCCCTTTACTAGTCTGGTGCCAATCAAACACAATTCTCTCACAAAAGTGCAGAGAGGCCCCTTCCAATCCAAGACAGCCTGGAAAACGTGCTCAGAAAAAACAAACCACTACAAACAGTTTCAGAAGCAGCAGGCCTGGATCTGGACTATGCTACAACTACTAGCTACATTAGTTTCAGTGCAAATCACTAGAGAATATTTAACATGGCACAAAAATAGCACTGATACACTGAAAATGCTTAAAACAGCAGAACATCAGCCAGGAAGCTCTAAAGAATGATTTAAACAGTTAACGGATCGGTTAATTAAGTACTGCTTGGTGGGAAAACCAGAGCATGCAGAACAGACAGTTTTGAAACAGCGAAAAAATAGCAGTAAACACTTAAACAGTGAAAACAGCAATAACACTTGACTTTACAGGCACAGTGTAGCAGGAAACTGCAGTATAACAGTGCAGTTTAGTACACAGTAAATAAATACAGTATGAAAGTAGGCAGCAGAAAATAAAAAGTGCAGTAAATAGTACAAATAAGCAAAAAAAAAAATACATGGTTTTTTTTGAAGCTCAGAAGCCTCTAGTAGTCTGGTATCTCAGCTCAGAGTTGTGGCTGATAGCCCTCCTCACTTCAGCTCAGTACAAACAAGCAGAAACCTGCTCAGATGCAGGGCCTAAATACCAGAAGCTAAAACTTGAAAAAAAAAAAAAAAACTCTACAAAATTCAAAAGGACCAATGAGGATGCTTATTCCAAGCCTTACAGTGTCCCTTTAAAAGTCAGGTGCCAATCAAACACAATTCTCACTTGCGTTAGACAAATGCGTACTTAGAACTACACAATAGTGAAGCAACCAGCCCACAATCAAGAGGAAGTACAAGAGAATAAAACCACTACATAAAATGGTACCTGCATGAAAACTACATTAAACCTAATATAACATAACTGGCATTTTTAAACAAGGGAAAAAAGTATAGCATACATAACCTAAGCTTGGTTCCATCATGAAAATTAATTAGCATGCACAGAACAGGAATGGAATCAATCCTCACTGAATTAAACAGAAATACTAACCTGGTACGTTGAAACAGGGGAAGCAATATATGGTGTAAGAGAAGTCTGTGCAATCATTCTGTTTGTTGCAATACTGTACGGAGAATAGAACCTGAGGATGACAGAAAAAAAAAAAAACTTATTCTAAAGCCTCCCTATGAAAATTAAAACAACTCAACAGTAACATTACTGATTTTAGTACTTTAAAATTCAAACGTAGGAGGCTTACCCATTTGGTATAGCAGCTGTAGTGGGATCATATGTCAGGGTCATTCCAGCCTTGCAAAAAGAAATAAAAAAGCATGATTAATGTCAGAGGGTATGTGCATAAACTTTGATGCATTTGTTGACCCAGTTTTTGTTCGTCATGAAATCATGCACTTCCATGACAGGGCTGCTCCATGTTTCCACTGTTCAATGGGGTATGTAACTGCACTTACAGCCACTCTCTATCAACATGGACAGCAGAAGAGACAGGCAATGATGAAAGTACAGTTTTGTACCTACCATAAATGTAGATGTCCGATAGATATGCAACTGCAGTCATAACATATGGGTTGTCCTGCCTCAGGTAGCCCTCGGTCGGCCGAATTCCAAAGTCTGGGTCCGGCGTCGGCTGGTGTCGCCTCCTCTCCGACGTCAGAACGGCTGGAGTATAAAGGCATCGGCCGATGCCATCTTCTTCAGTGTTTCTTGCCCCAGATGCCAGGTGCCCTCCTAGGAAGGCTAGATTTGGTGAATGGATAAACAATTCCAGACATGAACAACAGTAATAAACAGATACACCATAGGAGGTACCCCCAGCTAATAGGAATAGGGGTAGTGGACCCATAAAGAAGGTTGCAGAGGGGTAGGAGGGTGGGAAAATCCGACTGCAGTTGCATATCTATCGGACATCTACATTTATGGTAGGTACAAAACTGTACTATGTCCTTCAAGAATGCAACTGCAGTCATAACATATGGGTTGAATACCATAGCCAATCTGGGGGTGGTTGGAACTAAGAAAGTGATGGTGTAGCTAAAATGCCCTGCAGGACTGCCGAAGCAAAGCCTGCTCGGGATCTGTAGTATAAAGGCAGGTTGTAATACTTGGTAAATGTATGCACGGAGCTCCATGTAGCAGCCTCTAGAATGTCCTTTGTAGCCACTCCTCTTAGGAAAGCTGTGGATGTGGCTATAGCTCTGGTGGAGTGTGGCCTAATATTGGCTGGCACACCTTTTCCATGAAAAGAGTAGCAGAATCTGATGCAGTGTCCAATCCATTTGGAAATTGTTTGTTTGGAGATTGCTTTTCCTTGTACTCCAGCAGCATAGGCTACAAACAGTTGGTCAGACTTTCTGGTGGCCTTAGTTCTGTCCAAGTAGTAGAGTAGTTGTCTGTGTATGTCCAAAGTATGCAGCAGTGCTTCCCCCCTGTTTTGAGGATTGGGGAAGAAAGTAGGCAGGTGAATGGCCTGATTTAGAGACACCCTGGAAATTACTTTTGGCATGAATGAAGGATTGGTTCTTAGAGAAACTCTGTCCTGATGAAAAATGAGAAAAGGAGGTACTGCCATGAGTGCCTGTATCTCCGAGACTCTTCTTGCTGATGTGATAGCCAATAGAAAAAACGTTTTCCATGAGAGAAATTGCATTTCTGAAGTTGCTGCTGGTTCAAAGGGAGGAAGAGTTAATTTTTCCCAGACGAAATTGAGGTGCGTGCAGGTACTGGCGGTTTCCTGGGGGGTTTGATATTCTTTATCCCTCTTAGGAACTGTCTTAGCAAAGGGTGTGAAAACACAGGTGGATCACAATTGTATTTTGCTGAGATTGCTGAGGCATGAATCTTTATGGAAGAATATGAGAGACCAGTATGAAACATTTCTGCCAAGTATTCCAATATCTGAGGTATACTCAAGACTGTTGTATCCTGACCCCTGTTAGCATTCCAGATGACGAATCTCTTCCACTTGGCTGTATAGATTTTTCTGGTGGAAGGTCTGCGTGCTTCCAGTAAGATCTCTTGAACTTTTTTGGAAAGAGAGATATCGGAAGGAGTTATGGTAGCCTCCAGGCTGTCAGATGCAATGTTTTCAGGTTTTGATGAACAGTCCTGTAATTGTGCTATGTTAGAAACAGTGGCCATAGGGGCAGAGGCCACGGCTTGGTCCGAGTTATGCTCAACAGCAATGGGTACCAGTCCTGCCTTGGCCAGTCTGGAGCTATCAAAATGCCTGTTGGTTGTTCTGCTTTGATCTTCAGTATCACCTTGGTCAGCAGTGGCAGAGGAGGGAATGCATAAATTGTTAGGGAATTCCAGCTGAAGGAGAGAGCATCCGTTTTCCAGGCTAGAGGATGGTGGGTCCTTGTACAGAACTTTTCCAGGTGATGATTCATGTGAGAAGCAAAGAGATCTATGTCCGGTCTTCCCCATGTCCTTGTTATTTGTGAGAAAATGTGAGGATGCAGCATCCATTCGTGTGGATCCAAGAAATTCCTGCTCAGCTTGTCTGCCAGAACATTGTCCTTGCCTGGCACAAACTGGGATTGCAAATGTATGTT
This sequence comes from Protopterus annectens, assembly GCF_019279795.1. Taxonomy (NCBI): domain Eukaryota; kingdom Metazoa; phylum Chordata; order Ceratodontiformes; family Protopteridae; genus Protopterus; species Protopterus annectens. The sequence continues at coordinate 1,119,921,306 of NC_056737.1, read as the reverse complement.
CAGACTTAGGGATTTTTCCCAGAGAATCATTGTTAGTCTGCAGAGGGGATAAGAATGAGTGCCTCCCTGCTTGTTTATATACCACATCACAGTGGTGTTGTCTGTCCTTATTAACAAATGTCCTTGTTGAAGTGATTTTTCGAAATTCTCGATTGCATGTATCACTGCCAACATCTCTTTTTGCTTTATGTGCAGATGCCTTTCCCTTGGTGTCCACTGACCTTGAATGCATCTGCCTTCCATGTGCGCCCCCCATCCATGGTCTGAGGCGTCTGTTGTAATCATTTGACCTGCTTGAGGTTTGTTGAAAGACATGCCTTTGTTTAACTGACTTGCTTGAGCCCACCACAAAAATTCTCTTTGTAGACATGGAATGAGTGGGATTACGTCCTCTAGGCTTTGGCTGTGTTGGGACCATAAGTTTTTTAAATACCATTGCAGCTTTCTCATATGAAGTCTTGCCAAAGGTATCAGAAGAATGCAAGATGCCATGAACCCCAGGGCCTGCAGGACTTTCCTTGCAGTAAGCTGGGAGAACTTTGCTAGGCCTTTGAAGTATTCTGGTAACTGCTGTTGTTTTTCCTCTGTGAGATAAGCCATTTGTGTTTTTGTGTCTAGCTTGGCTCCTAGGAAAATAATTTGTTGGGATGGCAGGAGTCTTGATTTCTGAATGTTGATTGTGTATCCCAAGGCCTGTAGTAATTGAATGACATAGTCTAAGTTTGCAATCAAGGTTTGTTTGTTGTCTGCTTGTATGAGGCAGTCATCCAGGTAGGGGTATATTTGAATCCCCTGGAGTCTGCAGTGTGCCACTACTGATGCCAGGCATTTTGTGAACACTCTGGGTGCAGTAGATAAGCCAAACGGCAATGCTGAGAATTGATAATGCTCTGGCCCTGCAAGAAATCTGAGGTATCTTCTGCAACTGTGTCTGATGGGGACATGCAGGTATGCCTCCTTGAGGTCCAGAGTGACCAGCAAAGACCCCTTGCCCAGCATGGGAAGGAGTTGCTGCAACGTCAGCATTTTGAATTTTGGCACAATGAGATAAGTATTTAGAGTAGACAAGTCCAGTATAGGCCTCCGTTTGTTTTCCTTTCTTGGAACAAGGAACAGTCCTGAATAAAATCCCTGGCCTTGTTCCTGAGGAGGGACCTTTTCTATTGCTTTTATTTGTAACAGCTTTGAAACTTGAATTAGTGCCTCTGCCCTTTGATTTTGTGGCAGGTTTGGCATGCCTTGTCATTTTGGTAAAGTATGGAAGTGGAATCTGTAACCTTTGTCTATTAAATCCAGAATCCAGTTGTCCTTGGTTAAGATATGCCAGTTTTTTGAGAATAAGGATAATTTTCCGCCCAAGGGTGCTTCTCTTTGAGCCTTTGTAGGCGGTATGAAAGTCAAGTCATTGTGGTTGTACTTGTGGTGCAGCTGGGCTGCCTGTGCCACTTCTTTGATTTGGTGGTTGCCACTGGCGGCCCCTGTAGGAGCCTCGGTATTGCCCTCTACCTCGGCCACGCCTGTTTTTTCCCCTTTGAAACTTGTCAGTGTCTGGAAAGGACCAATTCTTTGAAGGCCAATTCCTGCTGAATCTGGGTGGCTGAACCTGGAGGAAATCTTTGACTGTCTGTACTGATTTAGCTTTTTCCTCAATGGACTTCAACAGATCTTGTGCATTAGCACCAAAAAGCTTCTGTTTTTCTAAAGGTGCATCAAGTAACTTTACTTTAACATGGTCTGGCAGTGGCTGTTCTTTTAACCAAGCATGTCTACGTATCACAGCCCCAGTCATAGCTGCCCTACATGAAGCCTCCAATGCATCATAACCACACTGAAGAAAATGATTGTTAACCTGCTGAGTGTTATGTACTAGATCCTGCAATGCCTTAAAATCAGTAGACTCAGGGGAGGCTAGCTTTTTCTGTAAGTCATCCAGTAAAAAGTCCTGGTACTGAAACATATGAAAAAGGCAGTTAAGTGACCTCATAGCCAGGGTGGTGGAGGTATAAACTTTTTTACCCCATCTCTCCAGGGATCTAGCTTCCCTATCCGCTGGCAGTGGATTCTTGGCAGTGGAAGTAGCCACTCCCTTGGGGCCCTGTGAAATTGTTTCTAGATCCACAGAAAGGGCCTTAAAGAGATGCTTGTGTGTGTCAGGGACCCTATAATATCTGTCCGGCTTGACAGGAGCAGGAAGGAGGGAGTCAGGGTTAGCACTGGAGTCGGAGAAAACATCATCCAGGACATCCATAACTGGAGGGATAGCTAAAGGCCTGTGCTGGGGAAGCTTGAGGAAGGTACGTAGCCTTTTCCTGGAGTCAGAGAATTCCTGACCCTGCCATTTAAAATGCTCCCTCATGGAGTGTAGGACTTCACCGAACGAAAAATCCTCTGGAGGAGAGGCAGAGGGAATTGATTCCTCAGCATCAGAGTCCTCATAGGCCTGGAAGGATTCTTCTTGGGTATAAGAATGCTCAGAATCCCCAGAAGCTTCATCTGAAGAGAGGTTGTCGGCCTGCTCAGTTCTGGGCCTTTTCTCTGCAGGCGGCTGAGAACCTCTGTCTGGATGAGGCTGAGACCCCCTAATAAGGGAAATTAGATCTGCAGCAAGAGACATGATCTGTTTATCAGAAGAAGGGGCCTGAGCAGTAGGTTTAGGATGGGCCTTGGCCTGGCTGGTGGCCTTAGCACGTGCAAAGGCCTTGATGGACATGGATACA